>NC_088101.1:6284653-6584653 GCF_036370855.1 Dromaius novaehollandiae
CAGGTGGGGGAAGAGGGGGGGGGAAGAGGGGGGGGAAGAGAGAGGGGGAAAGAGAGAGGGGGGAAGAGAGAGGGGGGAAGAGAGAGAGGGGAAGGGGGGGAAGAGAGAGGGGGAAGAGGGGGGAAGAGGGGGGGAAGAGAGAGGGGGAAAGAGGGGAAAAGAAAGGGGGAAGGGGGGAAGAGAGAGGGGGAAGAGAGAGAGGGGAAAGAGGGGAAGAGAGGGGGAAGAAGAGGGGAAGAGAGAGGGGGAAGAGAGAGGGGGAAGAGGGGGGAAAGGAGGGGGAAGAGAGGGCAAAGGGGGGGGAAGAGGGGGAAAGGAGGGGGAAGAGAGGGCAAAGGGGGGGGAAGAGAGGGGGGGAAGGAGGGGGAAGAGGGGGAAAAGGGGGAAGAGGGGGAAAGGGGAGGAAGAGAGGGGTAAGGGGGAAAGAGGGGGGAAAGGGGGGAAGAGTGGGGAAGGGGGGGAAGAGGGGGAAGAGAGGGGGGAAGAGAGAGGGGGGAAGGGGGGGAAGAGGAGGGGAAGAGAGAGGGGGAAGGGGGGAAGAGGGGGGAGAGGAGGGGAGAGGGAGGAAGGGGGAAAGAGCGGGGAAGAGGGGGAAAGAGTGGTGGGAGAAGAGCAGGAGAAGGAGAGGGGAGAAGGGGAAGGAGAGAGAGGAAAAGAGAAGGAGACAAAAAAGTAATGAAGAGAGGGAGAAAGCGAGTGAGTGAGATGAGAAATACAGGACAAAGTAAGAGAAAGAAAAGAGGGAGCTAAGAGAGAGCGACAGAAGGAGACAGAAAAAAGGGAGGGAAGGAGGGAGAGAAAGAGAGAGGGAGAAAGAGAGGGACAGAGAAACAGACAAAGAGGAAGAGAATATGAGAAGGAGAAAGGGAAAAAGAGGGAGTGAGTGAGAGAAAGGCAAAGAGGGAGAGAAGGTGATGGGGAAAGAAGAGAGTGGTCGGAGAGAAGAGAGGAAAGCAAAAGAGAAAGAGGGAGAGAGGGAGAGAAAGAGGGAGGGGAAGTGTGATAGGGAGAGAAAAAAGTGGGAAAGAAAAAGAAAAAAGGGAGGGAGAGGGAGAATGAAAAAGAGACAGGGAGAGGGAGAAAGAGGAAGAAAGGGGGGAGAGAAGAAAAAGAAAGGAGACTGGAAGAGAAGGAGAGAGAGAGGGAAAGAGAAAGGGAGGGAGAAAGAGAAAGAAGAAAGGAAGAGAGAAAGTGAGGTAAAGCAAAAGAGAAAGGAGGAGGGAAGGAGTGAGAGTGAGAACAAGAGTGAGAAGAGTGAAAGAGTGAGAGAGGAAGAGAAATACAGAAGGACAGAGGAAGAGAGAGACAAGATGACAGAAGGAAAGGGAGAGAAAGTGGGAGAGAGGAGACAAGTAGACGGAGAGAACAGAATGAGATAAATGAAAGCAAGAGAGGGAGGGAGAGAGAAAGAGGAAGAGAAAGGAAGAGAGAAAGAAAGAGGGAAAGAGAGGGAGAGGGATAGGAGAGAAGAGAGAACAAGAGAAAGATGGAGAGAGAAAGATGGAGAGAGAAACAAAGAGAGAAAAGGGGAAAAGAGAAAGGGAAAAGGGGAGAAAGCAAAAGAGAGAGAGAAAGAAGAGACTAGAGGGGGGTGAGAGAAGAGGGAGAAAGAGGGAGAAGGAAAGAGAGGGAGGGAGAAAGGGAGAGAAGAAAAGAGAGAAAGATGGAGAAAAGGGAGAAAGGGTGAAGAAAGAGAAAGAAGGAAGGAGAGAGGAGGGAAAGGAGAGAAAAAAGAACAAGAGAAAGACAAAGGGGGAAGAAGAGAGAAAAGAGGAAACGAGAGGCAAACGGAGAGACAGAAAGAGAGAAGGATGGGCAGATATGAGAGAAAAGCAAAAAAGAGAAAGTGAGGTAGAGAAAGAGAGGGAGAGAGAAAGAAAAAGTAAGAAAGAGAAAGACAATGAGAAGAGAGAAAGAGTGAGACAAGAAGAGAAATGCAGGAGACAGGTAGAGAAAGTAAGAGAAACAAAGAGAAGATAGAAGGAGACAGAGAGGGAGAGGGAGAGAACAGAGGAGAGAGAGAAGAGAGAGAGAGAAGAAGGGAGAAAGTGAGTGAGGGAGAGAAAGTGAAAGAGAAAGAAGGAAAAAGAGGGAAAGAGGCAAGGAGAGGGAAAGAGAGGGGAAACAAGGCAAGAGAGAGAGGAGAGGAAGGCAGAGAAGAGAGAGAGAGAGCAAGAAGAGAACAAGGGACGGAGAGGAACCACGGAGAGGATTTCGCAGCAGCCTGTTGCTTACTGCAGCCATTGCCAACCTTGAGCAGTTCCTGCGGTGCAAAGCAGCTCCCCGAGTCTGACCTTGGAGACACAAGAGCAGCTGCAGGAGCTCACAGGTGAGTGGCAGCTTCCCAGGAAGGGGCAGCAGATGAGGCCGTGGCCACAGCACTGTCTGGCAGGCTGCAGCGGCCACCCAGCTCCTGGGGAGCATCGCCTGCATTTTCCTGGGTGGACTCCAGATGAGCGGCACCTCTGCTCGGGGACCTCTGCAGCAGGGAAAAGGAGCCCAGGTTAGGTGCAATGCCCTGCTAGGCTTTGCCGCTCTCCTGTCACTCCGGCTCAACCCAGCCAGGCACTGCCGTGTCTTTCAAATGCTTCTAGGTCAGTGTCTCAGCTCCAATAGTTGGAGTTAACGTGCAAAAGAGAAAGGCCAGGGCACATTCAGAGCCCCACTTCCTCTACACTTACTGCTAACAGGCTTTGATTTCCTCCCCATCCCAAATACACTGGGAGCTCCCCTGCTGTAGCATGGATTTGTGAAGCCACTTAGGGCATTCTTCCAAATCTAGAAAAACAGCAAACTTGGGCTCATTTGCCTGGTGATCAACTGAACTGCTGAGCTACCCCACAGGCAGTTTTGCCCTACCCAGGCAACGGCAGTGATCCTCGCGAGCTGGCGCATGATCAGCACCTCCCTTTTCACCAGTGCCTTGGTGCTCGCTGCTGCTGCTGCTGCTGGAGGAGGTAAATCCCTCTGCAAGCCGGGGCTCCATCAAGGTCCAGTAATAAGGACCGGGAGCCAAGATGCCTGTTAAGGCTGCCAGACGCAGCCAACACACAGCCAACCGCAGCTTGCGTTTTTCAGAAAGCACCCAGAGTGCACTGGCAGCCCCAGAACAAGGATTTGAACGGCCAGCAAAGGCTAACGTACCCAGGAGCAACGAAGCCGCACCCCTCAGCCTGGAGCTTTGGGAACAAGTGAGGAAGAGCAATGCTGGCTCCTTGCTCTTCAAAAGCTCTCAGGGAGGAGAAAAGGGACCTTTCTGCAATTGCAATGCTACTTGCAAAGACAGCAAGTACTGTCAGCCACAAGCCTTCACTCCTCAATTCTAGAGTAAAAGACCTCCCTTGAGCACACAAAGATGGGGCACAAAGGGCACGTGAAGAGGCAGCCCGAATCCCAAAGGCTGCAATAATCCTCTTTGGGAAATCTTCCCAGGTTGAAAAGTTTGTATATCCTGACGCGACTGCTGCAATGAAAACACAATCACACAAAACATCAGCCAGCCAAAGAAATGAAAAAGTTACCCCGCACACAACGAGAGGAGGGACGGAGCATCTCCCCGGCTCCCAGCAGAGTTCGGCTTGGCGCACACCTCACGTGGCTACTGAACTCCCCGAGGTAAATACGCAGCGTGGAATCACACAACAGCAGGCAGCGATCAACAGTTTCCACTAAGGCTACTGAGCCCCAAACACCGACGATCCCAAACCTGGAGCGGATGAGCCGACCTTCAGGTCCCTTCGGGTCAGTACTGCTCCGCACACCTGCACTCAGCCTTACCGTAGCCAGGGCTTCCCACACAGTTATCTGTAACACATCCCTCCAGAGGTGACCGTCCGTCCAGGGACCCTAGAGAGATGCTGGGCGGTGAGGGCAACACTGCCTCTGTAAAACAGAAATCACGGCCCCATCTCACCATTTCCGAACCCCAAGATAAGAGCTGGGCAGCTCTCTGCCCCTCCATCCTCCCGACCACCGTGACAGGGATGCAAGCGGCAGCTCAGACCGCACTGACAGCTTCTCGTTCACAGCAAAGGTGGCGACGTACAGCTCACGAGCGCAAGAGAAGCGGCAGCACTCCTGTCGCAGCACATCACTGTTCTAAGCTGTGGGTAAAAACCCAGGTGCTGGCTCTGCAGGGCATCAGGGACTGCTCCCGCGCCGGCTGCCCCGAGGCGACACACTGTGTCTCTCCGGCGCTGCATGGAGCAGAACAGATTGATCCGTGCAGGCCGCAGTTGGTCACTGCTGATTTCTGACCACCTCTGAGGAGGTGGAGACCACAGAGCCTTCAGGAAGCACTGCTGCCCCACTTAATCCACGGCTGCAAATGAACAGGAGGCAGAGCGGTTTAAACCCAAGTGGCCCTTCAAAAACCCTCCCAGGGCTTCAGGTCACCCTGCAGAGGCTCCGCTGCAAAGCTGATGAAAGAGGAAACAAGGAGAACCATGGGGTGATGGCAGGGAAGGATAGGAGCAGCCCCTGGGACCACTGAGAACGGCTCCCAAAGGATCTTCCCATCCCTTGGCACAGCCTCCTGTCCTTGCCTGCACACCCTGTGTCCGACAGTCTTGCAACCAGGAGAGGAGGAAAGTGCTGCCAACTCCACCCCACAGAAACTCCAACTGTTGCTGTGGTGGGAAGGGAAAACCGTCTGGCATGCGATTGCTGACAACATAACAAGTTAGTAGGACTGCTCTTAATTACCTGCAGCATTAGGCACACAGGCAAGAGCGCTCAGAAGTCATGCTTCAAATCAGCCTGCATATACAGAGTGTTTTGTGAGAAACTAAAGCTAAATGAAAACTGCATAAGCATGCATCCAGTGTCTTTTGATCAGTAAGCACGTGTGGAATTGCACGTTGTATTGAATGGAAGCAGATCGCTGCCTGTGTAACAGTAACCCCAGGTTCAACCTACGAGGATCAGAAAAGGCTCCAGGTAGCAGCCGGACAGCACCAGGAGCGGGCAGCTCAGATCAAACCAGAAAGCCATCACGGGGGGTGAAATGCAAAGTGAATTAAGCAAAGCCCATCACAACACACGCGCACACACAGTTGGATTCATGCATCACCGGTGCCAAGGCTACAGCACAAATGTCACTCCCCAGCACCATTTTGTTAAAGCACCTGGAAAAGTGCAGCGAGCTGCAGCCCTGCTCCTTTGACTCACAGAGCATCAGCGGGCCCAACAGGAAGCCTACTGCCAGGCTTTAATCTGTACTACATTTAACATTATTAAATACATGAAAGGATGCACCAGGAACAAGCAAATCACAAGAAATGCTGTGCATTTGTCTGAAAGGAAAGAGCACTGGGGGTTTTAATCAGCATAAGCCATAACAACCCTTCCACACTCAGCAGAAATGGGCATCACTAAAACCAAACCCTGACAGAGGGCAGTGAAGGAGCACCGCAAGCTCTGCAGCAAGTCCCAGCTCTGAAATCACCATAACCAACGTGAAGCGAGCGGCTCCCACACTTATCCTGCAGGCGCCACATTTCAGGGGTCTCGGGCTCTCCACACTTAGGGCTTCGGCAACACGGCGAATGCAGTTCTGTCCCCCACTGCCTGGGGGCAACACAGATGTGCCTAACTCCCATGTAATTCTCCCCTACGCCCTGATTATTGTCAGACACCAACACACTCAGGGCTGGCAGCGCTCAGCCTTCGGCTCTTCCCTGCCTGGCAGAGCCAACGGCCCCAAAGGCTCAGTGATGAGAGCAGCCTGCCTGGAACGCAGGGAAACGCACCCCACCCCCCCGCCCCGCTGAAGATGTCAGCTGAATAATCCCATCAGCTCTCCACCAGGAACTGCCTGCTATATACTAGATACAGCAGCCAGATACCTGTCGCAGCCAGTTCCCAGTGAGTCGGTGGAAAAAGGAGAAAGGATGCCTTGGGCACACTTGATATGAATGGTCCCTTTACAGTCTGTGACGTGGGCAGATGTGATAATTCATGTTGCACAAGACAAGTCTTGCAGCCCCAAAGCAGAAAGGCGTATCATCTGTTTCTGTCTCCCCCAGCAGCAGAAAGGCATTTTTCTCCTGCAGGTCTCCTGGCCCATCTGCCAGCCCTGGCACCCTGGGCACAGAAGTTGAGGCAGGACGAACGTCCCGACCATCTCTGGGGGCAGCCTTAATAGGGCACAACCCAAGTTACTGAGCACCAGGTGTGCAGCTGCCAAAGTGTATGGTTTGCCCTCTTCTTCAGACAGCAAAGCAAGCAAACTCGCCTGGGATATTAAGCAACCACACATTGTTCTTCCTTTTTTATTTACTTATTCACTAGTGAGGTGGGATACTGAAGCCCCCGCAACTGTGTGCGGGGGCAGCAAGTCCCAGCTGCTCTCCCTGGCTGACACAGAGCCACCCTTCCACACCAGGGAGATGGCGCAGACCAGCACGGTCCAGCCGCCAGACACGTGCGGGAGCCCGGGACACTGCTGCGCTCAGAGCTCGGGGAGCTGCAGCACCCCGGCTGTGTGGCAGCAGACAGGGCAGACCTGGGCTCTTTCAGGGCCTCCTTCAGCAGAGCAGCGGCTCCCCTCTCTCCTGGCTGCGGTGCAGCGCAAGGGGAGAAAAGGGCCGGCACCTCGGTTTAATCACTAGCACGCAGCCCCTGTTGAGCCGTGACCATGTCCCCCACTGAAACGCTTTGGGAGCTGCCTGCCTGGAGAGCGGCTCTCAGCAGGCTCTGTGCTGAGTCCCTTCCCATGGGGCAGGAAGGTTCCCCAACTCCCCACTGCAGTGCAGCAGCCCCAGGCAGAGGGTGCAGCTGCCGGTGCCCAGAGACCTGTGAGCCGGCAGAGGATTTTGGCTCCCTCTTCCCCCTGGGAGCAAGCAAGGCTCTGCAGTGGGGGACAGGGAGCCAGGGAGACATCGCAGCCCTCCGCAGGGCTGTGACGAGTTTCGCATCCATCGCCAAGGCAGGCCGTTCTTCTGGGGCCCTGAGGCTGAGTCCAGCGGGAGCAGTGCTCAGCTGCTGCAGAAAGCATCCCAAGTCTCCTCCCGGCAGGGCTGAACGACGCCACACAGGCGCCCTCGTCCTCCCTTGCAGAGGGGATTTCTTTCCCTGCAGCGTTTTGCCCTGCTCAGACACCAGCACTAATGCCCAGACTGGCCCCGCACAAACTCTCTCCCAAGGCAGGGAGGGGAGCAGCAAAACCAGGGAAATGGCCCAGCCTGGGAACCAGCAGGTCGAGCTCCTGCACTGAGCCCCGAGCAACAGCACCGAGCCTGACCCAAGGCTGCAGCATCATTTCCTTGGTGCAAATGCAGCGAGTGGCACGAAGCCGCTCTGCCTGAGCTGCCCTGCTCCTGAGGGAGGGGTTTGGCTCCCAGGGACATAGCTAGGGAAGTGGCAAAGCATGACGTAGAGGAGCGTGGTAGAGATGCACACGGAGAATTCAGCATCATCTGCACTGCCTGGCTCCAACAGTTGTGGGCAATGAGGGAGCTTAGTCGTGAGCAGAGGTTTGCAATCGTGCACTGCTGTTCATCACTCACAGACCAAGGAGTCATCCAGCATCAGCCTCCCATCGCTGTCGAACAAGGTCCCGCGGCCACGTTTCAAGTGGTGAGCGAGAGCCTCTGGAGCTGAGCAAGAGGCCGCTTCTGGCACAACAGGCATCCTTGCTTCCGCAGGTTTGGGTCCTCCTCTTTTGCTGGCATCCTCCCTCTGCTACAAGCCCAACTCCTTGAGAAAGGAGTCTACAGGAAGCTAATCGCATTGCATGCTTGATGCACGCGTTAAACTGAGAGTCTCATTTAAGTACAGAAGGTGGAAGTCATGTTCAGACAGCAGGTCCTATCTGTCTGTCCGTCTCTGAGGGGTGTCTTGTTTTTGTGATCGCTAACACGTGTAACTGCAGCACAGAATTAGAAAGTTTTTTTTCTTTTGTTACAGAAGCCCCATGTTTGTCTTGTGAAGTTTCCTGAGGAGTCTGTCAGTGCAGAAATTCATCCTTACGTGCGTTATCAGAAGCTGTTCCAGCAGACTAGACCAGGGTTTTATGGCAGAGCCCAAAGAGCAGAGCTGCCTGGAGATTGCTCGGCTGGACTTGGCCTTCTGTACTGGAAGGTCTGTCAGCCAAGAAGCATCATCTTTCAAACTGCCCCTTCCATGTAAGCCAGCTCCCCGCCTCACCTCACCGGCCGGTTCTACCCCAGGAAAACTTCCCCTACAACTCCACGCATGCAAACACCGGTGTATGGAGTAATGCGGAAGAGCGTTGAGGAGCTAGGCGATGGGAACTAGCCAGACTGTCCCAGGAGGAAAGAGAAACAGTATAAACTGTCCTGCACATCTTATCTGTTACAACCCCTAGCTTGGCATGCTTTAGTGGCTATAATGTCACATGACCGTTTCATGAGCATAACGTAATTCTGCTTATTGCGCATGCGCCTGTTGCATAAAAACTTATTAGTTCCCCCTCCCTGGGTTCCTCGCCATGGACCAACGCTCAGCGGTGCCGGGGACTCTCCCATCTTCTTATCGCCTTGATGAGGATAACACGGGGGAACCCCTGCAGGGACACAGACTGGCTGGAGCAGCCATTTCTCCAACAGCTGCTGTTTGATCTTCTAACGATCCTTGTGTGCCTTGTATTTGTGCATCTGTCCCTGCCTGGGGTCGGGGTGGCACCCCCACCTTGCGCCCACAACCGGGAAGCACCCTGAACAGCACACGACACCAAGGCAAACAAGGTCCTCCAAACAGTGATTTTGGACAGCAGGAAGTTTCTCCGGGTGTCCTGGGGGGGATGTAAGCAGCACTCGTAGTGATGCAGATGCACTGTACTGCTGCCACTCCAGGCACGAGCTGCCAGGCGAGGCCTGATGGCACTTCTTCACTGAATATGAAACAAGATGATCAAGCAGGACTCAAGCTACCCCCTTCTGTGACAGCAAGCTACAGCGTGATGCCTCAGCCCCATCAACATAAACCGAAGCAGCCCTGTGGAGATCAGCTGGTAACACCGCTTTTCTCCCGCCACAAGTCTGTCCCAGTGCTCTGACCACAAGCCTACTCGGCCCCCTACAAACCCCTGGCAGCAGTTCTGCTGCTTTCCACAAGCAGCTGGGCCCCAGCTGATCAAACAGCAACTGTTGGAGAAATGGCTGCTCCAGCTCTGCTGAAAAAGGAGCAAATGGTTGGGAGGCAAACACAACGGGAAAGCACGGCCCGCTGGCACTTCTGCGCTGAACACGATCCTTTCCGGGCAACTGCAAAACATCAAACCCAAATGCTAACTCTGCAAAATTATCCCCACCATCTGCATCCACGCTCTCCTCCAGGCACGTACCAGTACCACGAGTGAAGGATCCCAGACCAAACCCAGCTACGACCCACGTCAGCAGCACATGGCAACAGATGAACAGCTCTCCCACCCCACATCCGTGCTGTTACGTTCCTGCCTTGGCAGGGCTGCGATGCGCAAGGGAGAACGACCTGCCGCACACTTTATTGGTGCCAGCAGCACACAGGCAGACTTTCCCAGCCCCTCTGCAGCACCGGGAGGCTCCATCGCTGCCAGGAATGGAAACAGACACACTCAGCCTGCCCCAGCTTCCCCCAAACCACCCACCAAGGACGCTCACCTCCAGCAATTCCCCGGTTCCCTCTCGGCACAGAAAAGCTCCCACGACCCGCAGTGGGGCTGGAAGGCCCAGCAATGAGCTGCCGTCACTCACAATCCGTCACACAGCAGTCACATATGCCCCGTCCATGGCTGGGCACGTCACTCCAGAGCACCAAGGGAAATAAAGCCCCCAGGCCCAGGTCCCCAGCAGGCACTGCAGGCTGCTTTCCCACCTGTGGCAACAAATCCCTGAGAAAACCTGCTGGGGGACAGGAGGCAGCAACAAAAGCGCTGCCAGAAAGCTAATTGCTCAGCCATTTCCTTTTGCCCCCCAGAGTCCCTCACAAGGCCAAGGAGTGTTACAGAGCAAAATACAGCTTGCATGGGCATCACCTAGCCAGTGAGAAGCAGTGGTTGTCTGCAATTCCAAGAAAATTACTCATGGGCTGCGTGCACTGGAGGGGAAACGGTGCGGGTGTCACAGCAAAACGTGTGGGTTTTAAAAACAGGAGAGCCTAGGCACATGACATTTTTCTACGCAGAGGAGAGACAAATATTAAACCATTTTGCCATTACTAGCTTGTTAATTCAGGGCAAAACTGCAGAGCAGACCCCGTTAGTACTGAGCTATTTCACAAAACACGCCCTACCCTGCCAAGGACTGTGCGCTCATGATTCACATGACTCGCAGGACCCTTAAAACCTCCCATGCCTTCTTGCGCCCTGGGCAAGTAAGGAGACCCAGCTGGAAGCAGGCACAGAGCTCTACTGAAAGGGACAACGGTCGGGTCAACAAAGGCCCAGGGAGAATTTCTGGCCTCCCTGAAGGCCATCAGTATTTTGCCATTGTGTCCCTGAAGGCTCACAGCACCGTCACCTGCTCCAAGTCCAGCCAGCCCGGTCACAAAGGAGACAAACCAGGAGCCGGACTCTCCAGTTCAAGCTTGAAAGCTCAGCAGCACCTTCTCAGGCAAACGCTTCCAGTAAAGCTCAGGCTTTCTACACACACAAGGCCGAGAGTCTTGCACACTTTGGGCACTCACCCTTCCCAGCAATGACGGGGGCCTTGGCATGCATTAGGGGTACCAAGAAAGAAAAATGAAGAGATACAAACACTGAAGAGGCCGTGTTTTCAGGTAAGTAGTAATGCATGTTCCTAATTTATTGACATCCTCCGGCTTCCCTCTTCCTTCCCCTGCTTGCTTGAAGACCACAGACAGAGCAGGCATACCACTGGCAACAGCCCTGCAGCCACTGCCCTGGTTCCTGTCCCCAGGACACAACGCTGCCAAGAGCAGCCCAGCCCAGCATGGAGGGGCTGGAGAGTTTCCCCGCCACAGCGCTGGTGGCAAACTGACCCACACCTCTGCTGTCCCCCAAGCACGGAGCTCCGGGGATGGTTCTCTTTGGCTACTAGCTTCTTTTGCCTACTTCTCTAGGTTCCTGTGCTGTCGCCTTCTGATGCGACAATCTCCCGTTCGCCTGAGACGGCACGGAGGCTCCCCCTGCCTCCGGGCCAATGAGCACTGACACCAATATGAGGATGCTGCAAATGGCGTTTATTGTACGCATGTATTCGCTTATATACCTACAAGCATACTGCTATCTCTACGTCATATCCTTCCTCTTCCTTCCTCTTTCCGTGCCATCGCGAGATCTTCCGATCGCCGTTCCCTACATCTCCCCCTCCCCATGCTTTGGCTATGCTATTTGCTTTAAATTGCCGTGTCGCGGGTTAAGCGTTCATAGTGTGGGTGTGGGTGGGACCACCCCTTTTCTAGCAGTTGTCTTACCAAGCATCTAAACACTAGTCTACATACTAATATGCCTAGCACGAGCATTAGCAGCAGGTGCAACTCTTCTATTAGTAATTGCCTGGCCCATGGTCCTAGCCCAAGCCAATTACCACTACTGAACCCAGAAGGTCAAGCTCTTGCGGGTCCCAGGGCAATGATGCATTCAGCGTGTTCAAGCGGTTACTAATATTGCTTGTGTTTGTGCAATGCTCTCTCAGCTTTCGTAGGTCTACGGTCAAATTCAATGGGACCCCTATTAAGCATGTCTTAAAAGGGCTGCCCCGCACCCGCCAACGTCAGGCAAAATTGCTTATTTCCTGTCCGGTTTGCCAGGTGAGCCATAGATTGTTACTACCCCATTTCGCTAACATTGGTTCGCCTTTCACCCCTTGGAGTCCCAGTCCCAGCATCGCTACGAGGAGAGCTACTTGGGTTGCTCCCCCTGCCATCTTCTCGGGTTTTCTGGTTACGCGTTCTTCTTGTGGTTTCACGCGCCTTTTCTCATCTGTTCTTCTTCTCCTGTCTGCTGTCTTTGCTGCTAGAAGGGATCATCGGCTTTTCAGGGTGGTCCTCCCCTGCAATAAAACTCAGACATTCATTAATTCACCTGACTCTCTGCTTCCTGTCTTGTCCTTGCCCTGAGGTCTGGGCGCACCCACTTCATAGGGACCCATCTTACCATTTCTCCCTGCCTGACCGCTGCATACCCTCGTCCTTGGGTTACCAGCTGCCACCCCTCTTCCCATTCACCTTTTTCCGGGATTCGGACCTTTACGTCTGGTCCCTCGTGCATCGCTCGGACCGCCCAATGCTTTTCCGCTGGCGTCTTGTTCTCCTCCCCCCTGGTGAACTGATTCAGACCGAATAAGGCGCGCATAATTATTTCTGATTGTTTGTGCGCGGGGATTCTTTGTGTATATCCTTCCCCCTCCCCAAGAATCTCGAGCCTTTGCTTTAAAGTGTGGTTTGCTCGCTCGACGATGGCCTGACCTGTGCTATTATAGGCAATACTGTGCACTAGCTTAATTCCCCACCGTACGGCCCATTCTCTCGTGCTTTGCGCTGTGAAACATGTGCCGTTGTCTGTTTTAATAGTTTCTGGGGCACCCAGCCAGGCCATTGCCGTGTGCCAATGCAACTGTGCCGCCCGCGCTGTGACTCGTTTATGTTGGGTCGCAACGATGATACCGCTGTGTGTGTCCACTGTGACAGCCAGCCAGGGCCGTGGTCGAAGTCGCTGGCACATTGTGAAGTCCGTTTGCCATATTTGGTTTCCTTTCAGCCCCCTGGGGTTGATGCCGGCGCCCCACAGGGGGGTTTTTTGGCAATACGGGCAAGCCGCAACCACTTCACGAGCCGTGGTGAGGGGGATGTTGCAGCTTTTTGCCAGTGCTTTTGCACCAACATGGAGAAGGTCGTGCACCTGCCTTGCTTCTGCGACTGTCCACACACCTTTGGCCGCTTGATCGGCTTTATCGTTGCCTTCTTGGTACACTCCTTGGATTGCCTCATGACTCCGAACATGAATAACAGAGGCAGTGGCCCGCCGCTGTTGTAGGGCTTCTTCTAGCATTAGCGCAATGGGCGATCCGGCCCATCTGGGATATGACATGTTGTGTAACAATTTAAAGACGAACATGGAGTCTGTCACTACATTCAAATGCTCTTCTGGCCACATTTGCAATGCCTGCGCCACAGCTCGGGCCTCTAGATGCTGTACGCTACTGTCCGGCTCGCTGATCTTCACTCGGTGCCATGGGGCCCTTTGATCTTGCCACACAACAACCGCTGCCCTGGTCACCGATGACGCGTCGGTGAACACTGTGCGCCCTGGTGCAGGTCGCTGTAGCACTCGGGCTTTCAGATGGGGCCGAAGGACGGAGAGGTGTGTATACATCTCCAGCACAGGCGATAACCTGATTGTTCCTGGGAATCCTTCTAAAGTTATTGCTATACTATCTTGTTTCTGGACCACGCTGTCCCATTGACTCCTTTTTACCGGCAGGTAAATGGACTCAGGCTCCTTCGCGAAGTGCCGAACGGTGGCGGTTCGTCCCTTCTGTATCATCTGTGCCAACGCTGTTACGATTGTGACATATGCCGTACTTATTTGGTTCGACACTATCCACCATACGACTTCCGGACGCTCCGGCGTCCCTTGTCCTAGAACGCCTATGGCTCCTGTTCTTGTAACTGCCACGTACAGATTGATTGGTCTGGCCGGGTCGTATCTCGTTACTCCGCCCTTTGCCATGAGATCTTCTATTTTTCGGAGGGCTTCTAACGCGTTCGGTGTCATCTGCCTCGGTTCCCATGGTTTGTGGCCCTTGAGCAACTCGAACAGTGGCTCCATCCACTCCTTGGGAATACCTATCAGCCCTCGCAGCCATTGGAGAGCTCCAACCAATTGCTGTACATCATGCAACGTCCGTATCTCTCTATTGAGATTTATCGGCTGTGGGACCACAGCTCTGGGGAGGATGGTGGTTCCCAGATAGTCGACAGATTCTCCCCTTTGCGTCTTCGCTTTCTGGACGTACAATCCCGCTTCATTTAGGCAGTTAATTACTGCCTGTTCTGCCTGATCGGTTTCTTGCTGGGTCTCTGCAGCTATTAGGAGGTCGTCCATGTAATGGATGACAAGCGCGCGCGGGAGCTGCGCCCTTACCGGCTGCAATACCTTAGCTACTGCCGCCTGACAAATCGTAGGTGAATTTTTTATGCCCTGCGGGAGGACGGTCCATTGATATCGTGCTGCTGGCTCCTGCAGATTCTCTGAGGGCAGTGTGAAGGCAAATCGAGCTTTGTCCTGAAGGGCTAATGGTATAGAGAAAAAGCAATCTTGGATATCCATCACCACCACTGGCCAATTCTTTGGTATTGCTGATGGTAGTGGCAACCCTGGCTGGAGGGCACCCATCGCTTCCATCTGCTGATTTACCGCTCGTAGGTCGTGCAGTAATCGAAATTTAGACTTATCCTTTTTGTGTATCACAAATATAGGAGTGTTCCAGGGACTGTGGCTTTCCTCCAGGTGTCCCTGCTCTAGTTCTCTACTTACTATTTGTCGGGCAGCCGCCAATTTGTCCCCTGTCAATGGCCACTGCTCTACCCACACAGGCTCATTGGAGCACCATGTCAGCGGGACAGCGAAATGAGCCCCGAGGAGGTAGGCAGTGGCCCTTACCCTAAATTTGTCAGGTGAAAGCCGCTTTGCAATAAGGCATCTCGCCCTAACAATGGTTCCCCTATGGCAGTTATGTACGGCCGCACACGGATGATCTGAGCAGGCCTATCCGGGTCCTCCAATACAATTGTGATATCGGTTTCAGAAATCATAGCCTCCGCCCTGCCTCCCACTCCATCTAACGAGCTTGCCACTTTTGCTGGCCAACTCGATGGCCACAACCACGAGGGCACACATGTAACATCTGCCCCCGTATCTAGCATCATTATTAAGGGGATACTAGGAGGACCCGCCCCTGGTGGGCCTATCAGATGCGCTTTCACTCGGGGTCTCTTCTCACACCCTAAGACCAGGGCCACGCGGGGTTTCCCTTCGGAGTTTGGTCGCTGGAGCTGTCCATCAGCGGTGTGTTGTTGACGGGGGCTACTTGAGGCCGGCTCACCGGGGAGGGGTGGCCCCCTAGTTGCCCTCCCCGCTTCTCGTTTCCCGACCGCCGACAATCTCGTGCTCTGTGTCCTGGTTTTCCACAGACCCAGCATGTAAGGCTCCCCATACCCCCTGTTGGGCGCGCGTAACTTCCCTTATTCGTGCACTGTGCTCTCAAATGGCCCATTCGCCCGCAGCCAAAGCATGGGCCTCCTTTTGGACCTCCTCTAGCTCTAACCTCCGGCATTGCCATAACTGCTGCAGCAATCTGTAGGGCTGTGGTCTTGTCCCGGTGTTCTAATACGTACTTGATCGTCTGCCCTAGACTTGCTCCCTTAGGCGCTGTTCTTAGGATTTCTTTTGTCAACTCGTTGCCCTGCTGTTTGATACATTCCAACATCACCGCTCCTTTTGCAGCGTCTGGTAAAGATGCAAGTTCTACTGCTGCCTGTAGCCTGTCACAAAACCTGTCAAACGGCTCTCCCACTCTCTGTTTCACAGTCGTCCATGGGTCTGCCTGCTGCACCAGTGGCCCAATATCATCAAAGGCCTTTCGAGATGCTTCTGTTGCCGCCAGTATCTCCCGAGGTCTCAGGCCCGCTGCCTGCTGCTGGGGTGTAGCCATGGCCGCATCATTTCCTCTTAACCGCGCTAGGGTGGATTGGCCCAGTGGGTTCTGCGGGTCTGCCTGCGCGGCCATCAACGCCTGCTGCAGGCGCGAGGTCCACGCTTCTTTCCACATAAGGACCATCGTGGGCGATAAAACCAGTCGCGCGAGGGCGCGACAATCCCACGGTATTAGACCTCCCGCGTGCACCGCGTCCAGCAATGTCTGTGTCACCGGGTGTCGCAGGCCCTGTTCTTGCACTGCTTTCAATAGCTGTTGTACCGTCTTTGGGTCGAGGGGCATCCATTCCACTGCCCCCCCCCCCCCCCCCGGGGCAACTCGTACTGGGAAGGCCCCTATTGGCGCACGAAACTTGAGGCCACTCAGGGCACATTCCGTCGCTATCAGCTTCCAGTCCGTTAGGGGAATTTCTTTTCCCCCTCCCGCTTGGGCAGAACCTGCTGTCTCTGATAGCCCTCTTTGTTTAGCTGCTGCCTCTGATAGCCCTCTTTGTTTAGCTGTTGCCTCTGATAGCCCTCTTTGTTTAGCTGTTTCTTCTTCCAGAGCTGTAAGCAGCATAAACATCTGCTCCACATCTCTTGTGACTTTCCTCCTTTTTTTTTTTTTTTCTTTTTTTTTTCTTTCTTTTCTTTTTTTTCTTCGCCTCTGACTGCGGCGGGGGAACTCCGCCCTAGTTGCTGCACCTGAGTCTTCAGTCTCCTCCTTCCGCAATGCTGGTCGACGCCCACTCCTCTCTCGGCCAGCGCCATCTTTCCCCGGGTGCGGCACCCTCGGTCTTTCCCCTGCTTCTGGTCTTTCCCCTGCTTCTTCTCTTCTTTCGTCCTCCCACTGCACCCGAATCATGGCCCCCGGTAGCCAGTCTCGGGGATCATCCACTATAAGCGGTCTTTCCTTTTCTTCTGCCTCCTCCACTTTCACCTTGCTTTCTTTTCCTCTACCCGCCTCTGGCTTTTTCATATCTCGGTCTCCACAAAGGTCTCCTGGTTCTCCCCCTTCCATCGCCCTCATCTCTTTCCACGGATACCGCGGCGGTGGCGGAGAAGAGGGCGTTATTGGGTAAGCCTCTGGAGTTTTTGCCTCCCCCTCTCCCCGCTCTGGTTCTTGATTAACCGCCTCCTCCTTTATGTCTGTTTCCACACTCTCCGTTTTCACTTCATCCCCTACTATCGTCTCTCCCTCTATCGCCTCCGTTCGCTCCTCTGCGTTCGCTGCTGTCTGTGTCGCCATTTCCGCGGACATGTGTAGCGCCGCGCGGGCAGCCTGCCAGGTCTCAAGCTCCTCCCTAATCCTTTCTAAAATGATCGTTATATCTCCCCACGTCTTAAGCTCTGCGGCCTTCTTAGTGGCCATAGCTCTCTGAGCAAGTGCTCGAGTGCACTTCTCCCAGTCAGAAGGGGAAAAAATGTCCCCTGGTCTAACTATCGCTCCATCTTTCAGGAGCCGCCCGACGCAGTTCGCAACTGCATCCGCTCTCATAGAGAGCCCCCATTCCCGGGCACCCACGCGTACAACCTTAAGTACCGCGTCCATGATCCGGATCCTCTCGACCGCCTGCAGTCCGCCGTCTCAGCTATCACGTCGGGGTCACCACTTGTCGCCTTCTGATGCGACAATCTCCCGTTCGCCTGAGACGGCACGGAGGCTCCCCCTGCCTCCGGGCCAATGAGCACTGACACCAATATGAGGATGCTGCAAATGGCGTTTATTGTACACATGTATTCGCTTATATACCTACAAGCATACTGCTATCTCTACGTCATATCCTTCCTCTTCCTTCCTCTTTCCGTGCCATCGCGAGATCTTCCGATCGCCGTTCCCTACACTGTGCAGCATCCCTCCTCACACTGAGACTCTTCTGCACACACTGTCAGCTACCTGAGAGCAACAACCTCCTGGCCTGGAGGGGAATCAGAGACCTCCAGGAGAAACGTGCCATCCGCCACCAAACATCACCAAGCCAGTCCAACCCACAATGCACTGGCATAGAAAAAGAAAGATACTACACACTTTATGCCAGGGTACCTGAATATATACTTGCCTATAAGAAGGGCTCGTTTGACACCGGCCGAAGAAGAAGCCTGAGAACCACCTACCCAGGGCTCCCTCCTGCCCCCAGGAAGAAAGGATCCTCCAGCTTGCGCAGGAGCAGACTGCATGAACCTGGCAAGAGGAAACCTCACAGAGTTTGAACAGCACTGAACAGTCATCCCTGGTCATTCGCTTGCCAGGGACAAAAAACAAAAGCAATTTTACTGCACCAAGGTGATGTGCGGGTAGCCTTCAGACTGCAGTGCCAGGAACTCTGGCTGCGGAGTCCACAAGCGCTTGCAGAGTGGCGTGAAGAAGGCAGAGACAAAGGGAAGGCCCCTCTGGGTGAGCAGGTGCCTCCGTAGGAGCTTACCAGGCCACGGACGAAGTGTCCCAGCACTCACTGCAAGAAGCTGCCCCATTTCTCTCTTGCACAGAGCTCAAGGACCCAGGCAGCAATCAGGAAAAGCAGCAGAAGACAAGGCAGTAGATCGAGGGCAGATGCTAAGCCCACAAG
The DNA here is from genome assembly GCF_036370855.1 of Dromaius novaehollandiae. Classification (NCBI taxonomy): domain Eukaryota; kingdom Metazoa; phylum Chordata; class Aves; order Casuariiformes; family Dromaiidae; genus Dromaius; species Dromaius novaehollandiae. The sequence goes on from NC_088101.1 coordinate 6,302,819, forward strand.
GACCAGCCAGACTGCACCACCACCGCCGCCGCCAATACTCGCACACCTTCTGAACAGGCCAAATACCATAACCCACCATCACCTCGTGCCCTCTTTAAGCTGCCTCGCAGGTGGGTGAAGACATTTTGTGGCACTTGTGCAAAGGGAACGTATCCTCCCCCTCCACTGCCGCAAAGGCTGCCTGGGGCAGGATGGGAGTTCTCCCCAGACACGTTCATGAGGCAGCTCACAACTGAATTGCACCTTGACTCCCGGGCTGAGCTCCCTCTGAAGGAAACAGCAACCTCAGCTGCTCGCGGGCAAAATAGGACCCTTAAGAAGGCAAGGTCACAGAGCACTCCAGTGGCCTGCTGGAGAGCAGGCTCTTCTTTGTGCTCCTGAAAATCCTGCTGCCATTAACAGGAGAAACATCAATAAGCACTTAAAAATGCAACAGTCACTGCGAGAAGAGCTGGCATGACTTCCCGCTCCTAATTCACTGCATGGGCAACGGGTCATGTTTCGCCCACTGAGTGGCTCACCTCCGACATCCTAGTCCTGGTCCTCACCATTGACATTGTTGGCTGAGGGAAGGGTTCTCCAAGCAAGTGTAAGATGTTCAAACATGCTTTATGTATTTTCCTTCTCTAAATCAAATAAGAGAGTATAAAAATAAAATAAATAGTGACTAAGATGAACGGCAGTTCTGGAACTCATTTTCTGCGAGGCAGCCCTCTTCATACTGCTGTGCACATCTGTCTGCTAAAAATTTGATAAGAACATGAAAAGAAAGCAGCTCGAGAAAGGGAAAGATGAACAGAAAAGAGAACACAAGAGAAACTGTCTCGAGGTACAACCTGATGAACTCAGAGTATTGCTACATCACAAAGTAGCTTCTCCCATGTAAAGCAGATCAGACAAGATGGTACAAAGAAGGTTGGGGCTCTGAATCAAGAGCTTCTCCTTTGAGCCGCTCTTCAGTTCAGCTACAAGAGACTGCAGAAACACCATCAGGAATTATTTTCCTTTTCTGAGAAGATGAGCCACAAAAGCCAAGTTGGGTTTCCTTCAAACTCAGCAGGTATCTTTCCACTCCCATTGGTAGGAAACTAGTCAAGCCCTAGCCATCAGCTGCCCAGACTGAGCACAAGGGTTTATTCTCACTTTGACATGGCCCCTGTTCATAGCACCCCCCGATGAGTCTGAACCCCTTTGTGCTTGGGGAGGGAGCGTCACATCTCCACAGTGGTGCAAAGGGAGCTGAAGGCAATTGAGAGTCAGACTCTGAGCGATTCCCTCTTCATTTGCTTGCTTAGCTTTCTTGGTAAGTTGTGTCCAGAGTAAGGCAGGTAGTTTGCTGTGTCACTTTCTTATTTCAAGCATTTTCAAGTTGCTCCACTGTTTTTCATTACTTCTTCTCCCCCCATCCTGCTTTTGAGAAGGTAAGCGATGGTAGTTTCAGGGGCCACTACGCAATTGCAGCTCAACATTCAGTGCAAAACACTACAAGGTCATGTACTGATGCGAGTGAGGCACCTCAGAAGAGAGAACCCTTAACACCCGCTCACTAGAAAGGACAAACAGTTGAAACGTTTTACTCCTGAAAAGGGCTTGCTGCCCTGGCTTTTCTTCTCCCTTTAAAACCTATTGCTTTGGAAAAGCACCTTAAAAAGCCAGGTGGAAAGTAACAAAGAAGAATGGATTAACATTTCCTCCCTTTGCTTGAAGAGGCTGTTAGTTAAATCCAGGGCCCCTTTGTGCCGGGCGCTGTAACACCTTGGGAGAGAGAGAAGTCCTGTGCCAGGGAACTCCTCACCTCCACGGCCACGTCGCAGAGCAAGGACCAGGGCAGCCAGGCGAGAGCAGCGTCACGGACGGCCCAGGCAGCAGCAGGGATGAGACCGGCCTCCAATCTCTTCCTCAGCTCCACGACCTGCTCCCAGCACTGTGCTCTGCAGGGATGGGCTCAGCCTCTTCCTCAGCTCCACGACCTGCTCCCAGCACTGTGCTCTGCAGGGATGGGCTCAGCCCATCCCCTGCGGAGCTGCAGAGCAAACAGAAAGTCTAGCTCTTCCTCTCTTGTTAAAGCACTCCCTTACAAATGATAGTGAGGAATACTAGACTATAACTGTCCCATATAGGACTTGGAAAATCCTCCTTGTCAAAGACACTTGAGTCTTCTTCCCCTGTCTTTCCTACTGTGAAAGGTCCCACACAAAGGCTTTGTCCCCCTGAGTCCCCATGGTCAGACAGTGCCTGTCATGCAGCATTGCTTTTCCTGCTGCTTCCCAGGCTTCGCATGTTTCAAAACACGTGTTTCCTAAAGAAGCACCTTCCCTTTCTCCTATTGAACAAGCTTGGGAAGAGTTCAGACTTACTGCCTTGTCTGATTTGCATCAGGCCTCCTGGACTGAGGTTGTGTGAACCAGCAAGCAGTTAGTTTTGTTGTGGTTCTTTTGCTTTTTTCTTTAAGGGAAGACTCGTATCTCACAAATGCCTGGGCTCAATCCATCTACTGGGCTCAATCCTGCCCCCCCAGGGCAGACAGCTTTGTAAAAGGGCAACTGGAGGCAGCCATGTGTTCCCCCAGAAAGGCCCCTTTGAGCAATGGGGCAGTTGCTCTGCTGTGCCGGATGACCCGCTGCAGTCCAGGGGTGCCTCGAGGTGAGCAGGGAGGATCTTCAGTCTTCTGGTAGCTCCCAGCATGGACATGGGTGGGATGGGGATGGGGGGGGTGGCACGGGAGGGGTGGGACTGGACACAGTCCTGGAGTGTTTTGAATGGGGGATGTGGGCAGCAACACTGAGCCGGTGCTTCCAATTTTAGTTTGGTCAGGTATTGCTGGATTTCTCCCCTGAGACTGAGCTGCTCCAAAGCCATCAGCCATGGCTATTGGAAAGGCTTTGTTCTTTTTGTGGAAGTTGATGCAAAGCAGAGTTACCAAACCCACCTCAGATCAATACAGCCAAAAGTAATCACTCCCCACCCCATGGTCTGTGTGCACAAACCTTCCTAGGTAAACTGCACTGACATACTGGCTGGCCTAATGCACTTTGGCTGGAGAACAGTTATGTTAGCAGCTGCACCAGCAGGGTTGGCACCAATCCTCCTGGGGTTGTTTTATTTCCTTTTTTACAAGCTTTTTTCTTTTCTTTCTTTTTTTTTTTACAAATGTACAATTTGTAAAAAATACATTTTACAATTTACAAATTATGTGTAACTCAACTGAATTCCATATAGGTCACTAATTTGCTGCAGGGATAGTGATAATCTTTAAGCAAACACAGATGGGTGTGGATGGTAGTAAGGAAAATCAATTTAGTACAGCTGTGATTACCAAACATAATTTGGGGCCACATGAATCTAATTTGCAGTGGATGTCCAGCTTTTAAGGAGAAGGTTTCTTGACTGTTAGAACCAAGTATAAACACTTCTTGATCTATGCATAGAGTGAGTCATCTTCCTATACTGTGATTACATTAGGGGCTTATCAGCAAAAAGGTAGAAAAAGCTGAAAGGTTGAAAAAATTGAAAGCACAGTGAAAAGGGTGAGGGCTCCTGTAGGTAACACCCAGGATCAGGTACTGGAATAAATGCAGCCTCTTTATGCAAGGAAAAAGGAATTTTCCCAAAAGCAGCATCCAGTTTAAGCTGTATGGAGGTTTTGGGCAACTCGCTTTAAATCCTGGTAAGGTGTGAGTAGGCCTGGTGTAAGTTTTGGGAGGGGAGGAAGCCGAGTGCAGTACTTGTGGAGGGGCTGCCCTAGGTATGCCGAGGCAATCTTGTCATGCCCAGAGCTCTTGCGTGTGGCCCTGGTTGGTGGGGGATCCATTGTAGCAGGATGGCACTCCTTGGACTAAGCTGTGAGTAGACCTGGTGTAAGTTTTGGGAGGGGAGGAAGCTGATCAGGGCACTAGTTGTGGTGCTGCCCTAGGCATGTGAAGACAAACTTGTCGTGCCAAGAGCTCCTGCCTGTGAGGCCTGGTTGGTGGGGGAGTCACTTCAGCAGGCTGTCCCTCCTAGTAGTAAGCTGTGAGTAGGCCTGGTGTAAGTTTTGGGAGGGGAGGAAGCTGAGCAGGACACTTGTTGTGGGGCTGCCCTCGTCATGCCGAGGCAAACTTGAGGTGCCCAGAGCTCGTGCGTGTGAGCCCTGGTTGGTGTGGGAGACATTTTAACAGGATGGCACTCCTGGTAGTAAGCCATGAGTAGGCCTGGCATAAGATACAGGAGGCGAGGGAGCTGAGCAGGACACTTGTTGTGGGACTGCCCTAGGCATGGAATAGTAATGTTTTCCTACCCAGAGCTTGTGCATGTGAGCCCTGGTTGGTTTGGGAGCTGTTTTACGAGGGTGGCCCTCTTAGTGGTAAGCTGTGAGTAGGCCTGGTGTTAAGTTTTGGGCATGGGCTTTTGCAGCAGCCTCACAGACGCCTCCGATCCACAGCAGTGCTGTTTGCAGGGTGCCGCGGACAAGGCTGGGGAAGGCCCCGTCCTACGGTATCATCCCTCCCTCCCGCCGGGATACTGCATGCAGCGCGCCCCCTTCTCCGGGCTGAGGGCCGGGACTGGCAGACTGCGGCATGACGAGCTCCCTGGGAAGGGCCCAGCTGTGCTGGGACAGCAGTGACAGGGCTCAACTCTCCTTGTCAGGTGTGCCAGGGCACTCAGAGGCTGCGTGCTCTGTTTTTGGGTCTGAGGAGGGTCCCGCAGGAGGGTATTGCTATCAACACCAGGCTGAGCGTGGCCAAGCTCCAGGACGACCTGTGCAGCCAGCTGAGGAGGAGCTGTGCACTGCAGGGGCCATGGGGCTCTTGCCAGCCCCAAAAGAGGGAGCGGGCGACACGCTGAGGGCGGCAGGGCACTGCTGCGGGGCTGGCACTGGGCCTGGCCATGCCTCCCGGCCCCGCTTCATCTCCTCCATGCCCCACAGTCCGCGCGACCTGCTTGCCGCGGGGCGGCAGGGGGTGTTTTGCGGCGGCGAAGGACAGCGTGTCCCGCGTCCCCCAGGCCCAGGAGAGCCCCGAGCACCAGCAGACTCTGTACGTCGCTGCCAGGCGCTGCTTCCTGGGGAGCTGCGGGGACCTGCAGGCTGCGGCCCTCGACGTCACCGGTGAGCTGGAGCGGGCGCTCTCTGCGGCTGCTTCCCCTGCACTGCTGCTGTCCCCGTCTGCCCAGGCCGGGGGGCTGCGGGGGCGCCCTGATGTCGGTGTGTCGCCCTGTGCACGCGGGCACCGAGTGGCTGACAGGGGAGGAAGCGATGCTGCTCTCGGCAGGTAGGTGACGGGGCCCCAGGCCCAGGGGTTTGGGGGAGTTTGGGCCCTGGCACTGCAGCGGTCGCTGAGATAGTGGCGGCCGTGGAGCGGCGTCGCCCTGCCGGGGAGGCTGGGCTGGTGCCGGGTGCGGCCCTGACGCCGTGGCCGGTGCCATTGCAGCTCTGCGGGTGCTGCGGAAAGACAGGGACCCGCGGGTGCAGCAGGCGGCCGCTCGGCTCCTCCGGGACACCGGCCTCGAGCAGCCCCCGCGGCGGCGCTGAAATAAACCTCGCCGGGAACCTGCCGCAGCAGCGGGGGTGTTTCTGCGCCGGGGCCTGGGAGTCGCTTTGCCCCCCACCGCCCCCCTTGGCCACCGGGTCCCCGGGGCTCTGGCCAGGGCTGCTGCCCTGGGGCTGAAGGGGGCATGGCCAGAGCTGGGGTGGGGCGGGGCTGAAGGCCAGGGCGGGGCTGGAACCAGGGGCGGGGCAAGGCTGCAGGTGAGGTGGGGCAGGGCCAGGCCAGGGGCAGAGCAGAACTGGGAGGTGGGTGGGGCCAGTGCCAGGGGCAGGGTGGAGCGAGGTGGGGTGGAGCCAAGGGAGGGGCGGGGCCAGAGCAGTGGGCAGGGCCAGATCCAGTGTGGGGTGGAGCTGTGGGCGGGGACATGGGCAGTGCAGTCCCAGGTGGCCCCTTCCTGGCACCTGTGCAGCTGCTCTGGCCCCCAGACCCGTGGGCGGGCAGTGGTGGTGGGTGGTGGTGGCGCTGGGTGTCCGGGACCCCCGGGCAGCCCCCTCCCCGTTGTGGGGCTCCCGCTTGCCGCAGCCTGGAGCCTGGGGCCTGGGGGGGTCTGGGCCGGGCCGGGTCTGGGCCGTGTGCGTGGCGGGCGGGGCGGGGGGCTCTGCCCACCCAGGCGACGCGGCTCTGGGGTGGGCGCGGGGCAGGAGGCAGCTGCAGGCCTGGCCTGGTGCCTACCTGTTGGTGCTGCTGCCCGCTGCTGGCGCGGCCCGGGCCCTGTGGGGGCACAGACCAGCCGCGCTCGGCCAGGTTTGGGCTGCGGGGCTGGTGGGGGCCGGCGCGATACAGTAAAGGCCGAGGGGCCGGAGCCCAGCGCCCGCCCAGCCTGGGCTGCCCAGTGCCGCAGGGCTGGGCCCTGCCTGCAGGGAGTGGAGGGTCCCCCCGGCCCAGGGGCCTGGCTAACACCCCCTGGTGCCGGGAGGGGAGGGCTGGTGCCTGGGGGCTGCGAAAGGGGCTCAGGGCACTGCTGTGGGGCTGGAATTGGGGGTGGTGCAGGGCTGGGAGGGGAGGGTGAAGGGGCAGTTTGGGGGGGCTCAGTCTCCACTTCAGAGCCCCCAAATGAGCACCTGGAGCCTGTCTGGGAGCACCAGAAATGCAGTGCTTGGGGATGGAGGCTAAGTCCTGCATTTCTGGTGATCCCAAACAGGCCCCGGGGGCTCGTTTGGGGGCTGCAAAATGGAGGCTCATCCTGCGAGTCTGGGGCTCAAGCCCAGGCTGCTGGGACTAGTCTCAGAGCTCAGAAAGGGGGCTTAGTCCTGGGTTTGGGTGCTGGAGAACAGGTTCAGGGGGCTGTATTGGGCCTTCGGCCCCTGCACCCCTCCGGCCCCTAAGCCCCTTCCGCCCCACAGCTCCATCGGCCCCTCCGCCCTCTGCCCCTCCGCCCTCCGCCCCCCGCCACCCAGCCCCTCCGCCCCTCCGCCCCCTGCCACCCAGCCCCTCCGCCCCTCCGCACTCCGCACTCTGCCCTCCGCCTCTCCGCACTCCCCCTATCCGCCCCTCCGCCCCCCGCCCCTCCGCACTCCCCCCATCCGCCCCTCCGCCCCCCGCCCCTCCGCACTCCCCCCATCCGCCCCTCCGCCCCCCGCCCCTCCGCACTCTGCCCCTCCACCCCTTCCGCCCCGGAAAGGCCACGGCCAGGGCGGGCGGAAGGAAGGAAGGGCGGGCGGGCCACGGCCAGGGCGGGCGGAAGGAAGGGCGGGCGGGCCACGGCCAGGGCGGGCGGAAGGAAGGAAGGAAGGAAGGGCGGGCGGGCCACGGCCAGGGCGGGCGGAAGGAAGGAAGGAAGGGCGGGCGGGCCACGGCCCGGGCGGGCGGGCGGAAGGAAGGAAGGGCGGGCGGGCCACGGCCAGGGCGGGCGGGCGGAAGGAAGGAAGGAAGGAAGGAAGGAAGGGCGGGCGGGCCACGGCCAGGGTGGGCGGAAGGAAGGAAGGAAGGGCGGGCGGGCCACGGCCCGGCCAGGGCGGGCGGAAGGAAGGAAGGAAGGGCGGGCGGGCCACGGCCCGGGCGGGCGGGCGGAAGGAAGGAAGGAAGGAAGGGTGGGCGGGCCACGGCCCGGGCGGGCGGGCGGGCGGAAGGAAGGAAGGAAGGAAGGAAGGAAGGGCGGGCGGGCCACGGCCCGGGCGGGCGGGCGGAAGGAAGGAAGGAAGGGCGGGCGGGCCACGGCCCGGGCGGGCGGGCGGAAGGAAGGAAGGAAGGAAGGGTGGGCGGGCCACGGCCAGGGCGGGCGGGCGGAAGGAAGGGCGGACGGGCCGGCCACGGCCAGGGCGGGCGGGCGGAAGGAAGGGCGGGCAGGCAGGCGGGCGGGCCGGCAGCCAGTGTGGGCAGAAGGGCAGGTGGAAGGTCGGGCGGGCCGGTGGCCAGGGCGGGCGGGCCGGCGGGCGGAAGGAAGGAAGAGCGGAAGGGCGGAAGGAAGGAAGGAAGGGCGGAAGGAAGGAAGGAAGGAAGGGCCACAGCCAGGGCGGGCGGGCGGAAGGAAGGGCGGGCGGGCCACGGCCAGGGCGGGCCGAAGGAAGGAAGGAAGGAAGGAGGGGCGGGCCACGGCCAGGGCGGGCGGGCGGGCCACGGCCAGGGCGGGCGGAAGGAAGGAAGGAAGGGCCAGGGCGGGCGGGCGAAAGGAAGGAAGGAAGGGCCACGGCCAGGGCGGGCGGACGGGCGGGCAGCAGGGCCACGGCCAGGGCGGGCGGGCGGAAGGAAGGGCCATGGCCAGGGCGGAAGGAAGGAAGGGCGGGCGGGCCACGGCCAGGGCGGGCGGGCGGAAGGAAGGGCGGGCGGGCCACGGCCAGGGCGGGCGGGCGGAAGGAAGGGCGGGCGGGCCACGGCCAGGGCGGGCAGGCGGAAGGAAGGGCGGGCGAGCCACGGCCAGGGCGGGCGGGCGGAAGGAAGGGCGGGCGAGCCACGGCCAGGGCGGGCGGGCGGAAGGAAGGGCGGGCGAGCCACGGCCAGGGCGGGCGGGCGGAAGGAAGGGCGGGCGAGCCACGGCCAGGGCGGGCGGGCGGAAGGAAGGGCGGGCGAGCCACGGCCAGGGCGGGCGGGCGGAAGGAAGGGCGGGCGAGCCACGGCCAGGGCGGGCGGGCGGAAGGAAGGAAGAAAGGGCCACGGCCAGGGCGGGCGGAAGGGAGAAAGGAAGAAAGGGCCAGGGCGGGCGGGCGGGCGGAAGGAAGGAAGGAAGGAAGGAAGGGCGGGCCACGGGCAGGGCAGGCGGGCGGAAGGAAGAAAGGAAGGAAGGAAGGAAAGAAGGGCGGGCCACAGGCAGGGCGGGCGGGCGGAAGGAAGGAAGGGTGGGCGGAAGGAAGGAAGGGCGGGCGGGCGGGCCACGGCCAGGGCCAGGGCGGGCAGGCGGAAGGAAGGGCGGGCGGGCCACAGCCAGGGCAGGCGGAAGCAAGGGCGGGCGGGCCACGGCCAGGGCGGGCGGGCCGGCGGAAGCAAGGGCGGGCGGGCCACGGCCAGGGCGGGCGGAAGCAAGGGCGGGCGGGCCACGGCCAGGGCCGGCGGGCAGGCGGAAGCAAGGGCGGGCGGGCCACGGCCAGGGCCGGCGGGCAGGCGGAAGCAAGGGCGGGCGGGCCACGGCCAGGGCCGGCGGAAGCAAGGAAGGAAGGGCGGGCCACGGCCAGGGCCGGCGGAAGCAAGAAAGGAAGGGCGGGCCACGGCCAGGGCCGGCGGAAGCAAGGAAGGAAGGGCGGGCCACGGCCAGGGCCGGCGGAAGCAAGGAAGGAAGGGCGGGCCACGGCCAGGGCCGGCGGGCGGGCGGAAGCAAGGAAGGAAGGGCGGGCCACGGCCAGGGCCGGCAGGCGGGCGGGCGGAAGCAAGGAAGGAAGGGCGGGCCACGGCCAGGGCCGGCGGAAGCAAGGAAGGAAGGGCGGGCCACGGCCAGGGCCGGCGGGCGGGCGGGCGGAAGCAAGGAAGGAAGGGCAGGCCACGGCCAGGGCCGGCGGGCGGGCGGGCGGAAGCAAGGAAGGAAGGGCGGGCCACGGCCAGGGCCGGCGGGCGGGCGGCAGCAAGGAAGGAAGGGCGGGCCACGGCCAGGGCCGGCGGGCGGGCGGGCGGAAGCAAGGAAGGAAGGGCGGGCCACGGCCAGGGCCGGCGGGCGGGCGGGCGGAAGCAAGGAAGGGCGGGCGGGCCACGGCCAGGGCCGGCGGGCGGGCGGGCGGAAGCAAGGAAGGGCGGGCGGGCCACAGCCAGGGCCGGCGGGCGGAAGGAAGGAAGGAAGGAAGGAAGGAAGGAAGGAAGGGCGGGCGGGCCACGGCCAGGGCCGGCGGGCGGAAGGAAGGAAGGAAGGGCGGGCGGGCCACGGCCAGGGCCGGCGGGCGGAAGCAAGGAAGGAAGGGCGGGCGGGCCACGGCCAGGGCCGGCGGGCGGAAGCAAGGAAGGAAGGAAGGAAGGAAGGAAGGAAGGAAGGAAGGGCGGGCGGGCCACGGCCAGGGCGGGCGGGCGGGCGGGCGGAAGGAAGGAAGGAAGGAAGGAAGGAAGGAAGGAAGGAAGGGCGGGCCACGGCCAGGGCCGGCGGAAGCAAGGGCGGGCGGGCCACGGCCAGGGCCGGCGGAAGCAAGCGCGGGCGGGCCACGGCCAGGGCCGGCGGAAGCAAGGGCGGGCGGGCCACGGCCAGGGCCGGCGGGCAGGCGGGCGGAAGCAAGGAAGGAAGGGCGGGCCACGGCCAGGGCCGGCGGGCGGGCGGAAGCAAGGAAGGAAGGGCGGGCCACGGCCAGGGCCGGCGGGCGGGCGGGCGGAAGGAAGGAAGGAAGGAAGGGCGGGCCACGGCCAGGGCCGGCGGGCGGGCGGGCGGAAGCAAGGAAGGAAGGGCGGGCCACGGCCAGGGCCGGCGGGCGGGTGGGCGGAAGCAAGGAAGGAAGGGCGGGCCACGGCCAGGGCCGGCGGGCGGGCGGGCGGAAGCAAGGAAGGAAGGGCGGGCCATGGCCAGGGCCGGCGGGCGGGCGGGCAGAAGCAAGGAAGGAAGGGCGGGCCACGGCCAGGGCCGGCGGGCGGGCGGGCGGAAGCAAGGAAGGGCGGGCGGGCCACAGCCAGGGCCGGCGGGCGGAAGGAAGGAAGGAAGGAAGGAAGGAAGGAAGGAAGGGCGGGCGGGCCACGGCCAGGGCCGGCGGGCGGAAGGAAGGAAGGAAGGGCGGGCGGGCCACGGCCAGGGCCGGCGGGCGGAAGCAAGGAAGGAAGGGCGGGCGGGCCACGGCCAGGGCCGGCGGGCGGAAGCAAGGAAGGAAGGAAGGAAGGAAGGAAGGAAGGAAGGAAGGAAGGAAGGAAGGGCGGGCGGGCCACGGCCAGGGCGGGCGGAAGGAAGGAAGGAAGGAAGGAAGGAAGGAAGGAAGGAAGGAAGGAAGGAAGGAAGGGCCACGGCCAGGGCCGGCGGAAGCAAGGGCGGGCGGGCCACGGCCAGGGCCGGCGGAAGCAAGCGCGGGCGGGCCACGGCCAGGGCCGGCAGGCGGGCGGACGGAAGCAAGGAAGGAAGGGCGGGCGGGCGGGCAGAAGCAAGGAAGGAAGGGCGGGCCACGGCCAGGGCCGGCGGGCGGGCGGGCGGAAGCAAGGAAGGAAGGGCGGGCCACGGCCAGGGCCGGCGGGCGGGCGGGCGGAAGCAAGGAAGGAAGGGCGGGCCACGGCCAGGGCCGGCGGGCGGGCGGCAGCAAGGAAGGAAGGGCGGGCCACGGCCAGGGCCGGCGGGCGGGCGGGCGGCAGCAAGGAAGGGCGGGCGGGCCACGGCCAGGGCCGGCGGGCGGGCGGGCGGAAGCAAGGAAGGGCGGGCGGGCCACGGCCAGGGCCGGCGGGCGGGCGGGCGGAAGCAAGGAAGGGCGGGCGGGCCACGGCCAGGGCCGGCGGGCGGGCGGGCGGAAGCAAGGAAGGGCGGGCGGGCCACGGCCAGGGCCGGCGGGCGGGCGGGCGGAAGCAAGGAAGGGCGGGCGGGCCACGGCCCGGGCCGGCGGGCGGGCGGGCCACGGCCAGGGCCGGCGGGCGGGCGGGCGGAAGCAAGGAAGGGCGGGCGGGCCACGGCCAGGGCCGGCGGGCGGGCGGGCGGCAGCAAGGAAGGGCGGGCGGGCCACCGCCAGGGCCAGCGGGCGGGCGGGCGGCAGCAAGGAAGGAAGGGCGGGCCACCGCCAGGGCCGGCGGGCGGGCGGGCGGAAGCAAGGAAGGAAGGGCGGGCCACGGCCAGGGCCGGCGGGCGGGCGGGCGGAAGCAAGGAAGGAAGGGCGGGCCACGGCCAGGGCCGGCGGGCGGGCGGGCGGAAGCAAGGAAGGAAGGGCGGGCCACGGCCAGGGCCGGCGGGCGGGCGGGCGGAAGCAAGGAAGGAAGGGCGGGCCACGGCCAGGGCCGGCGGGCGGAAGGAAGGAAGGAAGGAAGGAAGGAAGGGCGGGCCACGGCCAGGGCCGGCGGGCGGAAGGAAGGAAGGAAGGGCGGGCGGGCCACGGCCAGGGCCGGCGGGCGGGCGGGCGGAAGGAAGGAAGGAAGGAAGGGCGGGCCACGGCCAGGGCCGGCGGGCGGGCGGGCGGGCGGAAGGAAGGAAGGGCGGGCCACGGCCAGGGCCGGCGGGCGGAAGGAAGGAAGGAAGGAAGGAAGGAAGGAAGGGCGGGCCACGGCCAGGGCCGGCGGGCAGAAGGAAGGAAGGAAGGGCGGGCGGGCCACGGCCAGGGCCGGCGGGCGGAAGGAAGGAAGGAAGGGCGGGCGGGCCACGGCCAGGGCCGGCGGGCGGAAGGAAGGAAGGAAGGAAGGAAGGAAGGGCCACGGCCAGGGCCGGCGGGCGGAAGGAAGGAAGGAAGGGCGGGCGGGCCACGGCCAGGGCCGGCGGGCGGAAGGAAGGAAGGAAGGAAGGGCGGGCGGGCCACGGCCAGGGCCAGCGGGCGGAAGGAAGGAAGGAAGGGCGGGCGGGCCACGGCCAGTGCCGGCGGGCGGAAGAAAGGAAGGAAGGAAGGGCGGGCCAGGGCCGGCGGGCGGGCGGGCGGAAGGAAGGAAGGGCGGGCCACGGCCAGGGCCGGCGGGCGGAAGGAAGGAAGGAAGGAAGGAAGGAAGGAAGGAAGGGCGGGCCACGGCCAGGGCCGGCGGGCGGAAGGAAGGAAGGAAGGAAGGAAGGAAGGGCGGGCCACGGCCAGGGCCGGCGGGCGGGCGGAAGGAAGGAAGGAAGGGCGGGCCAAGGCCAGGGCCGGCGGGCGGAAGAAAGGGCGGAAGTGCGGGCGGAAGAAAGGGCGGAAGTGCGGAAGGGCGGGCGGAAGAAAGGGCGGAAGGAAGGAAGGAAGGGCGGGCCACGGCCAGGGCCGGCGGGCGGAAGGAAGGAAGGAAGGAAGGAAGGAAGGAAGGAAGGGCGGGCCACGGCCAGGGCCGGCGGGCGGAAGGAAGGAAGGAAGGGCGGGCCACGGCCAGGGCCGGCGGGCGGAAGGAAGGAAGGAAGGGCGGGCCACGGCCAGGGCCGGCGGGCGGAAGAAAGGGCGGAAGGAAGGAAGGAAGGGCGGGCCACGGCCAGGGCCGGCGGGCGGAAGGAAGGGCGGAAGGAAGGAAGGAAGGGCGGGCCACGGCCAGGGCCGGCGGGCGGAAGGAAGGGCGGAAGGAAGGAAGGAAGGGCGGGCCACGGCCAGGGCCGGCGGGCGGAAGGAAGGAAGGAAGTGCGGAAGGGCGGGCGGAAGGAAGGAAGGAAGGAAGGAAGGAAGGGCGGGCCACGGCCAGGGCCGGCGGGCGGAAGGAAGGAAGGAAGGAAGGAAGGGCGGGCCACGGCCAGGGCCGGCGGGCGGAAGGAAGGAAGGAAGGAAGGGCGGGCCACGGCCAGGGCCGGCGGGCGGGCGGGCGGAAGGAAGGGCGGGCCACGGCCAGGGCCGGCGGGCGGGCGGGCGGGCGGAAGGAAGGAAGGAAGGGCGGGCCACGGCCAGGGCCGGCAGGCGGAAGAAAGGAAGGAAGGAAGGAAGGAAGGGCGGGCCACGGCCAGGGCCGGCGGGCGGAAGGAAGGAAGGAAGGAAGGGCGGGCCACGGCCAGGGCCGGCGGGCGGAAGGAAGGAAGGAAGGAAGGAAGGAAGGAAGGGCCACGGCCAGGGCCGGCGGGCGGAAGAAAGGAAGGAAGGAAGGAAGGAAGGGCGGGCCACGGCCAGGGCGGGCGGAAGAAAGGAAGGAAGGAAGGAAGGAAGGGCGGGCCACGGCCAGGGCCGGCGGGCGGAGGAAAGGAAGGAAGGAAGGAAGGAAGGGCGGGCCACGGCCAGGGCCGGCGGGCGGAAGAAAGGAAGGAAGGAAGGAAGGAAGGGCGGGCCACGGCCAGGGCCGGCGGGCGGGCGGGCGGAAGGAAGGAAGGGCGGGCCACGGCCAGGGCCGGCGGGCGGGTGGGCGGAAGGAAGGAAGGAAGGAAGGGCGGGCCACGGCCAGGGCCGGCAGGCGGAAGGAAGGAAGGAAGGAAGGGCGGGCCACGGCCAGGGCCGGCGGGCGGGCGGAAGGAAGGAAGGAAGGGCGGGCCACGGCCAGGGCCGGCGGGCGGGCGGGCGGAAATAAGGAAGGAAGGAAGGGCCACGGCCAGGGCCGGCGGGCGGGCGGGCGGAAGGAAGGAAGGAAGGAAGGAAGGGCGGGCCACGGCCAGGGCCGGCGGGCGGAAGAAAGGAAGGAAGGAAGGGCGGGCCACGGCCAGGGCCGGCGGGCGGAAGAAAGGAAGGAAGGAAGGGCGGGCCACGGCCAGGGCCAGCGGGCGGGCGGGCGGGCGGAAGGAAGGAAGGAAGGAAGGAAGGGCCACGGCCAGGGCCGGCGGGCGGGCGGGCGGGCGGGCGGAAGGAAGGAAGGAAGGGCGGGCCACGGCCAGGGCCGGCGGGCGGGCGGGCGGAAGGAAGGAAGGAAGGAAGGGCGGGCCACGGCCAGGGCCGGCGGGCGGGCGGGCGGGCCGAAGGAAGGAAGGAAGGGCGGGCCACGGCCAGGGCCGGCGGGCGGAAGGAAGGAAGGAAGGAAGGAAGGGCGGGCCACGGCCAGGGCCGGCGGGCGGGCGGGCGGGCGGAAGGAAGGAAGGATGGGCGGGCCACGGCCAGGGCCGGCGGGCGGAAGAAAGGAAGGAAGGAAGGAAGGAAGGGCGGGCCACGGCCAGGGCGGGCGGAAGAAAGGAAGGAAGGAAGGAAGGAAGGGCGGGCCACGGCCAGGGCCGGCGGGCGGAAGAAAGGAAGGAAGGAAGGGCGGGCCACGGCCAGGGCCGGCGGGCGGAAGGAAGGAAGGAAGGAAGGAAGGAAGGAAGGGCGGGCCACGGCCAGGGCCGGCGGGCGGAAGAAAGAAAGGAAGGAAGGAAGGAAGGAAGGAAGGAAGGAAGGAAGGAAGGAAGGGCGGGCCACGGCCAGGGCCGGCAGGCGGAAGAAAGGAAGGAAGGAAGGGCGGGCCACGGCCAGGGCCGGCGGGCGGAAGGAAGGAAGGAAGGAAGGAAGGAAGGGCGGGCCACGGCCAGGGCTGGCGGGCGGGCGGGCGGAAGGAAGGAAGGAAGGAAGGAAGGGCGGGCCACGGCCAGGGCCGGCGGGCGGGCGGGCGGAAGGAAGGAAGGAAGGAAGGGCGGGCCACGGCCAGGGCCGGCGGGCGGGCGGGCGGGCGGGCGGAAGGAAGGAAGGAAGGAAGGGCGGGCCACGGCCAGGGCCGGCGGGCGGAAGAAAGGAAGGAAGGAAGGGCGGGCGGGCCACGGCCAGGGCCGGCGGGCGGAAGAAAGGAAGGAAGGAAGGAAGGAAGGGCGGGCGGGCCACGGCCAGGGCCGGCGGGCGGGCGGGCGGAAGGAAGGAAGGAAGGAAGGGCGGGCCACGGCCAGGGCCGGCGGGCGGAAGGAAGGAAGGGCGGGCCACGGCCAGGGCCGGCGGGCGGAAGGAAGGAAGGAAGGAAGGGCGGGCCACGGCCAGGGCCGGCGGGCGGAAGGAAGGAAGGAAGGAAGGGCGGGCCACGGCCAGGGCCGGCGGGCGGAAGGAAGGAAGGAAGGAAGGGCGGGCCACGGCCAGGGCCGGCGGGCGGAAGGAAGGAAGGAAGGAAGGGCGGGCCACGGCCAGGGCCGGCGGGCGGAAGGAAGGAAGGAAGGAAGGGCGGGCCACGGCCAGGGCCGGCGGGCGGAAGAAAGGAAGGAAGGAAGGAAGGAAGGAAGGAAGGGCCACAGCCAGGGCCGGCGGGCGGAAGAAAGGAAGGAAGGAAGGAAGGAAGGAAGGGCGGGCCACGGCCAGGGCCGGCGGGCGGAAGAAAGGAAGGAAGGAAGGAAGGAAGGAAGGGCGGGCCACGGCCAGGGCCGGCGGGCGGAAGAAAGGAAGGAAGGAAGGAAGGAAGGAAGGGCGGGCCACGGCCAGGGCCGGCGGGCGGAAGAAAGGAAGGAAGTGCGGAAGGGCGGGCGGAAGAAAGGGCGGGCGGGCGGAAGAAAGGAAGGAAGTGCGGAAGAAAGGAAGGAAGTGCGGAAGGGCGGGCGGAAGAAAGGAAGGAAGTGCGGAAGGGCGGGCGGAAGAAAGGGCGGGCGGGCGGAAGGGCGGGCGGAAGAAAGGGCGGGCGGGCGGAAGAAAGGGCGGGCGGGCGGAAGAAAGGGCGGGCGGGCGGGCGGAAGAAAGGAAGGAAGTGCGGAAGGGCGGGCGGAAGAAAGGGCGGGCGGGCGGAAGGGCGGGCGGAAGAAAGGGCGGGCGGGCGGAAGGGCGGGCGGAAGAAAGGGCGGGCGGGCGGAAGGGCGGGCGGGCGGAAGAAAGGGCGGGCGGGCGGAAGAAAGGAAGGAAGTGCGGAAGGGCGGGCGGAAGAAAGGGCGGGCGGGCGGAAGAAAGGGCGGGCGGGCGGAAGAAAGGAAGGAAGTGCGGAAGGGCGGGCGGGCGGAAGAAAGGGCGGGCGGGCGGAAGAAAGGGCGGGCGGGCGGAAGAAAGGAAGGAAGTGCGGAAGGGCGGGCGGAAGAAAGGGCGGGCGGGCGGAAGAAAGGGCGGGCGGAAGAAAGGAAGGAAGGAAGTGCGGAAGGGCGGGCGGAAGAAAGGGCGGGCGGAAGAAAGGAAGGAAGTGCGGAAGGGCGGGCGGAAGAAAGGGCGGGCGGGCGGAAGAAAGGAAGGAAGTGCGGAAGGGCGGGCGGAAGAAAGGGCGGGCGGGCGGAAGAAAGGAAGGAAGTGCGGAAGGGCGGGCGGAAGAAAGGGCGGGCGGGCGGAAGAAAGGAAGGAAGTGCGGAAGGGCGGGCGGAAGAAAGGGCGGGCGGGCGGAAGAAAGGAAGGAAGTGCGGAAGGGCGGGCGGAAGAAAGGGCGGGCGGGCGGAAGAAAGGAAGGAAGTGCGGAAGGGCGGGCGGAAGAAAGGGCGGGCGGAAGAAAGGAAGGAAGTGCGGAAGGGCGGGCGGAAGAAAGGGCGGGCGGGCGGAAGAAAGGAAGGAAGTGCGGAAGGGCGGGCGGAAGAAAGGGCGGGCGGGCGGAAGAAAGGAAGGAAGTGCGGAAGGGCGGGCGGAAGAAAGGGCGGGCGGGCGGAAGAAAGGGCGGGCGGGCGGAAGAAAGGGCGGGCGGGCGGAAGAAAGGAAGGAAGTGCGGAAGGGCGGGCGGAAGAAAGGAAGGAAGTGCGGAAGAAAGGAAGGAAGTGCGGAAGGGCGGGCGGAAGAAAGGGCGGGCGGGCGGAAGAAAGGGCGGGCGGGCGGAAGAAAAGAAGGAAGTGCGGAAGGGCGGGGGAAGAAAGGAAGGAAGTGCGGAAGGGCGGGCGGAAGAAAGGGCGGGCGGGCGGAAGAAAGGAAGGAAGTGCGGAGAAAGGGCGGGCGGAAGAAAGGAAGGAAGGAAGTGCGGAAGGGCGGGCGGAAGAAAGGGCGGGCGGGCGGAAGAAAGGAAGGAAGTGCGGAAGGGCGGGCGGAAGAAAGGGCGGGCGCGAAGAAGGAAGGAAGTGCGAAGGGCGGGCGGAAGAAAGGCGGGGCGGGCGGAAGAAAGGAAGGAAGTGCGGAAGGGCGGGCGGAAGAAAGGAAGGAAGTGCGGAAGAAAGGAAGGAAGTGCGGAAGGGCGGGCGGAAGAAAGGGCGGGCGGGCGGAAGAAAGGGCGGGCGGGCGGAAGAAAGGAAGGAAGTGCGGAAGGGCGGGCGGAAGAAAGGAAGGAAGTGCGGAAGGGCGGGCGGAAGAAAGGGCGGGCGGGCGGAAGAAAGGAAGGAAGTGCGGAAGAAAGGGCGGGCGGAAGAAAGGAAGGAAGGAAGTGCGGAAGGGCGGGCGGAAGAAAGGGCGGGCGGGCGGAAGAAAGGAAGGAAGTGCGGAAGGGCGGGCGGAAGAAAGGGCGGGCGGGCGGAAGAAAGGAAGGAAGTGCGGAAGGGCGGGCGGAAGAAAGGGCGGGCGGGCGGAAGAAAGGAAGGAAGTGCGGAAGGGCGGGCGGAAGAAAGGAAGGAAGGGCGGGCGGGCGGAAGAAAGGAAGGAAGGGCGGAAGGGCGGGCGGAAGAAAGGAAGGAAGGGCGGGCGGAAGAAAGGAAGGAAGGAAGTGCGGAAGGGCGGGCGGAAGAAAGGAAGGAAGGGCGGGCGGGCGGAAGAAAGGGCGGGCGGGCGGGCGGCAGAGCGGGCGGGCGGGCGGGCGGGCGGAAGAGCGGGCGGGCGGAAGAGCGGGCGGGCGGGCGGAAGAGCGGGCAGAAGGGCGGAAGGGCGGAAGGGCGGAAGGGCGGAAGGGCGGAAGGGCGGAAGGGCGGAAGGGCGGAAGGGCCACGGCCAGGGCGGGCGGGCAGAAGGAAGGAAGGAAGGGCGGGCCATGGCCTGGGCGGGCGGGCGGGCGGAAGGAAGGAAGGAAGAGGAAGGAAGGAAGGGCGGAAGGAAGGAAGGAAGGAAGGGCGGAAGGAAGGAAGGAAGGAAGGAAGGAAGGAAGGAAGGAAGGAAGGAAGGGCGGGCGGGCGGAAGGAAGGGCGGGCGGAAGGAAGGGCGGGCGGAAGGAAGGGCGGGCGGAAGGAAGGAAGGAAGGGCGGGCGGGCGGGCGGGCGGAAGGAAGGAAGGAAGGAAGGAAGGAAGGGCGGAAGGAAGGGCGGAAGGAAGGAAGAAAGGAAGGAAGGAAGGAAGGAAGGAAGGAAGGAAGGAAGGAAGGAAGGGCGGGCGGAAGGAAGGAAGGAAGGAAGGAAGGAAGGAAGGAAGGAAGGAAGGGCGGGCGGAAGGAAGGAAGGAAGGAAGGAAGGGCGGGCGGAAGGAAGGAAGGAAGGGCGGGCGGAAGGAAGGAAGGAAGGAAGGAAGGAAGGGCGGGCGGGCGGGCGGAAGGAAGGAAGGAAGGAAGGAAGGAAGGGCGGAAGGAAGGAAGGGCGGGCGGAAGGAAGGAAGGAAGGGCGGAAGGAAGGAAGGAAGGGCGGGCGGGCGGAAGGAAGGAAGGGCGGGCGGAAGGAAGGAAAGAAGGAAGGAAGGGCGGGCGGAAGGAAGGAAGGGCGGGCGGAAGGAAGGAAGGAAGGAAGGGCAGGCGGAAGGAAGGAAGGGCGGGCGGAAGGAAGGAAGGGCGGGCGGAAGGAAGGAAGGAAGGGCGGGCGGAAGGAAGGAAGGAAGGGCGGGCGGAAGGAAGGAAGGAAGGAAGGAAGGAAGGGCGGGCGGAAGGAAGGAAGGAAGGAAGGAAGGGCGGGCGGAAGGAAGGAAGGAAGGAAGGAAGGAAGGGCGGGCGGAAGGAAGGAAGGAAGGAAGGGCGGGCGGAAGGAAGGAAGGAAGGGCGGGCGGGCGGAAGGAAGGAAGGGCGGGCGGGCGGAAGGAAGGAAGGGCGGGCGGAAGGAAGGAAGGAAGGAAGGAAGGGCGGGCGGGCGGAAGGAAGGGCGGGCGGGCGGAAGGAAGGGCGGGCGGAAGGAAGGGCGGGCGGGCGGAAGGAAGGGCGGGCGGGCGGAAGGAAGGGCGGGCGGGCGGGCGGAAGGAAGGGCGGGCGGGCGGGCGGGCGGAAGGAAGGAAGGGCGGGCGGAAGGAAGGAAGGGCGGGCGGAAGGAAGGAAGGAAGGAAGGAAGGAAGGAAGGAAGGCAGGGCGGGCGGAAGGAAGGGCGGGCGGGCGGAAGGAAGGGCGGGCGGGCGGGCGGAAGGAAGGAAGGGCGGGCGGGCGGGCGGAAGGAAGGGCGGGTGGGCGGGCGGAAGGAAGGGCGGGCGGGCGGGCGGGCGGAAGGAAGGAAGGAAGGAAGGAAGGGCGGGCGTGCGGAAGGAAGGAAGGAAGGGCGGGCGGGCGGAAGGAAGGAAGGAAGGAAGGGCGGGCGGAAGGAAGGAAGGAAGGGCGGGCGGAAGGAAGGAAGGAAGGAAGGGCGGGCGGAAGGAAGGAAGGAAGGAAGGAAGGAAGGAAGGAGGAAGGAAGGAAGGGCGGGCGGGCGGAAGGAAGGAAGGAAGGAAGGAAGGGCGGGCGGAAGGAAGGAAGGAAGGAAGGAAGGGCGGGCGAAAGGAAGGAAGGAAGGAAGGAAGGAAGGAAGGAAGGGCGGGCGGAAGGAAGGAAGGAAGGAAGGGCGGAAGGGCGGGCGGGCGGGCGGGCGGAAGGAAGGAAGGAAGGGCGGGCGGAAGGAAGGAAGGAAGGGCGGGCGGAAGGAAGGAAGGGCGGAAGGAAGGAAGGGCGGGCGGGCGGAAGGAAGGAAGGGCGGGCGGGCGGAAGGAAGGAAGGGCGGGCGGAAGGAAGGAAGGAAGGAAGGAAGGAAGGAAGGGCGGGCGGAAGGAAGGAAGGAAGGGCGGGCGGAAGGAAGGAAAGAAGGGCGGGCGGAAGGAAGGAAGGAAGGAAGGAAGGAAGGAAGGGCGGGCGGAAGGAAGGAAGGAAGGAAGGAAGGAAGGGCGGGCGGAAGGAAGGAAGGAAGGAAGGGCGGAAGGGCGGAAGGGCGGAAGGAAGGAAGGAAGGAAGGAAGGGCGGAAGGAAGGAAGGAAGGAAGGAAGGGCGGAAGGAAGGAAGGAAGGAAGGGCGGGCGGAAGGAAGGAAGGAAGGAAGGGCGGGCGGGCGGAAGGAAGGGCGGGCGGAAGGAAGGGCGGGCGGAAGGAAGGGCGGGCGGAAGGAAGGGCGGAAGGAAGGGCGGGCGGGCGGGCGGGCGGGCGGAAGGAAGGGCGGGCGGGCGGAAGGGCGGGCGGGCGGGCGGAAGGAAGGGCGGGCGGGCGGGCGGGCGGAAGGGCGGGCGGGCGGGCGGAAGGGCGGGCGGAAGGAAGGAAGGAAGGAAGGAAGGGCGGGCGGGCGGAAGGAAGGAAGGGCGGGCGGGCGGAAGGAAGGGCGGGCGGGCGGGCGGAAGGAAGGGCGGGCGGGCGGGCGGAAGGAAGGAAGGAAGGAAGGAAGGAAGGAAGGGCGGGCGGAAGGAAGGAAGGAAGGAAGGAAGGAAGGAAGGAAGGAAGGGCGGGCGGAAGGAAGGAAGGGCGGGCGGAAGGAAGGAAGGGCGGGCGGAAGGAAGGAAGGAAGAGCGGGCGGAAGGAAGGAAGGAAGAGCGGGCGGGCGGAAGGAAGGGCGGGCGGGCGGAAGGAAGGAAGGAAGGAAGGGCGGAAGGAAGGAAGGAAGGAAGGGCGGAAGGAAGGAAGGAAGGAAGGGCGGAAGGAAGGAAGGGCGGAAGGAAGGAAGGGCGGAAGGAAGGAAGGAAGGGCGGGCGGGCGGAAGGAAGGAAGGAAGGGCGGGCGGAAGGAAGGAAGGAAGGGCGGGCGGAAGGAAGGAAGGGCGGGCGGAAGGAAGGAAGGAAGGGCGGGCGGAAGGAAGGAAGGAAGGAAGGAAGGAAGGAAGGAAGGAAGGGCGGGCGGGCGGAAGGAAGGAAGGAAGGGCGGGCGGGCGGAAGGAAGGAAGGAAGGAAGGGCGGGCGGGCGGAAGAAAGGGCGGGCGGGCGGAAGAACGGAAGGAAGGGCGGGCAGGCGGAAGAAAGGAAGGAAGGGCGGGCGGGCGGACAGGGCGGAAGGAAGGGCGGGCGGGCGGGCGGAAGGAAGGAAGGAAGGGCGGGCGGAAGGAAGGAAGGAAGGAAGGAAGGGCGGGCGGAAGGAAGGAAGGAAGGAAGGAAGGAAGGAAGGAAGGAAGGGCGGGCGGAAGGAAGGAAGGAAGGGCGGGCGGGCGGGCAGAAGGGCGGGCGGGCGGGCGGAAGGGCGGGCGGGCGGGCGGAAGGAAGGAAGGGCGGGCGGAAGGAAGGAAGGAAGGGCGGAAGGAAGGAAGGAAGGAAGGAAGGAAGGGCGGGCGGGCGGAAGGAAGGAAGTAAGGGCGGGCGGGCGGAAGGAAGGAAGGAAGGAAGGAAGGAAGGGCGGGCGGGCGGAAGGAAGGAAGGAAGGAAGGAAGGAA
This sequence comes from Dromaius novaehollandiae, assembly GCF_036370855.1. Classification (NCBI taxonomy): domain Eukaryota; kingdom Metazoa; phylum Chordata; class Aves; order Casuariiformes; family Dromaiidae; genus Dromaius; species Dromaius novaehollandiae. The sequence goes on from NC_088101.1 coordinate 6,324,421, forward strand.
GGGCGGGCGGGCGGAAGGAAGGAAGGAAGGAAGGGCGGAAGGAAGGAAGGAAGGAAGGAAGGAAGGAAGGAAGGAAGGGCGGAAGGAAGGGCGGGCGGGCGGAAGGAAGGAAGGAAGGGCGGAAGGAAGGAAGGAAGGGCGGAAGGAAGGAAGGAAGGGCGGGCGGGCGGAAGGAAGGGCGGGCGGGCGAAAGGGCGGGCGGGCGGGCGGGCGGGCGGAAGGGCGGGCGGGCGGAAGGAAGGGCGGGCGGAAGGAAGGGCGGGCGGAAGGAAGGAAGGGCGGGCGGAAGGAAGGAAGGGCGGGCGGAAGGAAGGAAGGGCGGGCGGAAGGAAGGGCGGGCGGAAGGAAGGGCGGGCGGAAGGAAGGGCGGGCGGGCGGGCGGAAGGAAGGGCGGGCGGGCGGGCGGAAGGAAGGGCGGGCGGGCGGAAGGAAGGGCGGGCGGGCGGAAGGAAGGGCGGGCGGGCGGGCGGGCGGAAGGAAGGGCGGGCGGGCGGAAGGAAGGGCGGGCGGGCGGGCGGAAGGAAGGGCGGGCGGGCGGAAGGGCGGGCGGAAGGGCGGGCGGAAGGAAAGAAGGGCGGGCGGAAGGAAGGGCGGGCGGGCGGAAGGAAGGAAGGGCGGGCGGGCGGAAGGAAGGAAGGGCGGGCGGGCGGAAGGAAGCAAGGGCGGGCGGGCGGAAGGAAGCAAGGGCGGGCGGGCGGAAGGAAGCAAGGGCGGGCGGGCGGAAGGAAGGAAGGGCGGGCGGAAGGAAGGAAGGAAGGAAGGGCGGGCGGAAGGAAGGAAGGAAGGAAGGAAGGGCGGGCGGGCGGGCGGGCGGAAGGAAGGAAGGAAGGGCGGGCGGGCGGGCGGGCGGAAGGAAGGAAGGAAGGGCGGGCGGGCGGAAGGAAGGAAGGAAGGGCGGGCGGAAGGAAGGAAGGAAGGAAGGGCGGGCGGAAGGAAGGAAGGAAGGAAGGGCGGGCGGAAGGAAGGAAGGAAGGGCGGAAGGAAGGAAGGAAGGAAGGAAGGGCGGAAGGAAGGGCGGAAGGAAGGGCGGAAGGAAGGGCGGGCGGAAGGAAGGAAGGGCGGGCGGAAGGAAGGAAGGGCGGGCGGAAGGAAGGAAGGAAGGAAGGAAGGGCGGGCGGAAGGAAGGAAGGAAGGAAGGAAGGGCGGGCGGAAGGAAGGAAGGAAGGGCGGGCGGAAGGAAGGAAGGAAGGGCGGGCGGAAGGAAGGAAGGGCGGGCGGAAGGAAGGAAGGAAGGGCGGGCGGAAGGAAGGAAGGAAGGGCGGGCGGAAGGAAGGAAGGGCGGGCGGAAGGAAGGAAGGAAGGGCGGGCGGAAGGAAGGAAGGGCGGGCGGAAGGAAGGAAGGAAGGGCGGGCGGAAGGAAGGAAGGAAGGGGGGCGGAAGGAAGGAAGGGCGGGCGGAAGGAAGGAAGGAAGGAAGGGCGGGCGGAAGGAAGGAAGGAAGGGCGGAAGGAAGGAAGGAAGGAAGGGCGGGCGGAAGGAAGGAAGGAAGGGCGGGCGGAAGGAAGGAAGGGCGGGCGGAAGGAAGGAAGGAAGGAAGGAAGGGCGGAAGGAAGGAAGGAAGGAAGGGCGGGCGGGCGGAAGGAAGGAAGGAAGGAAGGGCGGGCGGAAGGAAGGAAGGAAGGGCGGGCGGAAGGAAGGAAGGAAGGGCGGGCGGAAGGAAGGAAGGAAGGGCGGGCGGGCGGAAGGAAGGAAGGAAGGAAGGAAGGGCGGGCGGGCGGAAGGAAGGAAGGAAGGAAGGGCGGGCGGGCGGAAGGAAGGAAGGAAGGAAGGGCGGAAGGAAGGAAGGAAGGGCGGGCAGAAGGAAGGAAGGAAGGAAGGAAGGAAGGGCGGGCGGGCGGAAGGAAGGGCGGGCGGGCGGAAGGAAGGAAGGGCGGGCGGAAGGAAGGAAGGAAGGGCGGGCGGAAGGAAGGAAGGGCGGGCGGAAGGAAGGAAGGGCGGGCGGAAGGAAGGAAGGGCGGGCGGAAGGAAGGAAGGGCGGGCGGAAGGAAGGGCGGGCGGGCGGGCGGAAGGAAGGAAGGAAGGAAGGAAGGAAGGAAGGACGGGCGGGCGGGCGGAAGGACGGGCGGGCGGGCGGAAGGAAGGGCGGGCGGGCGGGCGGGCGGAAGGAAGGGCGGGCGGGCGGAAGGAAGGGCGGGCGGAAGGAAGGGCGGGCGGAAGGAAGGGCGGGCGGAAGGAAGGGCGGGCGGGCGGGCGGAAGGAAGGGCGGGCGGGCGGGCGGGCGGAAGGAAGGGCGGGCGGGCGGGCGGAAGGAAGGGCGGGCGGAAGGAAGGAAGGAAGGAAGGAAGGAAGGAAGGAAGGAAGGAAGGAAGGGCGGGCGGAAGGAAGGAAGGAAGGAAGGAAGGAAGGGCGGGCGGAAGGAAGGAAGGAAGGGCGGGCGGAAGGAAGGAAGGAAGGAAGGAAGGAAGGAAGGAAGGAAGGGCGGGCGGAAGGAAGGAAGGAAGGAAGGGCGGGCGGGCGGAAGGAAGGAAGGAAGGGCGGGCGGAAGGAAGGAAGGAAGGAAGGAAGGAAGGAAGGAAGGAAGGAAGGGCGGAAGGAAGGAAGGAAGGAAGGAAGGGCGGGCGGGCGGAAGGAAGGGCGGGCGGAAGGAAGGAAGGAAGGAAGGGCGGGCGGGCGGAAGGGCGGGCGGGCGGGCGGGCGGAAGGAAGGGCGGGCGGGCGGAAGGAAGGGCGGGCGGAAGGAAGGAAGGAAAGAAGGAAGGAAGGAAGGGCGGGCGGGCGGAAGGGCGGGCGGAAGGAAGGAAGGAAGGAAGGGCGGGCGGAAGGAAGGAAGGAAGGGCGGGCGGGCGGAAGGAAGGAAGGAAGGGCGGGCGGGCGGAAGGAAGGAAGGAAGGGCGGGCGGGCGGAAGGAAGGAAGGAAGGAAGGGCGGGCGGGCGGAAGGAAGGAAGGAAGGAAGGAAGGAAGGAAGGGCGGAAGGAAGGAAGGAAGGGCGGGCGGAAGGAAGGAAGGAAGGGCGGGCGGAAGGAAGGGAGGAAGGAAGGAAGGAAGGAAGGGCGGGCGGAAGGAAGGAAGGAAGGAAGGGCGGGCGGAAGGAAGGAAGGAAGGAAGGGCGGGCGGAAGGAAGGGCGGGCGGAAGGAAGGAAGGAAGGAAGGAAGGGCGGAAGGAAGGAAGGGCGGGCGGGCGGAAGGAAGGAAGGAAGGGCGGGCGGAAGGAAGGAAGGAAGGGCGGGCGGGCGGGCGGGCGGAAGGAAGGAAGGAAGGAAGGAAGGGCGGGCGGAAGGAAGGAAGGAAGGAAGGGCGGGCGGAAGGAAGGAAGGAAGGAAGGGCGGGCGGAAGGAAGGAAGGAAGGGCGGGCGGAAGGAAGGAAGGAAGGAAGGAAGGAAGGAAGGGCGGAAGGAAGGAAGAAAGGAAGGAAGGAAGGGCGGAAGGAAGGAAGGAAGGAAGGAAGGAAGGAAGGAAGGAAGGAAGGAAGGAAGGAAGGACGGGCGGAAGGAAGGAAGGAAGGAAGGAAGGAAGGGCGGGCGGGCGGGCGGAAGGAAGGGCGGGCGGGCGGAAGGAAGGGCGGGCGGGCGGGCGGGCGGGCGGAAGGAAGGGCGGGCGGGCGGAAGGGCGGAAGGGCGGAAGGGCGGGCGGGCGGGCGGAAGGGCGGGCGGGCGGAAGGAAGGAAGGGCGGGCGGAAGGAAGGAAGGGCGGGCGGAAGGAAGGAAGGAAGGAAGGAAGGGCGGGCGGGCGGAAGGAAGGAAGGAAGGGCGGGCGGAAGGAAGGAAGGGCGGGCGGGCGGGCGGGCGGAAGGAAGGAAGGAAGGAAGGGCGGGCGGAAGGAAGGAAGGAAGGAAGGGCGGGCGGAAGGAAGGAAGGAAGGAAGGGCGGGCGGAAGGAAGGAAGGAAGGGCGGGCGGAAGGAAGGAAGGGCGGGCGGAAGGAAGGAAGGAAGGAAGGGCGGGCGGGCGGAAGGAAGGGCGGGCGGGCGGAAGGAAGGGCGGGCGGGCGGAAGGAAGGGCGGGCGGGCGGAAGGAAGGGCGGGCGGGCGGGCGGAAGGAAGGAAGGAAGGAAGGGCGGGCGGAAGGAAGGAAGGAAGGAAGGGCGGGCGGAAGGAAGGAAGGAAGGAAGGGCGGGCGGAAGGAAGGAAGGAAGGAAGGAAGGAAGGAAGGAAGGAAGGGCGGAAGGAAGGAAGGAAGGGCGGGCGGGCGGAAGGAAGGAAGGAAGGAAGGAAGGGCGGGCGGAAGGAAGGAAGGGCGGGCGGAAGGAAGGAAGGGCGGGCGGGCGGAAGGAAGGGCGGGCGGGCGGAAGGAAGGGCGGGCGGAAGGAAGGAAGGGCGGGCGGAAGGAAGGAAGGAAGGGCGGGCGGAAGGAAGGAAGGGCGGGCGGAAGGAAGGAAGGGCGGGCGGAAGGAAGGAAGGGCGGGCGGAAGGAAGGAAGGGCGGGCGGAAGGAAGGAAGGGCGGGCGGAAGGAAGGAAGGGCGGGCGGAAGGAAGGAAGGGCGGGCGGGCGGAAGGAAGGAAGGGCGGGCGGGCGGGCGGAAGGAAGGAAGGGCGGGCGGGCGGAAGGAAGGGCGGGCGGGCGGAAGGAAGGGCGGGCGGGCGGGCGGAAGGAAGGAAGGGCGGGCGGGCGGAAGGAAGGAAGGGCGGGCGGGCGGAAGGAAGGAAGGGCGGGCGGGCGGGCGGGCGGGCGGAAGGAAGGAAGGAAGGAAGGAAGGAAGGAAGGGCGGGCCGAAGGAAGGAAGGGCGGGCGGGCGGAAGGAAGGAAGGGCGGGCGGGCGGAAGGAAGGAAGGAAGGAAGGAAGGGCGGGCGGGCGGAAGGAAGGAAGGAAGGAAGGGCGGGCGGGCGGAAGGAAGGAAGGAAGGGCGGGCGGGCGGGCGGAAGGAAGGAAGGGCGGGCGGGCGGAAGGAAGGAAGGGCGGGCGGGCGGAAGGAAGGAAGGGCGGGCGGAAGGAAGGAAGGGCGGGCGGAAGGAAGGAAGGAAGGGCGGGCGGGCGGAAGGAAGGGCGGGCGGGCGGAAGGAAGGAAGGACGGAAGGGCGGAAGGAAGGAAGGAAGGAAGGGCGGGCGGAAGGAAGGAAGGAAGGGCGGGCGGAAGGAAGGAAGGAAGGGCGGGCGGAAGGAAGGAAGGAAGGGCGGGCGGAAGGAAGGAAGGAAGGGCGGGCGGAAGGAAGGAAGGAAGGGCGGGCGGAAGGAAGGAAGGAAGGAAGGAAGGGCGGAAGGAAGGGCGGGCGGGCGGAAGGAAGGAAGGGCGGGCGGGCGGAAAGAAGGAAGGGCGGGCGGAAGGAAGGAAGGGCGGGCGGGCGGGTGGAAGGAAGGAAGGGCGGGCGGGCGGAAGGAAGGGCGGGCGGGCGGAAGGAAGGGCGGGCGGGCGGAAGGAAGGGCGGGCGGGCGGAAGGAAGGGCGGGCGGGCGGAAGGGCAGGCGGGCGGGCGGAAGGGCAGGCGGGCGGGCGGGCGGAAGGGCGGGCGGGCGGGCGGGCGGAAGGGCGGGCGGGCGGGCGGGCGGAAGGGCGGGCGGGCGGGCGGAAGGAAGGGCGGGCGGGCGGAAGGAAGGGCGGGCGGGCGGAAGGAAGGAAGGAAGGAAGGGCGGGCGGAAGGAAAGAAGGAAGGGCGGGCGGAAGGAAGGAAGGGCGGGCGGGCGGAAGGAAGGGCGGGCGGGCGGAAGGAAGGGCGGGCGGGCGGAAGGAAGGGCGGGCGGAAGGAAGGGCGGGCGGGCGGGCGGAAGGAAGGGCGGGCGGGCGGAAGGAAGGGCGGGCGGGCGGGCGGGCGGAAGGAAGGGCGGGCGGGCGGAAGGAAGGAAGGGCGGGCGGGCGGAAGGAAGGAAGGGCGGGCGGGCGGAAGGAAGGAATGGCGGGCGGGCGGAAGGAAGGAAGGGCGGGCGGGCGGAAGGAAGGAAGGGCGGGCGGGCGGAAGGAAGGAAGGGCGGGCGGGCGGAAGGAAGGAAGGAAGGGCGGAAGGAAGGAAGGAAGGGCGGAAGGAAGGAAGGGCGGGCGGAAGGAAGGAAGGGCGGGCGGAAGGAAGGAAGGGCGGGCGGGCGGGCGGAAGGAAGGAAGGGCGGGCGGGCGGAAGGAAGGAAGGGCGGGCGGGCGGAAGGAAGGAAGGGCGGGCGGAAGGAAGGAAGGGCGGGCGGGCGGGCGGAAGGAAGGAAGGAAGGAAGGGCGGGCGGGCGGGCGGAAGGAAGGGCGGGCGGGCGGGCGGGCGGAAGGGCAGGCGGGCGGAAGGAAGGAAGGAAGGGCGGGCGGGCGGAAGGAAGGAAGGAAGGGCGGGCGGGCGGGCGGGCGGAAGGGCGGGCGGGCGGAAGGAAGGAAGGAAGGAAGGGCGGGCGGGCGGAAGGAAGGAAGGAAGGAAGGGCGGGCGGGCGGAAGGAAGGAAGGAAGGGCGGGCGGAAGGAAGGAAGGAAGGGCGGGCGGGCGGAAGGAAGGAAGGAAGGAAGGGCGGGCGGAAGGAAGGAAGGAAGGGCGGGCGGGCGGAAGGAAGGAAGGAAGGGCGGGCGGAAGGAAGGAAGGGCGGGCGGAAGGAAGGAAGGGCGGGCGGAAGGAAGGAAGGAAGGAAGGGCGGGCGGAAGGAAGGGCGGGCGGAAGGAAGGAAGGAAGGAAGGGCGGGCGGAAGGAAGGAAGGAAGGAAGGAAGGGCGGGCGGAAGGAAGGAAGGAAGAAAGGAAGGAAGGGCGGGCGGAAGGAAGGAAGGAAGGAAGGAAGGAAGGAAGGGCGGGCGGAAGGAAGGAAGGAAGGAAGGAAGGGCGGGCGGAAGGAAGGAAGGAAGGAAGGAAGGAAGGAAGGAAGGGCGGGCGGAAGGAAGGGCGGGCGGAAGGAAGGAAGGGCGGGCGGAAGGAAGGAAGGGCGGGCGGAAGGAAGGAAGGAAGGGCGGGCGGAAGGAAGGAAGGAAGGGCGGGCGGAAGGAAGGAAGGAAGGGCGGGCGGAAGGAAGGGCGGAAGGAAGGGCGGAAGGAAGGGCGGAAGGAAGGGCGGAAGGAAGGGCGGAAGGAAGGGCGGAAGGGCGGGCGGGCGGAAGGAAGGAAGGGCGGGCGGGCGGAAGGAAGGAAGGGCGGGCGGAAGGAAGGAAGGGCGGGCGGAAGGAAGGAAGGAAGGAAGGAAGGGCGGAAGGGCGGAAGGAAGGGCGGGCGGGCGGAAGGAAGGGCGGGCGGGCGGGCGGAAGGAAGGGCGGGCGGAAGGAAGGGCGGGCGGAAGGAAGGGCGGGCGGAAGGAAGGGCGGGCGGAAGGAAGGAAGGAAGGAAGGAAGGGCGGGCGGGCGGGCGGAAGGGCGGGCGGGCGGGCGGAAGGGCGGGCGGGCGGAAGGGCGGGCGGGCGGAAGGAAGGGCGGGCGGGCGGAAGGAAGGGCGGGCGGGCGGAAGGAAGGGCGGGCGGGCGGAAGGAAGGGCGGGCGGGCGGGCGGGCGGAAGGAAGGGCGGGCGGGCGGGCGGAAGGAAGGAAGGGCGGGCGGGCGGAAGGAAGGAAGGAAGGGCGGGCGGGCGGAAGGAAGGAAGGGCGGGCGGAAGGAAGGAAGGAAGGAAGGAAGGGCGGGCGGAAGGAAGGAAGGAAGGAAGGGCGGGCGGAAGGAAGGAAGGAAGGAAGGGCGGGCGGGCGGAAGGGCGGGCGGAAGGGCGGGCGGAAGGGCGGGCGGAAGGGCGGGCGGAAGGAAGGAAGGAAGGAAGGAAGGAAGGAAGGAAGGAAGGAAGGAAGGAAGGAAGGAAGGAAGGGCGGGCGGGCGGAAGGAAGGAAGGAAGGGCGGGCGGAAGGAAGGAAGGAAGGGCGGGCGGGCGGAAGGAAGGAAGGGCGGGCGGAAGGAAGGAAGGAAGGGCGGGCGGAAAGAAGGAAGGAAGGGCGGGCGGAAAGAAGGAAGGAAGGAAGGGCGGGCGGGCGGAAGGAAGGAAGGAAGGGCGGGCGGAAGGAAGGAAGGGCGGGCGGGTGGGCGGAAGGAAGGAAGGAAGGGCGGGCGGAAGGAAGGAAGGGCGGGCGGGCGGGCGGAAGGAAGGGCGGGCGGGCGGGCGGAAGGAAGGAAGGGCGGGCGGGCGGAAGGAAGGAAGGAAGGGCGGGCGGAAGGAAGGAAGGAAGGGCGGGCGGAAGGAAGGAAGGAAGGAAGGGCGGGCGGAAGGAAGGAAGGAAGGAAGGGCGGGCGGAAGGAAGGAAGGAAGGGCGGGCGGAAGGAAGGAAGGAAGGGCGGGCGGAAGGAAGGAAGGAAGGAAGGGCGGGCGGAAGGAAGGAAGGAAGGAAGGGCGGGCGGAAGGAAGGAAGGAAGGGCGGGCGGAAGGAAGGAAGGAAGGGCGGGCGGAAGGAAGGAAGGGCGGGCGGGCGGAAGGAAGGGCGGGCGGGCGGAAGGAAGGGCGGGCGGGCGGAAGGAAGGAAGGGCGGGCGGGCGGAAGGAAGGAAGGAAGGGCGGGCGGAAGGAAGGAAGGAAGGAAGGGCGGGCGGAAGGAAGGGCGGGCGGGCGGAAGGAAGGGCGGGCGGGCGGAAGGAAGGGCGGGCGGAAGGAAGGGCGGGCGGGCGGAAGGAAGGAAGGAAGGGCGGGCGGGCGGAAGGAAGGAAGGGCGGGCGGGCGGAAGGAAGGAAGGGCGGGCGGGCGGAAGGAAGGAAGGAAGGGCGGGCGGAAGGAAGGAAGGAAGGGCGGGCGGGCGGAAGGAAGGAAGGAAGGGCGGGCGGGCGGGCGGAAGGAAGGAAGGGCGGGCGGGCGGAAGGAAGGAAGGAAGGGCGGGCGGAAGGAAGGAAGGGCGGGCGGGCGGAAGGAAGGAAGGGCGGGCGGAAGGAAGGAAGGGCGGGCGGGCGGAAGGAAGGAAGGAAGGGCGGGCGGAAGGAAGGAAGGAAGGGCGGGCGGGCGGAAGGAAGGAAGGGCCGGCGGGCGGAAGGAAGGAAGGGCGGGCGGGCGGAAGGAAGGAAGGAAGGGCGGGCGGGCGGAAGGAAGGAAGGAAGGGCGGGCGGAAGGAAGGAAGGAAGGAAGGAAGGGCGGGCGGAAGGAAGGAAGGAAGGAAGGGCGGGCGGAAGGAAGGAAGGAAGGAAGGAAGGGCGGGCGGAAGGAAGGAAGGAAGGAAGGGCGGGCGGAAGGAAGGAAGGAAGGAATGAAGGGCGGGCGGAAGGAAGGAAGGGCGGGCGGAAGGAAGGAAGGGCGGGCGGAAGGAAGGAAGGGCGGGCGGAAGGAAGGAAGGAAGGAAGGGCGGGCGGAAGGAAGGAAGGGCGGGCGGGCGGAAGGAAGGGCGGGCGGAAGGAAGGAAGGGCGGGCGGGCGGAAGGAAGGAAGGGCGGGCGGGCGGAAGGAAGGGCGGGCGGGCGGAAGGAAGGGCGGGCGGGCGGAAGGAAGGGCGGGCGGGCGGAAGGAAGGGCGGGCGGGCGGAAGGAAGGGCGGGCGGAAGGAAGGGCGGGCGGAAGGAAGGAAGGAAGGAAGGGCGGGCGGAAGGAAGGAAGGGCGGGCGGAAGGAAGGAAGGGCGGGCGGAAGGAAGGAAGGGCGGGCGGAAGGAAGGAAGGGCGGGCGGAAGGAAGGGCGGAAGGAAGGGCGGAAGGAAGGGCGGAAGGAAGGGCGGAAGGAAGGGCGGAAGGAAGGGCGGGCGGGCGGGCGGAAGGAAGGGCGGAAGGAAGGGCGGAAGGAAGGGCGGAAGGAAGGGCGGAAGGAAGGGCGGAAGGAAGGAAGGGCGGGCGGAAGGAAGGAAGGAAGGAAGGAAGGAAGGAAGGGCGGGCGGGCGGAAGGGCGGGCGGGCGGGCGGAAGGGCGGGCGGGCGGGCGGAAGGGCGGGCGGAAGGAAGGGCGGGCGGAAGGAAGGGCGGGCGGAAGGAAGGGCGGGCGGAAGGAAGGGCGGGCGGGCGGGCGGAAGGAAGGGCGGGCGGAAGGAAGGGCGGGCGGAAGGGCGGGCGGGCGGGCGGGCGGAAGGGCGGGCGGGCGGGCGGGCGGAAGGAAGGGCGGGCGGGCGGGCGGGCGGAAGGAAGGGCGGGCGGGCGGAAGGAAGGGCGGGCGGGCGGAAGGGCGGGCGGAAGGGCGGGCGGGCGGAAGGAAGGGCGGAAGGAAGGGCGGGCGGGCGGAAGGGCGGGCGGAAGGAAGGGCGGGCGGAAGGAAGGGCGGGCGGAAGGAAGGGCGGGCGGAAGGAAGGGCGGGCGGAAGGAAGGGCGGAAGGGCGGGCGGAAGGGCGGAAGGGCGGGCGGAAGGGCGGAAGGGCGGGCGGAAGGGCGGGCGGAAGGGCGGGCGGGCGGAAGGGCGGGCGGGCGGAAGGAAGGGCGGGCGGAAGGAAGGGCGGGCGGAAGGAAGGGCGGGCGGAAGGAAGGGCGGGCGGAAGGAAGGAAGGGCGGGCGGGCGGAAGGAAGGGCGGGCGGGCGGAAGGAAGGGCGGGCGGGCGGAAGGAAGGGCGGGCGGGCGGGCGGGCGGAAGGGCGGGCGGGCGGAAGGGCGGGCGGAAGGGCGGGCGGAAGGGCGGGCGGAAGGGCGGGCGGAAGGGCGGGCGGAAGGGCGGGCGGGCGGAAGGAAGGAAGGAAGGAAGGAAGGGCGGGCGGAAGGAAGGAAGGGCGGGTGGAAGGAAGGAAGGGCGGGCGGAAGGAAGGGCGGGCGGAAGGAAGGGCGGGCGGAAGGAAGGGCGGGCGGAAGGAAGGGCGGGCGGGCGGGCGGAAGGAAGGAAGTAAGGAAGGGCGGGCGGAAGGAAGGAAGGAAGGAAGGAAGGAAGGAAGGGCGGGCGGAAGGAAGGAAGGAAGGAAGGAAGGAAGGGCGGGCGGAAGGAAGGAAGGAAGGAAGGAAGGGCGGGCGGAAGGAAGGAAGGAAGGAAGGAAGGGCGGGCGGAAGGAAGGGCGGGCGGAAGGAAGGGCGGGCGGAAGGAAGGGCGGGCGGAAGGAAGGGCGGGCGGAAGGAAGGGCGGGCGGGCGGGCGGAAGGAAGGGCGGGCGGGCGGAAGGAAGGAAGGAAGGGCGGGCGGGCGGAAGGAAGGGCGGGCGGGCGGAAGGAAGGAAGGGCGGGCGGAAGGAAGGGCGGGCGGGCGGAAGGAAGGAAGGGCGGGCGGGCGGAAGGAAGGAAGGAAGGAAGGAAGGAAGGAAGGAAGGAAGGAAGGAAGGAAGGAAGGGCGGGCGGAAGGAAGGAAGGAAGGAAGGAAGGAAGGGCGGGCGGAAGAAAGGAAGGGCGGGCGGGCGGGCGGAAGGAAGGAAGGGCGGGCGGGCGGGCGGAAGGAAGGAAGGAAGGGCGGGCGGAAGGAAGGAAGGAAGGGCGGGCGGAAGGAAGGAAGGAAGGAAGGAAGGAAGGAAGGGCGGGCGGAAGGAAGGAAGGAAGGAAGGGCGGGCGGGCGGAAGGAAGGGCGGGCGGGCGGAAGGAAGGGCGGGCGGGCGGAAGGAAGGGCGGGCGGGCGGAAGGAAGGGCGGGCGGGCGGAAGGGCGGGCGGGCGGGCGGAAGGGCGGGCGGGCGGGCGGGCGGGCGGGCGGAAGGGCGGGCGGAAGGGCGGGCGGAAGGGCGGAAGGGCGGGCGGAAGGGCGGGCGGAAGGGCGGGCGGAAGGGCGGGCGGAAGGGCGGGCGGAAGGGCGGGCGGAAGGGCGGGCGGAAGGGCGGAAGGGCGGAAGGGCGGAAGGGCGGAAGGGCGGAAGGGCGGGCGGAAGGGCGGAAGGGCGGAAGGGCGGAAGGGCGGAAGGGCGGAAGGGCGGAAGGGCGGAAGGGCGGAAGGGCGGAAGGGCGGGCGCGCGGGCGGAAGGAAGGAAGGAAGGAAGGAAGGAAGGGCGGAAGGGCGGGCGGAAGGAAGGAAGGGCGGAAGGGCGAGCAGAAGGAAGGAAGGGCGGAAGGGCGGGCGGAAGGAAGGAAGGAAGGAAGGAAGGGCGGGCGGAAGGAAGGAAGGAAGGGCGGGCGGAAGGAAGGAAGGAAGGAAGGAAGGAAGGGCGGGCGGAAGGAAGGGCGGGCGGAAGGAAGGAAGGGCGGGCGGAAGGAAGGAAGGGCGGGCGGAAGGGCGGGCGGAAGGAAGGGCGGGCGGAAGGAAGGGCGGGCGGAAGGAAGGGCGGGCGGAAGGAAGGGCGGGCGGAAGGAAGGAAGGAAGGAAGGAAGGGCGGGCGGAAGGAAGGGCGGGCGGAAGGGCGGGCGGGCGGAAGGGCGGGCGGGCGGAAGGAAGGGCGGGCGGAAGGAAGGGCGGGCGGAAGGAAGGGCGGGCGGAAGGAAGGAAGGGCGGGCGGAAGGAAGGGCGGGCGGAAGGAAGGGCGGGCGGAAGGAAGGGCGGGCGGAAGGAAGGGCGGGCGGAAGGAAGGGCGGGCGGAAGGAAGGGCGGGCGGAAGGAAGGGCGGGCGGAAGGAAGGAAGGGCGGGCGGAAGGAAGGGCGGGCGGAAGGAAGGGCGGGCGGAAGGAAGGGCGGGCGGAAGGAAGGGCGGGCGGAAGGAAGGGCGGGCGGAAGGAAGGGCGGGCGGAAGGAAGGGCGGGCGGAAGGAAGGGCGGGCGGAAGGAAGGGCGGGCGGAAGGAAGGGCGGGCGGAAGGAAGGGCGGGCGGAAGGAAGGGCGGGCGGAAGGAAGGGCGGGCGGAAGGAAGGGCGGGCGGAAGGAAGGGCGGGCGGGCGGAAGGAAGGGCGGGCGTAAGGAAGGGCGGGCGGGCGGAAGGGCGGGCGGGCGGAAGGGCGGGCGGGCGGAAGGAAGGGCGGAAGGAAGGGCGGAAGGAAGGGCGGAAGGAAGGGCGGAAGGAAGGGCGGAAGGGCGGAAGGAAGGGCGGAAGGGCGGAAGGAAGGGCGGAAGGAAGGGCGGAAGGAAGGGCGGAAGGAAGGGCGGAAGGGCGGAAGGAAGGGCGGGCGGAAGGAAGGGCGGGCGGAAGGAAGGGCGGGCGGAAGGAAGGGCGGGCGGAAGGAAGGGCGGAAGGGCGGAAGGAAGGGCGGAAGGGCGGAAGGAAGGGCGGAAGGAAGGGCGGAAGGAAGGGCGGAAGGAAGGGCGGAAGGAAGGGCGGAAGGAAGGAAGGGCGGAAGGAAGGAAGGAAGGGCGGGCGGAAGGAAGGAAGGGCGGGCGGAAGGAAGGAAGGGCGGGCGGGCGGAAGGAAGGAAGGAAGGAAGGGCGGGCGGAAGGAAGGAAGGAAGGGCGGGCGGAAGGAAGGAAGGAAGGGCGGGCGGAAGGAAGGAAGGAAGGGCGGGCGGAAGGAAGGAAGGAAGGAAGGGCGGAAGGAAGGAAGGGCGGGCGGAAGGAAGGGCGGGCGGAAGGAAGGGCGGGCGGAAGGAAGGGCGGGCGGAAGGAAGGGCGGGCGGAAGGGCGGGCGGAAGGGCGGGCGGAAGGGCGGGCGGAAGGGCGGGCGGAAGGGCGGGCGGAAGGGCGGGCGGGCGGAAGGGCGGGCGGAAGGGCGGGCGGAAGGGCGGGCGGAAGGGCGGGCGGAAGGGCGGGCGGAAGGGCGGGCGGAAGGGCGGGCGGGCGGAAGGGCGGGCGGGCGGAAGGGCGGGCGGAAGGGCGGGCGGGCGGAAGGGCGGGCGGGCGGAAGGAAGGGCGGGCGGAAGGAAGGGCGGGCGGAAGGAAGGGCGGGCGGAAGGAAGGAAGGGCGGGCGGGCGGAAGGAAGGGCGGGCGGGCGGAAGGAAGGGCGGGCGGGCGGGCGGAAGGGCGGGCGGGCGGGCGGAAGGGCGGGCGGGCGGGCGGAAGGAAGGGCGGGCGGGCGGGCGGAAGGAAGGGCGGGCGGGCGGAAGGAAGGGCGGGCGGGCGGAAGGAAGGGCGGGCGGGCGGAAGGAAGGGCGGGCGGGCGGAAGGAAGGGCGGGCGGGCGGAAGGAAGGGCGGGCGGGCGGAAGGAAGGGCGGGCGGGCGGAAGGAAGGGCGGGCGGGCGGAAGGAAGGGCGGGCGGGCGGAAGGAAGGGCGGGCGGGCGGAAGGAAGGAAGGGCGGGCGGAAGGAAGGAAGGGCGGGCGGGCGGAAGGAAGGAAGGGCGGGCGGGCGGGCGGGCGGAAGGAAGGGCGGGCGGGCGGGCGGAAGGAAGGGCGGAAGGAAGGGCGGGCGGGCGGGCGGAAGGAAGGGCGGAAGGAAGGGCGGGCGGGCGGGCGGAAGGAAGGGCGGAAGGAAGGGCGGAAGGAAGGGCGGAAGGAAGGGCGGAAGGAAGGGCGGAAGGAAGGAAGGGCGGAAGGAAGGGCGGAAGGAAGGGCGGAAGGAAGGAAGGGCGGGCGGAAGGAAGGGCGGAAGGAAGGGCGGAAGGAAGGGCGGAAGGAAGGGCGGAAGGAAGGGCGGGCGGAAGGAAGGAAGGAAGGGCGGAAGGAAGGGCGGGCGGAAGGAAGGGCGGGCGGAAGGAAGGGCGGGCGGAAGGAAGGGCGGGCGGAAGGAAGGGCGGGCGGGCGGGCGGAAGGAAGGGCGGGCGGGCGGAAGGAAGGGCGGGCGGGCGGGCGGAAGGAAGGGCGGGCGGGCGGGCGGAAGGAAGGGCGGGCGGGCGGGCGGAAGGAAGGGCGGGCGGAAGGAAGGGCGGGCGGAAGGAAGGGCGGGCGGAAGGAAGGGCGGGCGGAAGGAAGGGCGGGCGGAAGGAAGGAAGGAAGGGCGGGCGGGCGGGCGGAAGGAAGGGCGGGCGGGCGGAAGGGCGGGCGGGCGGGCGGGCGGAAGGAAGGGCGGGCGGGCGGGCGGAAGGAAGGAAGGAAGGAAGGAAGGAAGGAAGGAAGGAAGGGCGGGCGGAAGGAAGGAAGGGCGGGCGGAAGGAAGGAAGGAAGGGCGGGCGGAAGGAAGGAAGGAAGGAAGGAAGGGCGGGCGGGCGGGCGGGCGGGCGGAAGGAAGGAAGGGCGGGCGGGCGGGCGGAAGAAAGGAAGGGCGGGCGGGCGGGCGGGCGGAAGGAAGGAAGGAAGGGCGGGCGGGCGGGCGGAAGGAAGGAAGGAAGGGCGGGCGGGCGGGCGGAAGGAAGGAAGGAAGGAAGGAAGGAAGGGCGGGCGGAAGGAAGGAAGGAAGGGCGGGCGGGCGGGCGGAAGGAAGGGCGGGCGGAAGGAAGGGCGGGCGGGCGGAAGGAAGGGCGGGCGGAAGGAAGGGCGGGCGGAAGGAAGGAAGGGCGGGCGGAAGGAAGGGCGGGCGGAAGGAAGGGCGGGCGGAAGGAAGGGCGGGCGGAAGGAAGGGCGGGCGGAAGGAAGGGCGGGCGGAAGGAAGGGCGGGCGGAAGGAAGGGCGGGCGGAAGGAAGGGCGGGCGGAAGGAAGGGCGGGCGGAAGGAAGGGCGGGCGGAAGGAAGGAAGGAAGGAAGGAAGGAAGGAAGGAAGGAAGGAAAGAAGGAAGGGCGGGCGGAAGGAAGGAAGGAAGGAAGGAAGGGCGGGCGGGCGGAAGGGCGGGCGGAAGGAAGGGCGGGCGGAAGGAAGGGCGGGCGGAAGGAAGGGCGGGCGGAAGGAAGGGCGGGCGGGCGGAAGGAAGGGCGGGCGGAAGGAAGGGCGGGCGGAAGGAAGGGCGGGCGGAAGGAAGGGCGGGCGGGCGGGCGGAAGGGCGGGCGGGCGGAAGGGCGGGCGGGCGGGCGGGCGGAAGGAAGGGCGGGCGGAAGGAAGGGCGGGCGGAAGGAAGGGCGGGCGGAAGGAAGGGCGGGCGGAAGGAAGGGCGGGCGGGCGGAAGGAAGGGCGGGCGGGCGGAAGGAAGGGCGGGCGGGCGGAAGGAAGGGCGGGCGGGCGGAAGGAAGGAAGGGCGGGCGGAAGGAAGGAAGGGCGGGCGGAAGGAAGGAAGGGCGGGCGGAAGGAAGGAAGGGCGGGCGGAAGGAAGGAAGGAAGGAAGGAAGGAAGGAAGGAAGGAAGGAAGGAAGGAAGGAAGGAAGGAAGGAAGGAAGGAAGGAAGGAAGGGCGGGCGGAAGGAAGGAAGGAAGGGCGGGCGGAAGGAAGGAAGGAAGGGCGGGCGGAAGGAAGGAAGGAAGGAAGGAAGGAAGGGCGGGCGGAAGGAAGGGCGGAAGGGCGGGCGGAAGGGCGGGCGGAAGGGCGGGCGGAAGGGCGGGCGGAAGGGCGGGCGGAAGGGCGGGCGGAAGGGCGGGCGGAAGGGCGGGCGGAAGGGCGGGCGGAAGGGCGGGCGGAAGGGCGGGCGGAAGGGCGGGCGGAAGGGCGGGCGGAAGGGCGGGCGGAAGGGCGGGCGGAAGGGCGGGCGGAAGGGCGGGCGGAAGGGCGGGCGGAAGGGCGGGCGGAAGGAAGGGCGGGCGGAAGGGCGGAAGGGCGGAAGGGCGGAAGGGCGGAAGGGCGGAAGGGCGGAAGGGCGGAAGGGCGGAAGGGCGGAAGGGCGGGCGGAAGGGCGGGCGGGCGGAAGGGCGGGCGGGCGGAAGGGCGGGCGGGCGGAAGGGCGGGCGGGCGGGCGGGCGGGCGGAAGGGCGGGCGGGCGGGCGGAAGGGCGGGCGGGCGGGCGGAAGGGCGGGCGGGCGGGCGGAAGGAAGGGCGGGCGGGCGGAAGGAAGGGCGGGCGGGCGGAAGGAAGGAAGGAAGGAAGGGCGGGCGGGCGGAAGGAAGGAAGGAAGGGCGGGCGGAAGGAAGGAAGGAAGGGCGGGCGGAAGGAAGGAAGGAAGGGCGGGCGGAAGGAAGGAAGGAAGGGCGGGCGGAAGGAAGGAAGGAAGGGCGGGCGGAAGGAAGGAAGGAAGGGCGGGCGGAAGGAAGGAAGGAAGGGCGGGCGGAAGGAAGGAAGGGCGGGCGGAAGGAAGGAAGGGCGGGCGGAAGGAAGGAAGGGCGGGCGGGCGGGCGGGCGGAAGGGCGGGCGGGCGGGCGGAAGGGCGGGCGGGCGGGCGGAAGGGCGGGCGGAAGGGCGGGCGGGCGGAAGGAAGGGCGGGCGGAAGGAAGGAAGGGCGGAAGGAAGGGCGGAAGGAAGGGCGGAAGGAAGGGCGGAAGGAAGGGCGGAAGGAAGGGCGGAAGGAAGGGCGGAAGGAAGGGCGGAAGGAAGGGCGGAAGGAAGGAAGGGCGGAAGGAAGGAAGGGCGGAAGGAAGGAAGGGCGGAAGGAAGGGCGGAAGGAAGGGCGGAAGGAAGGGCGGAAGGAAGGAAGGAAGGAAGGAAGGGCGGGCGGAAGGAAGGAAGGAAGGAAGGGCGGGCGGAAGGAAGGAAGGAAGGAAGGGCGGGCGGAAGGAAGGAAGGAAGGAAGGGCGGGCGGAAGGAAGGAAGGAAGGAAGGAAGGAAGGGCGGGCGGAAGGAAGGGCGGAAGGAAGGGCGGAAGGAAGGGCGGAAGGAAGGGCGGAAGGAAGGGCGGAAGGAAGGGCGGAAGGAAGGGCGGAAGGAAGGAAGGAAGGAAGGAAGGGCGGAAGGAAGGAAGGAAGGAAGGAAGGGCGGAAGGAAGGAAGGAAGGAAGGAAGGGCGGAAGGAAGGAAGGAAGGGCGGAAGGAAGGAAGGAAGGGCGGAAGGAAGGAAGGAAGGGCGGAAGAAAGGAAGGAAGGGCGGAAGAAAGGAAGGAAGGGCGGGCGGGCGGAAGGAAGGAAGGGCGGAAGGAAGGGCGGAAGGAAGGGCGGAAGGAAGGGCGGAAGGAAGGGCGGAAGGAAGGGCGGAAGGAAGGAAGGGCGGAAGGAAGGAAGGGCGGAAGGAAGGAAGGGCGGAAGGAAGGAAGGGCGGGCGGAAGGGCGGAAGGAAGGAAGGAAGGGCGGGCGGAAGGGCGGAAGGAAGGAAGGAAGGAAGGGCGGAAGGAAGGGCGGAAGGAAGGGCGGAAGGAAGGGCGGAAGGAAGGGCGGAAGGAAGGGCGGAAGGAAGGGCGGAAGGAAGGGCGGAAGGAAGGGCGGAAGGAAGGAAGGGCGGAAGGAAGGAAGGGCGGAAGGAAGGAAGGAAGGGCGGAAGGAAGGAAGGAAGGAAGGAAGGAAGGAAGGAAGGGCGGAAGGAAGGAAGGAAGGGCGGAAGGAAGGAAGGGCGGAAGGAAGGAAGGAAGGGCGGGCGGAAAGAAGGAAGGAAGGGCGGGCGGAAGGAAGGAAGGAAGGGCGGGCGGAAGGAAGGAAGGAAGGGCGGGCGGAAGGAAGGAAGGAAGGAAGGAAGGAAGGGCGGGCGGAAGGAAGGAAGGGCGGGCGGAAGGAAGGAAGGGCGGGCGGAAGGAAGGAAGGGCGGGCGGGCGGAAGGAAGGGCGGGCGGGCGGAAGGAAGGGCGGGCGGAAGGAAGGGCGGGCGGAAGGAAGGGCGGGCGGAAGGAAGGGCGGGCGGAAGGAAGGGCGGGCGGAAGGAAGGAAGGAAGGAAGGAAGGAAGGGCGGGCGGAAGGAAGGAAGGAAGGAAGGAAGGAAGGGCGGGCGGGCGGAAGGGCGGGCGGGCGGAAGGGCGGGCGGGCGGAAGGGCGGGCGGGCGGAAGGGCGGGCGGGCGGAAGGGCGGGCGGGCGGAAGGGCGGGCGGGCGGAAGGGCGGGCGGGCGGAAGGAAGGAAGGAAGGAAGGGCGGGCGGAAGGAAGGGCGGGCGGAAGGAAGGGCGGGCGGAAGGAAGGGCGGGCGGAAGGAAGGGCGGGCGGAAGGAAGGGCGGGCGGAAGGAAGGGCGGGCGGAAGGAAGGGCGGGCGGAAGGAAGGGCGGGCGGAAGGAAGGGCGGGCGGAAGGAAGGGCGGGCGGAAGGAAGGGCGGGCGGAAGGAAGGGCGGGCGGAAGGGCGGGCGGAAGGGCGGAAGGAAGGGCGGAAGGAAGGGCGGAAGGAAGGGCGGAAGGAAGGGCGGAAGGAAGGGCGGAAGGGCGGAAGGAAGGGCGGAAGGGCGGAAGGAAGGGCGGAAGGAAGGGCGGAAGGAAGGGCGGAAGGAAGGGCGGAAGGAAGGGCGGAAGGAAGGGCGGAAGGAAGGGCGGAAGGAAGGGCGGAAGGGCGGAAGGAAGGGCGGGCGGAAGGAAGGGCGGGCGGAAGGAAGGGCGGAAGGGCGGAAGGGCGGAAGGGCGGAAGGAAGGGCGGAAGGAAGGGCGGAAGGAAGGGCGGAAGGAAGGGCGGAAGGAAGGGCGGAAGGAAGGGCGGAAGGAAGGGCGGAAGGAAGGGCGGAAGGAAGGGCGGAAGGAAGGGCGGGCGGGCGGAAGGAAGGGCGGGCGGGCGGAAGGAAGGGCGGGCGGGCGGAAGGAAGGAAGGAAGGAAGGGCGGGCGGAAGGAAGGAAGGAAGGAAGGGCGGGCGGAAGGAAGGAAGGAAGGGCGGGCGGAAGGAAGGAAGGAAGGGCGGGCGGAAGGAAGGAAGGAAGGGCGGGCGGAAGGAAGGAAGGAAGGGCGGAAGGAAGGAAGGGCGGAAGGAAGGAAGGAAGGAAGGGCGGAAGGAAGGAAGGGCGGAAGGAAGGAAGGGCGGAAGGAAGGAAGGGCGGAAGGAAGGAAGGGCGGAAGGAAGGAAGGGCGGGCGGAAGGAAGGGCGGGCGGAAGGAAGGGCGGGCGGAAGGGCGGGCGGGCGGAAGGGCGGGCGGGCGGAAGGGCGGGCGGGCGGAAGGGCGGGCGGGCGGAAGGGCGGGCGGGCGGAAGGGCGGGCGGAAGGGCGGGCGGAAGGGCGGGCGGAAGGGCGGGCGGAAGGGCGGGCGGAAGGGCGGGCGGAAGGGCGGGCGGAAGGGCGGGCGGAAGGGCGGGCGGAAGGGCGGAAGGAAGGGCGGAAGGAAGGAAGGAAGGGCGGAAGGAAGGGCGGAAGGAAGGGCGGAAGGAAGGGCGGAAGGAAGGGCGGGCGGGCGGGCGGAAGGGCGGGCGGGCGGAAGGGCGGGCGGGCGGAAGGGCGGGCGGGCGGAAGGGCGGGCGGGCGGAAGGGCGGGCGGGCGGGCGGGCGGAAGGGCGGGCGGGCGGGCGGGCGGAAGGGCGGGCGGGCGGGCGGAAGGAAGGGCGGGCGGGCGGGCGGGCGGAAGGAAGGGCGGGCGGGCGGAAGGGCGGGCGGGCGGGCGGGCGGAAGGGCGGGCGGGCGGGCGGGCGGAAGGGCGGGCGGAAGGAAGGGCGGAAGGAAGGGCGGAAGGGCGGGCGGAAGGAAGGGCGGAAGGAAGGGCGGAAGGAAGGGCGGAAGGAAGGGCGGGCGGAAGGGCGGGCGGAAGGGCGGGCGGAAGGGCGGGCGGAAGGGCGGGCGGAAGGGCGGGCGGAAGGGCGGGCGGAAGGGCGGGCGGGCGGAAGGGCGGGCGGGCGGAAGGGCGGGCGGAAGGGCGGGCGGAAGGGCGGGCGGAAGGGCGGGCGGAAGGGCGGGCGGAAGGGCGGGCGGAAGGAAGGGCGGAAGGAAGGGCGGAAGGAAGGGCGGAAGGAAGGGCGGAAGGAAGGGCGGAAGGAAGGGCGGAAGGAAGGGCGGGCGGGCGGAAGGAAGGGCGGGCGGGCGGAAGGAAGGGCGGGCGGAAGGAAGGGCGGGCGGAAGGAAGGGCGGGCGGGCGGAAGGAAGGGCGGGCGGGCGGGCGGAAGGGCGGGCGGGCGGGCGGAAGGGCGGGCGGGCGGGCGGAAGGGCGGGCGGGCGGGCGGGCGGGCGGAAGGGCGGGCGGGCGGGCGGAAGGGCGGGCGGGCGGGCGGAAGGAAGGGCGGGCGGGCGGAAGGAAGGGCGGGCGGGCGGAAGGAAGGGCGGGCGGGCGGAAGGAAGGGCGGGCGGGCGGGCGGAAGGAAGGGCGGGCGGGCGGGCGGAAGGAAGGGCGGGCGGGCGGGCGGAAGGAAGGGCGGGCGGGCGGGCGGAAGGAAGGGCGGAAGGAAGGGCGGAAGGAAGGGCGGAAGGAAGGGCGGAAGGAAGGGCGGAAGGAAGGGCGGAAGGAAGGAAGGGCGGAAGGAAGGGCGGAAGGAAGGGCGGAAGGAAGGAAGGGCGGGCGGAAGGAAGGGCGGAAGGAAGGGCGGGCGGAAGGGCGGGCGGGCGGAAGGAAGGAAGGGCGGGCGGAAGGAAGGGCGGGCGGAAGGAAGGGCGGGCGGAAGGAAGGGCGGGCGGAAGGAAGGGCGGGCGGGCGGGCGGAAGGAAGGGCGGGCGGGCGGAAGGAAGGAAGGGCGGGCGGAAGGAAGGGCGGGCGGAAGGAAGGGCGGGCGGAAGGAAGGGCGGGCGGAAGGAAGGAAGGAAGGGCGGGCGGGCGGGCGGGCGGAAGGAAGGGCGGGCGGGCGGGCGGGCGGAAGGGCGGGCGGGCGGGCGGGCGGAAGGAAGGGCGGGCGGAAGGAAGGGCGGGCGGGCGGGCGGAAGGAAGGAAGGAAGGAAGGAAGGAAGGAAGGAAGGAAGGAAGGAAGGAAGGGCGGGCGGAAGGAAGGAAGGGCGGGCGGAAGGAAGGAAGGGCGGGCGGAAGGAAGGAAGGAAGGGCGGGCGGAAGGAAGGAAGGAAGGGCGGGCGGAAGGAAGGAAGGAAGGAAGGAAGGAAGGAAGGAAGGGCGGAAGGAAGGAAGGGCGGGCGGGCGGGCGGAAGAAAGGAAGGGCGGGCGGGCGGGCGGAAGGAAGGAAGGAAGGGCGGGCGGGCGGGCGGAAGGAAGGAAGGAAGGAAGGGCGGGCGGAAGGAAGGAAGGAAGGGCGGGCGGGCGGAAGGAAGGGCGGGCGGGCGGAAGGAAGGGCGGGCGGGCGGAAGGAAGGGCGGGCGGGCGGAAGGAAGGGCGGGCGGGCGGAAGGAAGGGCGGGCGGGCGGAAGGGCGGGCGGGCGGGCGGAAGGGCGGGCGGGCGGGCGGGCGGGCGGAAGGAAGGGCGGGCGGAAGGAAGGGCGGGCGGAAGGAAGGGCGGGCGGAAGGAAGGGCGGGCGGAAGGAAGGGCGGGCGGAAGGAAGGAAGGAAGGAAGGAAGGAAGGAAGGAAGGAAGGAAGGAAGGAAGGAAGGAAGGAAGGGCGGGCGGAAGGAAGGAAGGGCGGGCGGGCGGAAGGAAGGAAGGAAGGAAGGAAGAAAGGAAGGAAGGGCGGGCGGAAGGAAGGAAGGAAGGAAGGAAAGAAGGAAGGGCGGGCGGAAGGAAGGAAGGAAGGAAGGAAGGAAGGAAGGAAGGGCGGGCGGGCGGAAGGGCGGGCGGGCGGAAGGGCGGGCGGGCGGAAGGGCGGGCGGGCGGGCGGAAGGGCGGGCGGGCGGAAGGGCGGGCGGGCGGGCGGAAGGGCGGGCGGGCGGGCGGAAGGAAGGGCGGGCGGAAGGAAGGGCGGGCGGAAGGAAGGGCGGGCGGAAGGAAGGGCGGGCGGAAGGAAGGGCGGGCGGAAGGAAGGGCGGGCGGAAGGAAGGGCGGGCGGAAGGAAGGGCGGGCGGAAGGAAGGGCGGGCGGAAGGAAGGGCGGGCGGAAGGAAGGGCGGGCGGAAGGAAGGGCGGGCGGAAGGAAGGGCGGGCGGAAGGAAGGGCGGGCGGAAGGAAGGAAGGGCGGGCGGAAGGAAGGAAGGGCGGGCGGAAGGAAGGGCGGGCGGAAGGAAGGGCGGGCGGAAGGAAGGGCGGGCGGAAGGAAGGGCGGGCGGAAGGAAGGGCGGGCGGGCGGAAGGAAGGAAGGGCGGGCGGGCGGAAGGAAGGAAGGAAGGAAGAAAGGAAGGAAGGGCGGGCGGAAGGAAGGAAGGAAGGAAGGAAAGAAGGAAGGGCGGGCGGAAGGAAGGAAGGAAGGAAGGAAGGAAGGAAGGAAGGGCGGGCGGGCGGAAGGGCGGGCGGAAGGAAGGGCGGGCGGGCGGAAGGGCGGGCGGAAGGAAGGAAGGGCGGGCGGAAGGAAGGGCGGGCGGGCGGAAGGGCGGGCGGGCGGAAGGGCGGGCGGGCGGGCGGAAGGGCGGGCGGGCGGGCGGAAGGGCGGGCGGGCGGGCGGAAGGAAGGGCGGGCGGAAGGAAGGGCGGGCGGAAGGAAGGGCGGGCGGAAGGAAGGGCGGGCGGAAGGAAGGGCGGGCGGAAGGAAGGGCGGGCGGAAGGAAGGGCGGGCGGAAGGAAGGGCGGGCGGAAGGAAGGGCGGGCGGAAGGAAGGGCGGGCGGAAGGAAGGGCGGGCGGAAGGAAGGGCGGGCGGAAGGAAGGGCGGGCGGAAGGAAGGGCGGGCGGAAGGAAGGGCGGGCGGAAGGAAGGGCGGGCGGAAGGAAGGGCGGGCGGAAGGAAGGGCGGGCGGAAGGAAGGAAGGAAGGAAGGAAGGAAGGGCGGGCGGAAGGAAGGAAGGGCGGGCGGAAGGAAGGAAGGGCGGGCGGGCGGAAGGAAGGAAGGAAGGAAGAAAGGAAGGAAGGGCGGGCGGAAGGAAGGAAGGAAGGAAGGAAAGAAGGAAGGGCGGGCGGAAGGAAGGAAGGAAGGAAGGAAGGAAGGAAGGAAGGGCGGGCGGGCGGAAGGGCGGGCGGAAGGAAGGGCGGGCGGGCGGAAGGGCGGGCGGAAGGAAGGAAGGGCGGGCGGAAGGAAGGGCGGGCGGGCGGAAGGGCGGGCGGGCGGAAGGGCGGGCGGGCGGAAGGGCGGGCGGGCGGAAGGGCGGGCGGGCGGGCGGAAGGGCGGGCGGGCGGGCGGAAGGGCGGGCGGGCGGGCGGAAGGAAGGGCGGGCGGAAGGAAGGGCGGGCGGAAGGAAGGGCGGGCGGAAGGAAGGGCGGGCGGAAGGAAGGGCGGGCGGAAGGAAGGGCGGGCGGAAGGAAGGGCGGGCGGAAGGAAGGGCGGGCGGAAGGAAGGGCGGGCGGAAGGAAGGGCGGGCGGAAGGAAGGGCGGGCGGAAGGAAGGGCGGGCGGAAGGAAGGGCGGGCGGAAGGAAGGGCGGGCGGAAGGAAGGGCGGGCGGAAGGAAGGGCGGGCGGAAGGAAGGGCGGGCGGAAGGAAGGGCGGGCGGAAGGAAGGGCGGAAGGAAGGAAGGGCGGGCGGAAGGAAGGAAGGGCGGGCGGAAGGAAGGAAGGGCGGGCGGAAGGAAGGAAGGGCGGGCGGAAGGAAGGAAGGGCGGGCGGAAGGAAGGAAGGGCGGGCGGGCGGAAGGAAGGGCGGGCGGGCGGAAGGAAGGAAGGAAGGAAGGAAGGAAGGAAGGGCGGGCGGAAGGAAGGAAGGAAGGGCGGGCGGAAGGAAGGGCGGAAGGAAGGAAGGAAGGGCGGGCGGAAGGAAGGGCGGAAGGGCGGGCGGAAGGGCGGGCGGAAGGGCGGGCGGAAGGGCGGGCGGAAGGGCGGGCGGAAGGGCGGGCGGAAGGGCGGGCGGAAGGGCGGGCGGAAGGGCGGGCGGAAGGGCGGGCGGAAGGAAGGGCGGAAGGAAGGGCGGAAGGAAGGGCGGAAGGAAGGGCGGAAGGAAGGGCGGAAGGAAGGGCGGAAGGAAGGGCGGAAGGGCGGGCGGAAGGAAGGGCGGAAGGAAGGGCGGAAGGAAGGGCGGAAGGGCGGGCGGAAGGGCGGGCGGAAGGGCGGGCGGAAGGGCGGGCGGAAGGGCGGGCGGAAGGGCGGGCGGAAGGGCGGGCGGAAGGAAGGGCGGAAGGAAGGGCGGAAGGAAGGGCGGAAGGAAGGGCGGAAGGAAGGGCGGAAGGAAGGGCGGAAGGAAGGGCGGAAGGAAGGGCGGAAGGAAGGGCGGGCGGGCGGAAGGGCGGGCGGGCGGGCGGGCGGAAGGGCGGGCGGGCGGAAGGGCGGGCGGGCGGAAGGGCGGGCGGGCGGAAGGGCGGGCGGGCGGAAGGGCGGGCGGGCGGAAGGGCGGAAGGGCGGGCGGGCGGAAGGGCGGGCGGGCGGAAGGGCGGGCGGGCGGAAGGGCGGGCGGGCGGAAGGGCGGGCGGGCGGAAGGGCGGGCGGGCGGAAGGGCGGGCGGGCGGAAGGGCGGAAGGGCGGAAGGGCGGGCGGGCGGAAGGGCGGGCGGGCGGAAGGGCGGAAGGGCGGAAGGGCGGAAGGGCGGAAGGGCGGAAGGGCGGAAGGGCGGAAGGAAGGGCGGGCGGAAGGAAGGAAGGGCGGGCGGGCGGAAGGAAGGGCGGGCGGAAGGAAGGAAGGAAGGAAGGGCGGGCGGGCGGAAGGAAGGAAGGAAGGGCGGGCGGGCGGAAGGAAGGAAGGGCGGGCGGGCGGAAGGAAGGAAGGAAGGGCGGGCGGAAGGAAGGAAGGAAGGGCGGGCGGAAGGAAGGAAGGAAGGGCGGGCGGAAGGAAGGAAGGAAGGGCGGGCGGAAGGAAGGAAGGAAGGGCGGGCGGAAGGAAGGAAGGGCGGGCGGAAGGAAGGAAGGGCGGGCGGAAGGAAGGAAGGGCGGGCGGAAGGAAGGAAGGGCGGGCGGGCGGGCGGGCGGAAGGGCGGGCGGAAGGGCGGGCGGAAGGGCGGGCGGAAGGGCGGGCGGAAGGGCGGGCGGGCGGAAGGAAGGAAGGGCGGAAGGAAGGGCGGAAGGAAGGGCGGAAGGAAGGGCGGAAGGAAGGGCGGAAGGAAGGGCGGAAGGAAGGGCGGGCGGAAGGGCGGAAGGAAGGGCGGGCGGAAGGAAGGGCGGAAGGAAGGGCGGAAGGAAGGGCGGAAGGAAGGGCGGAAGGAAGGGCGGAAGGAAGGGCGGAAGGAAGGGCGGAAGGAAGGGCGGAAGGAAGGAAGGGCGGAAGGAAGGAAGGGCGGAAGGAAGGAAGGGCGGAAGGAAGGAAGGGCGGAAGGAAGGGCGGAAGGAAGGGCGGAAGGAAGGGCGGAAGGAAGGGCGGAAGGAAGGGCGGAAGGAAGGGCGGAAGGAAGGGCGGAAGGAAGGAAGGAAGGAAGGAAGGAAGGAAGGAAGGAAGGAAGGAAGGAAGGAAGGAAGGAAGGAAGGAAGGAAGGGCGGAAGGAAGGAAGGAAGGGCGGAAGGAAGGAAGGAAGGGCGGAAGAAAGGAAGGGCGGAAGGAAGGG
Source organism: Dromaius novaehollandiae (assembly GCF_036370855.1). Lineage (NCBI taxonomy): Eukaryota > Metazoa > Chordata > Aves > Casuariiformes > Dromaiidae > Dromaius > Dromaius novaehollandiae. The sequence goes on from NC_088101.1 coordinate 6,349,699, forward strand.
CGGAAGGAAGGGCGGAAGGAAGGGCGGAAGGAAGGGCGGAAGGAAGGGCGGAAGGAAGGGCGGAAGGAAGGGCGGAAGGAAGGGCGGAAGGAAGGAAGGAAGGAAGGAAGGAAGGAAGGAAGGAAGGAAGGAAGGAAGGGCGGAAGGAAGGAAGGAAGGGCGGAAGGAAGGAAGGAAGGGCGGAAGAAAGGAAGGAAGGGCGGAAGGAAGGAAGGAAGGGCGGGCGGGCGGAAGGAAGGGCGGAAGGAAGGGCGGAAGGAAGGGCGGAAGGAAGGGCGGAAGGAAGGGCGGAAGGAAGGGCGGAAGGAAGGGCGGAAGGAAGGAAGGGCGGAAGGAAGGAAGGGCGGAAGGAAGGAAGGGCGGAAGGAAGGAAGGAAGGAAGGAAGGAAGGGCGGAAGGAAGGAAGGAAGGAAGGAAGGAAGGGCGGAAGGAAGGAAGGAAGGAAGGGCGGAAGGAAGGAAGGAAGGGCGGAAGGAAGGAAGGAAGGGCGGAAGGAAGGAAGGAAGGGCGGAAGAAAGGAAGGAAGGGCGGAAGGAAGGAAGGAAGGGCGGGCGGGCGGAAGGAAGGAAGGGCGGAAGGAAGGGCGGAAGGAAGGGCGGAAGGAAGGGCGGAAGGAAGGGCGGAAGGAAGGAAGGGCGGAAGGAAGGAAGGGCGGAAGGAAGGAAGGGCGGAAGGAAGGAAGGGCGGAAGGAAGGAAGGGCGGAAGGAAGGAAGGGCGGAAGGAAGGAAGGGCGGAAGGAAGGAAGGGCGGAAGGAAGGGCGGAAGGAAGGAAGGAAGGAAGGAAGGGCGGGCGGAAGGAAGGAAGGGCGGGCGGAAGGAAGGGCGGAAGGAAGGGCGGAAGGAAGGGCGGAAGGAAGGGCGGAAGGAAGGGCGGAAGGAAGGGCGGAAGGAAGGGCGGAAGGAAGGGCGGAAGGAAGGGCGGAAGGAAGGAAGGGCGGAAGGAAGGAAGGGCGGAAGGAAGGAAGGGCGGAAGGAAGGAAGGGCGGAAGGAAGGAAGGGCGGAAGGAAGGAAGGGCGGAAGGAAGGAAGGAAGGAAGGAAGGGCGGAAGGAAGGAAGGAAGGGCGGGCGGAAAGAAGGAAGGAAGGGCGGGCGGAAAGAAGGAAGGAAGGGCGGGCGGAAGGAAGGAAGGAAGGGCGGGCGGAAGGAAGGAAGGGCGGGCGGAAGGAAGGAAGGGCGGGCGGAAGGAAGGAAGGAAGGGCGGGCGGAAGGAAGGAAGGAAGGGCGGGCGGAAGGAAGGAAGGGCGGGCGGAAGGAAGGAAGGAAGGGCGGGCGGAAGGAAGGAAGGAAGGGCGGAAGGAAGGAAGGAAGGGCGGAAGGAAGGAAGGAAGGGCGGAAGGAAGGAAGGAAGGGCGGAAGGAAGGAAGGGCGGGCGGAAGGAAGGAAGGGCGGGCGGAAGGAAGGAAGGGCGGGCGGAAGGAAGGAAGGAAGGGCGGGCGGGCGGAAGGAAGGAAGGAAGGAAGGAAGGAAGGGCGGGCGGAAGGAAGGAAGGAAGGAAGGAAAGAAGGAAGGGCGGGCGGAAGGAAGGAAGGGCGGGCGGAAGGAAGGAAGGAAGGAAGGGCGGGCGGAAGGAAGGAAGGAAGGGCGGGCGGAAGGAAGGGCGGAAGGGCGGGCGGAAGGAAGGGCGGAAGGGCGGGCGGAAGGAAGGGCGGAAGGGCGGGCGGAAGGGCGGGCGGAAGGAAGGGCGGAAGGGCGGGCGGAAGGGCGGGCGGAAGGGCGGGCGGAAGGGCGGGCGGAAGGGCGGGCGGAAGGGCGGGCGGAAGGGCGGGCGGAAGGGCGGGCGGAAGGGCGGGCGGAAGGGCGGGCGGAAGGAAGGGCGGAAGGAAGGGCGGAAGGAAGGGCGGAAGGGCGGGCGGAAGGGCGGGCGGAAGGGCGGGCGGAAGGGCGGGCGGAAGGGCGGGCGGAAGGGCGGGCGGAAGGGCGGAAGGGCGGAAGGGCGGAAGGGCGGAAGGGCGGAAGGGCGGAAGGGCGGAAGGGCGGAAGGGCGGAAGGGCGGAAGGGCGGAAGGGCGGAAGGAAGGGCGGGCGGGCGGGCGGGCGGAAGGGCGGGCGGGCGGAAGGGCGGGCGGGCGGAAGGGCGGGCGGGCGGAAGGGCGGGCGGGCGGAAGGGCGGGCGGGCGGAAGGAAGGGCGGGCGGAAGGAAGGGCGGGCGGAAGGAAGGGCGGGCGGAAGGAAGGGCGGGCGGAAGGAAGGAAGGAAGGAAGGGCGGGCGGAAGGAAGGAAGGAAGGAAGGGCGGGCGGAAGGAAGGAAGGAAGGAAGGGCGGGCGGAAGGAAGGAAGGAAGGGCGGGCGGAAGGAAGGAAGGAAGGGCGGGCGGAAGGAAGGAAGGAAGGAAGGGCGGGCGGAAGGAAGGAAGGAAGGGCGGAAGGAAGGAAGGAAGGGCGGGCGGAAGGAAGGAAGGGCGGGCGGAAGGAAGGAAGGGCGGGCGGGCGGGCGGAAGGGCGGGCGGGCGGGCGGAAGGGCGGGCGGGCGGGCGGAAGGGCGGGCGGAAGGAAGGGCGGGCGGAAGGAAGGAAGGGCGGGCGGAAGGAAGGAAGGGCGGGCGGAAGGAAGGGCGGAAGGAAGGGCGGAAGGAAGGAAGGGCGGAAGGAAGGGCGGAAGGAAGGGCGGAAGGAAGGGCGGAAGGAAGGGCGGAAGGAAGGAAGGGCGGAAGGAAGGAAGGGCGGAAGGAAGGAAGGGCGGAAGGAAGGAAGGGCGGAAGGAAGGAAGGGCGGAAGGAAGGGCGGAAGGAAGGAAGGAAGGAAGGGCGGGCGGAAGGAAGGAAGGAAGGGCGGGCGGAAGGAAGGAAGGAAGGAAGGGCGGGCGGAAGGAAGGAAGGAAGGAAGGGCGGGCGGAAGGAAGGAAGGAAGGGCGGGCGGAAGGAAGGAAGGAAGGAAGGAAGGAAGGGCGGGCGGGCGGAACGAAGGAAGGAAGGGCGGGCGGGCGGAAGGAAGGGCGGAAGGAAGGAAGGGCGGAAGGAAGGGCGGAAGGAAGGAAGGAAGGGCGGAAGGAAGGGCGGAAGGAAGGGCGGAAGGAAGGGCGGAAGGAAGGAAGGAAGGAAGGAAGGAAGGACGGAAGGAAGGAAGGAAGGAAGGACGGAAGGAAGGAAGGAAGGAAGGAAGGAAGGGCGGAAGAAAGGAAGGAAGGGCGGAAGAAAGGAAGGAAGGAAGGGCGGAAGGAAGGAAGGAAGGAAGGGCGGAAGGAAGGAAGGAAGGAAGGGCGGAAGGAAGGAAGGAAGGAAGGAAGGAAGGAAGGAAGGAAGGAAGGAAGGAAGGAAGGAAGGAAGGAAGGAAGGAAGGAAGGGCGGGCGGAAGGGCGGAAGGAAGGAAGGAAGGGCGGGCGGAAGGGCGGGCGGAAGGAAGGAAGGAAGGGCGGAAGGAAGGGCGGAAGGAAGGGCGGAAGGAAGGGCGGAAGGAAGGGCGGAAGGAAGGGCAGAAGGGCGGAAGGAAGGAAGGAAGGGCGGAAGGAAGGAAGGAAGGAAGGGCGGGCGGAAAGAAGGAAGGAAGGGCGGGCGGAAAGAAGGAAGGAAGGGCGGGCGGAAGGAAGGAAGGAAGGGCGGGCGGAAGGAAGGAAGGAAGGGCGGGCGGAAGGAAGGAAGGAAGGGCGGAAGGAAGGAAGGAAGGGCGGAAGGAAGGAAGGGCGGGCGGAAGGAAGGAAGGGCGGGCGGAAGGAAGGAAGGGCGGGCGGAAGGAAGGAAGGGCGGGCGGAAGGAAGGAAGGAAGGAAGGAAGGAAGGAAGGGCGGGCGGAAGGAAGGAAGGAAGGAAGGAAGGAAGGGCGGGCGGAAGAAAGGAAGGAAGGGCGGAAGGAAGGAAGGAAGGGCGGGCGGGCGGAAGGAAGGAAGGGCGGAAGGAAGGGCGGAAGGAAGGAAGGGCGGAAGGAAGGGCGGAAGGAAGGGCGGAAGGAAGGGCGGAAGGAAGGGCGGAAGGAAGGAAGGGCGGAAGGAAGGAAGGGCGGAAGGAAGGAAGGAAGGAAGGAAGGAAGGGCGGAAGGAAGGAAGGAAGGAAGGAAGGAAGGGCGGAAGGAAGGAAGGAAGGAAGGGCGGAAGGAAGGAAGGAAGGGCGGAAGGAAGGAAGGAAGGGCGGAAGGAAGGAAGGAAGGGCGGAAGGAAGGAAGGAAGGGCGGAAGGAAGGAAGGAAGGGCGGGCGGGCGGAAGGAAGGAAGGGCGGAAGGAAGGGCGGAAGGAAGGGCGGAAGGAAGGGCGGAAGGAAGGGCGGAAGGAAGGGCGGAAGGAAGGGCGGAAGGAAGGGCGGAAGGAAGGAAGGGCGGAAGGAAGGAAGGGCGGAAGGAAGGAAGGGCGGAAGGAAGGAAGGGCGGAAGGAAGGAAGGGCGGAAGGAAGGAAGGAAGGAAGGAAGGGCGGGCGGAAGGAAGGAAGGAAGGAAGGGCGGGCGGAAGGAAGGAAGGGCGGGCGGAAGGAAGGGCGGAAGGAAGGGCGGAAGGAAGGGCGGAAGGAAGGGCGGAAGGAAGGGCGGAAGGAAGGGCGGAAGGAAGGGCGGAAGGAAGGGCGGAAGGAAGGGCGGAAGGAAGGGCGGAAGGAAGGGCGGAAGGAAGGGCGGAAGGAAGGAAGGGCGGAAGGAAGGAAGGGCGGAAGGAAGGAAGGGCGGAAGGAAGGAAGGGCGGAAGGAAGGAAGGGCGGAAGGAAGGAAGGGCGGAAGGAAGGAAGGAAGGAAGGAAGGAAGGGCGGAAGGAAGGAAGGAAGGGCGGGCGGAAAGAAGGAAGGAAGGGCGGGCGGAAAGAAGGAAGGAAGGGCGGGCGGAAGGAAGGAAGGGCGGGCGGAAGGAAGGAAGGGCGGGCGGAAGGAAGGAAGGGCGGGCGGAAGGAAGGAAGGAAGGGCGGGCGGAAGGAAGGAAGGAAGGGCGGGCGGAAGGAAGGAAGGAAGGGCGGGCGGAAGGAAGGAAGGAAGGGCGGAAGGAAGGAAGGAAGGGCGGAAGGAAGGAAGGAAGGGCGGAAGGAAGGAAGGAAGGGCGGAAGGAAGGAAGGGCGGGCGGAAGGAAGGAAGGGCGGGCGGAAGGAAGGAAGGAAGGGCGGGCGGGCGGAAGGAAGGAAGGAAGGAAGGAAGGAAGGGCGGGCGGAAGGAAGGAAGGAAGGAAGGAAAGAAGGAAGGGCGGGCGGAAGGAAGGAAGGGCGGGCGGAAGGAAGGAAGGAAGGAAGGGCGGGCGGAAGGAAGGAAGGAAGGGCGGGCGGAAGGAAGGGCGGAAGGGCGGGCGGAAGGAAGGGCGGAAGGAAGGGCGGAAGGGCGGGCGGAAGGGCGGGCGGAAGGAAGGGCGGAAGGAAGGGCGGAAGGGCGGGCGGAAGGGCGGGCGGAAGGGCGGGCGGAAGGGCGGGCGGAAGGGCGGGCGGAAGGGCGGGCGGAAGGAAGGGCGGAAGGAAGGGCGGAAGGAAGGGCGGAAGGGCGGGCGGAAGGGCGGGCGGAAGGGCGGGCGGAAGGGCGGGCGGAAGGGCGGGCGGAAGGAAGGGCGGAAGGGCGGGCGGAAGGGCGGAAGGGCGGAAGGGCGGAAGGGCGGAAGGGCGGAAGGGCGGAAGGGCGGAAGGGCGGAAGGGCGGAAGGGCGGAAGGGCGGAAGGGCGGAAGGGCGGAAGGAAGGGCGGGCGGGCGGGCGGAAGGAAGGGCGGGCGGGCGGGCGGAAGGGCGGGCGGGCGGAAGGAAGGGCGGGCGGAAGGAAGGGCGGGCGGAAGGAAGGGCGGGCGGAAGGAAGGGCGGGCGGAAGGAAGGGCGGGCGGAAGGAAGGGCGGGCGGAAGGAAGGGCGGGCGGAAGGAAGGGCGGGCGGAAGGAAGGAAGGAAGGAAGGGCGGGCGGAAGGAAGGAAGGAAGGAAGGGCGGGCGGAAGGAAGGAAGGAAGGAAGGGCGGGCGGAAGGAAGGAAGGAAGGGCGGGCGGAAGGAAGGAAGGAAGGGCGGGCGGAAGGAAGGAAGGAAGGGCGGAAGGAAGGAAGGAAGGGCGGGCGGAAGGAAGGAAGGGCGGGCGGAAGGAAGGAAGGGCGGGCGGAAGGAAGGAAGGGCGGGCGGGCGGGCGGAAGGGCGGGCGGGCGGGCGGAAGGGCGGGCGGGCGGGCGGAAGGGCGGGCGGAAGGAAGGGCGGGCGGGCGGAAGGAAGGGCGGGCGGAAGGAAGGAAGGGCGGGCGGAAGGAAGGAAGGGCGGGCGGAAGGAAGGGCGGAAGGAAGGGCGGAAGGAAGGGCGGAAGGAAGGGCGGAAGGAAGGGCGGAAGGAAGGGCGGAAGGAAGGGCGGAAGGAAGGAAGGGCGGAAGGAAGGAAGGGCGGAAGGAAGGAAGGGCGGAAGGAAGGAAGGGCGGAAGGAAGGAAGGGCGGAAGGAAGGGCGGAAGGAAGGGCGGAAGGAAGGGCGGAAGGAAGGAAGGAAGGAAGGGCGGGCGGAAGGAAGGAAGGAAGGAAGGGCGGGCGGAAGGAAGGAAGGAAGGAAGGGCGGGCGGAAGGAAGGAAGGAAGGGCGGGCGGAAGGAAGGAAGGAAGGAAGGAAGGAAGGGCGGGCGGGCGGAACGAAGGAAGGAAGGGCGGGCGGGCGGAAGGAAGGGCGGAAGGAAGGAAGGGCGGAAGGAAGGGCGGAAGGAAGGAAGGAAGGGCGGAAGGAAGGGCGGAAGGAAGGGCGGAAGGAAGGAAGGAAGGAAGGAAGGAAGGAAGGAAGGAAGGACGGAAGGAAGGAAGGAAGGAAGGACGGAAGGAAGGAAGGAAGGAAGGAAGGAAGGGCGGAAGAAAGGAAGGAAGGGCGGAAGAAAGGAAGGAAGGAAGGGCGGAAGGAAGGAAGGAAGGAAGGGCGGAAGGAAGGAAGGAAGGAAGGGCGGAAGGAAGGGCGGAAGGGCGGAAGGGCGGAAGGGCGGAAGGGCGGAAGGGCGGAAGGGCGGAAGGGCGGAAGGGCGGAAGGGCGGAAGGAAGGAAGGAAGGAAGGAAGGAAGGAAGGAAGGGCGGGCGGAAGGGCGGAAGGAAGGAAGGAAGGGCGGGCGGAAGGGCGGGCGGAAGGAAGGAAGGAAGGGCGGAAGGAAGGGCGGAAGGAAGGGCGGAAGGAAGGGCGGAAGGAAGGGCGGAAGGAAGGGCGGAAGGAAGGGCGGAAGGAAGGGCGGAAGGGCGGAAGGAAGGAAGGAAGGGCGGAAGGAAGGAAGGAAGGAAGGGCGGAAGGAAGGAAGGAAGGAAGGGCGGGCGGAAAGAAGGAAGGAAGGGCGGGCGGAAGGAAGGAAGGAAGGGCGGGCGGAAGGAAGGAAGGAAGGGCGGGCGGAAGGAAGGAAGGAAGGGCGGGCGGAAGGAAGGAAGGAAGGGCGGAAGGAAGGAAGGAAGGGCGGAAGGAAGGAAGGAAGGGCGGAAGGAAGGAAGGGCGGGCGGAAGGAAGGAAGGGCGGGCGGAAGGAAGGAAGGGCGGGCGGAAGGAAGGAAGGAAGGAAGGAAGGAAGGAAGGGCGGGCGGAAGGAAGGAAGGAAGGAAGGAAGGAAGGGCGGGCGGAAGGAAGGAAGGAAGGAAAGAAGGAAGGGCGGGCGGAAGGAAGGAAGGGCGGGCGGAAGGAAGGAAGGAAGGAAGGGCGGGCGGAAGGAAGGAAGGAAGGAAGGAAGGAAGGGCGGGCGGGCGGAAGGGCGGGCGGGCGGGCGGGCGGACGGAAGGAAGGAAGGAAGGGCGGACGGAAGGAAGGAAGGAAGGAAGGAAGGAAGGAAGGAAGGAAGGAAGGAAGGGCGGGCGGAAGGAAGGAAGGGCGGGCGGGCGGAAGGAAGGGCGGGCGGGCGGAAGGAAGGGCGGGCGGGCGGAAGGAAGGGCGGGCGGGCGGAAGGAAGGGCGGGCGGGCGGAAGGAAGGACGGGCGGGCGGAAGGAAGGACGGGCGGGCGGGCGGGCGGAAGGACGGGCGGGCGGGCGGAAGGACGGGCGGGCGGGCGGAAGGACGGGCGGGCGGGCGGAAGGACGGGCGGGCGGGCGGAAGGACGGGCGGGCGGAAGGAAGGACGGGCGGGCGGAAGGAAGGACGGGCGGGCGGAAGGAAGGACGGGCGGGCGGAAGGAAGGACGGGCGGGCGGAAGGAAGGACGGGCGGGCGGAAGGAAGGACGGGCGGGCGGAAGGAAGGACGGGCGGGCGGGCGGAAGGACGGGCGGGCGGAAGGAAGGACGGGCGGGCGGAAGGAAGGACGGGCGGGCGGAAGGAAGGACGGGCGGGCGGAAGGAAGGACGGGCGGGCGGAAGGAAGGACGGGCGGGCGGAAGGAAGGACGGGCGGGCGGAAGGAAGGACGGGCGGGCGGAAGGAAGGACGGGCGGGCGGGCGGAAGGAAGGACGGGCGGGCGGGCGGAAGGAAGGACGGGCGGGCGGGCGGGCGGAAGGAAGGACGGGCGGGCGGGCGGAAGGAAGGACGGGCGGAAGGAAGGAAGGGCGGGCGGAAGGAAGGAAGGGCGGGCGGAAGGAAGGAAGGAAGGGCGGGCGGGCGGAAGGGCGGGCGGGCGGAAGGAAGGAAGGGCGGACGGAAGGAAGGAAGGGCGGACGGAAGGAAGGAAGGGCGGACGGAAGGAAGGAAGGGCGGACGGAAGGAAGGAAGGAAGGAAGGAAGGAAGGAAGGAAGGAAGGAAGGAAGGAAGGGCGGAAGGAAGGAAGGAAGGAAGGAAGGAAGGAAGGGCGGGCGGAAGGAAGGAAGGGCGGGCGGAAGGAAGGAAGGAAGGAAGGGCGGGCGGAAGGAAGGAAGGAAGGAAGGGCGGGCGGAAGGAAGGAAGGAAGGAAGGGCGGGCGGAAGGAAGGAAGGAAGGAAGGGCGGGCGGAAGGAAGGAAGGAAGGAAGGGCGGGCGGAAGGAAGGAAGGAAGGACGGGCGGGCGGAAGGAAGGAAGGAAGGACGGGCGGGCGGAAGGAAGGACGGGCGGGCGGAAGGAAGGACGGGCGGGCGGAAGGAAGGACGGGCGGGCGGAAGGAAGGACGGGCGGGCGGAAGGAAGGACGGGCGGGCGGAAGGAAGGACGGGCGGGCGGAAGGAAGGACGGGCGGGCGGAAGGAAGGACGGGCGGGCGGAAGGAAGGACGGGCGGGCGGAAGGAAGGACGGGCGGGCGGAAGGAAGGACGGGCGGGCGGAAGGAAGGACGGGCGGGCGGAAGGAAGGACGGGCGGGCGGAAGGAAGGACGGGCGGGCGGAAGGAAGGACGGGCGGGCGGAAGGAAGGACGGGCGGGCGGAAGGAAGGACGGGCGGGCGGAAGGAAGGACGGGCGGGCGGAAGGAAGGACGGGCGGGCGGAAGGAAGGACGGGCGGGCGGGCGGGCGGAAGGAAGGACGGAAGGAAGGAAGGGCGGGCGGAAGGAAGGAAGGGCGGGCGGAAGGAAGGAAGGAAGGGCGGGCGGGCGGAAGGAAGGGCGGGCGGGCGGAAGGAAGGGCGGGCGGGCGGAAGGAAGGGCGGGCGGGCGGAAGGAAGGGCGGGCGGGCGGAAGGAAGGGCGGGCGGGCGGAAGGAAGGGCGGGCGGGCGGAAGGAAGGGCGGGCGGGCGGAAGGAAGGGCGGGCGGGCGGAAGGAAGGGCGGGCGGGCGGAAGGAAGGGCGGGCGGGCGGAAGGAAGGGCGGGCGGGCGGAAGGAAGGGCGGGCGGGCGGAAGGAAGGGCGGGCGGGCGGAAGGAAGGGCGGGCGGGCGGAAGGGCGGGCGGGCGGAAGGGCGGGCGGGCGGAAGGGCGGGCGGGCGGAAGGGCGGGCGGGCGGAAGGGCGGGCGGGCGGAAGGGCGGGCGGGCGGAAGGGCGGGCGGGCGGAAGGGCGGGCGGGCGGAAGGGCGGGCGGGCGGAAGGGCGGGCGGGCGGAAGGGCGGGCGGGCGGAAGGGCGGGCGGGCGGAAGGAAGGAAGGGCGGAAGGAAGGAAGGGCGGGCGGGCGGAAGGAAGGAAGGGCGGGCGGGCGGAAGGAAGGAAGGGCGGGCGGGCGGAAGGAAGGAAGGGCGGGCGGGCGGAAGGAAGGAAGGAAGGAAGGAAGGAAGGAAGGAAGGGCGGGCGGAAGGAAGGAAGGAAGGGCGGGCGGAAGGAAGGAAGGAAGGAAGGAAGGGCGGGCGGAAGGAAGGAAGGGCGGGCGGAAGGAAGGAAGGGCGGGCGGGCGGAAGGAAGGAAGGAAGGAAGGAAGGAAGGGCGGGCGGGCGGAAGGAAGGAAGGGCGGGCGGGCGGAAGGAAGGAAGGGCGGGCGGGCGGAAGGAAGGAAGGGCGGGCGGAAGGAAGGAAGGGCGGGCGGAAGGAAGGAAGGAAGGAAGGAAGGAAGGAAGGAAGGAAGGGCGGGCGGAAGGAAGGAAGGAAGGGCGGGCGGAAGGAAGGAAGGAAGGAAGGAAGGGCGGGCGGAAGGAAGGAAGGAAGGGCGGGCGGAAGGAAGGAAGGAAGGAAGGAAGGGCGGGCGGAAGGAAGGAAGGAAGGAAGGGCGGGCGGAAGGAAGGAAGGAAGGAAGGAAGGGCGGGCGGGCGGAAGGAAGGAAGGAAGGAAGGGCGGGCGGGCGGAAGGAAGGAAGGAAGGAAGGGCGGGCGGGCGGAAGGAAGGAAGGGCGGGCGGGCGGAAGGAAGGAAGGAAGGGCGGGCGGAAGGAAGGAAGGAAGGGCGGGCGGAAGGAAGGAAGGAAGGGCGGGCGGGCGGAAGGAAGGAAGGAAGGGCGGGCGGAAGGAAGGAAGGAAGGGCGGGCGGGCGGGCGGAAGGAAGGAAGGGCGGGCGGGCGGAAGGAAGGAAGGGCGGGCGGGCGGGCGGAAGGAAGGGCGGGCGGGCGGGCGGAAGGAAGGAAGGGCGGGCGGGCGGAAGGAAGGAAGGGCGGGCGGGCGGGCGGAAGGAAGGGCGGGCGGGCGGGCGGAAGGAAGGGCGGGCGGGCGGGCGGAAGGAAGGAAGGAAGGAAGGGCGGGCGGAAGGAAGGAAGGAAGGAAGGAAGGGCGGACGGAAGGAAGGAAGGGCGGGCGGGCGGGCGGAAGGAAGGGCGGGCGGGCGGGCGGAAGGAAGGGCGGGCGGGCGGGCGGAAGGAAGGGCGGGCGGGCGGGCGGAAGGAAGGGCGGGCGGGCGGGCGGAAGGAAGGGCGGGCGGGCGGGCGGAAGGGCGGGCGGGCGGAAGGAAGGGCGGGCGGGCGGAAGGAAGGGCGGGCGGGCGGGCGGGCGGAAGGGCGGGCGGGCGGAAGGGCGGGCGGGCGGAAGGGCGGGCGGGCGGAAGGGCGGGCGGGCGGGCGGAAGGGCGGGCGGGCGGGCGGAAGGGCGGGCGGGCGGGCGGAAGGAAGGGCGGGCGGAAGGACGGAAGGGCGGGCGGAAGGACGGAAGGGCGGGCGGAAGGACGGAAGGGCGGGCGGAAGGACGGAAGGGCGGGCGGAAGGACGGAAGGGCGGGCGGAAGGACGGAAGGGCGGGCGGAAGGACGGAAGGAAGGAAGGAAGGAAGGGCGGGCGGAAGGAAGGAAGGGCGGGCGGAAGGAAGGAAGGGCGGGCGGAAGGAAGGAAGGGCGGGCGGAAGGAAGGAAGGGCGGGCGGAAGGAAGGAAGGGCGGGCGGAAGGAAGGAAGGGCGGGCGGAAGGAAGGAAGGGCGGGCGGAAGGAAGGAAGGGCGGGCGGAAGGAAGGAAGGGCGGGCGGAAGGAAGGAAGGAAGGAAGGGCGGGCGGAAGGGCGGGCGGGCGGAAGGAAGGAAGGAAGGGCGGGCGGGCGGAAGGAAGGAAGGAAGGGCGGAAGGAAGGAAGGAAGGAAGGAAGGGCGGAAGGAAGGAAGGAAGGGCGGAAGGAAGGAAGGAAGGGCGGAAGGAAGGAAGGAAGGAAGGGCGGAAGGAAGGAAGGAAGGAAGGGCGGAAGGAAGGAAGGAAGGAAGGGCGGAAGGAAGGAAGGAAGGAAGGGCGGAAGGAAGGAAGGAAGGAAGGGCGGAAGGAAGGAAGGAAGGAAGGGCGGAAGGAAGGAAGGAAGGAAGGGCGGAAGGAAGGAAGGAAGGAAGGGCGGGCGGGCGGAAGGGCGGGCGGGCGGAAGGGCGGGCGGGCGGAAGGGCGGGCGGGCGGAAGGGCGGGCGGGCGGAAGGGCGGGCGGGCGGAAGGGCGGGCGGGCGGAAGGGCGGGCGGAAGGGCGGGCGGAAGGGCGGGCGGAAGGGCGGGCGGAAGGGCGGGCGGAAGGGCGGGCGGAAGGGCGGGCGGAAGGGCGGGCGGAAGGGCGGGCGGAAGGGCGGGCGGAAGGGCGGGCGGAAGGAAGGAAGGAAGGGCGGGCGGGCGGGCGGGCGGGCGGGCGGGCGGAAGGAAGGAAGGAAGGGCGGGCGGAAGGAAGGAAGGAAGGGCGGGCGGAAGGAAGGAAGGAAGGGCGGGCGGAAGGAAGGAAGGGCGGGCGGGCGGAAGGAAGGAAGGGCGGGCGGAAGGAAGGAAGGAAGGGCGGGCGGGCGGAAGGAAGGAAGGAAGGAAGGAAGGGCGGAAGGAAGGAAGGAAGGAAGGGCGGAAGGAAGGAAGGGCGGGCGGGCGGGCGGGCGGAAGGGCGGGCGGAAGGAAGGAAGGGCGGGCGGGCGGAAGGAAGGGCGGGCGGGCGGAAGGAAGGGCGGACGGAAGGAAGGGCGGACGGAAGGAAGGGCGGACGGAAGGAAGGGCGGACGGAAGGAAGGGCGGACGGAAGGAAGGGCGGACGGAAGGAAGGGCGGGCGGAAGGAAGGGCGGGCGGAAGGAAGGGCGGGCGGAAGGGCGGGCGGGCGGGCGGGCGGGCGGGCGGGCGGAAGGGCGGGCGGAAGGGCGGGCGGAAGGGCGGGCGGAAGGGCGGGCGGAAGGGCGGGCGGAAGGGCGGGCGGAAGGGCGGGCGGGCGGGCGGGCGGAAGGGCGGGCGGGCGGAAGGGCGGGCGGGCGGAAGGGCGGGCGGGCGGAAGGGCGGGCGGGCGGAAGGGCGGGCGGGCGGAAGGGCGGAAGGAAGGGCGGAAGGAAGGGCGGGCGGGCGGGCGGAAGGAAGGGCGGGCGGGCGGGCGGAAGGAAGGGCGGGCGGGCGGGCGGAAGGAAGGGCGGGCGGGCGGGCGGAAGGAAGGGCGGGCGGGCGGGCGGAAGGAAGGGCGGGCGGGCGGGCGGGCGGGCGGGCGGGCGGAAGGGCGGGCGGAAGGGCGGGCGGAAGGGCAGAAGGAAGGGCGGGCGGGCGGGCGGAAGGAAGGGCAGAAGGAAGGGCAGAAGGAAGGGCGGGCGGGCGGGCGGAAGGGCGGGCGGGCGGGCGGGCGGAAGGGCGGGCGGGCGGGCGGGCGGAAGGAAGGGCGGGCGGGCGGGCGGGCGGAAGGAAGGGCGGGCGGGCGGGCGGAAGGAAGGGCGGGCGGGCGGGCGGAAGGAAGGGCGGGCGGGCGGGCGGAAGGAAGGGCGGGCGGGCGGGCGGAAGGAAGGGCGGGCGGGCGGGCGGAAGGAAGGGCGGGCGGGCGGGCGGAAGGAAGGGCGGGCGGGCGGGCGGAAGGAAGGGCGGGCGGGCGGGCGGAAGGAAGGGCGGGCGGGCGGGCGGAAGGGCGGGCGGGCGGGCGGGCGGAAGGGCGGGCGGGCGGGCGGCAGGAAGGGCGGGCGGGCGGCAGGAAGGGCGGGCGGGCGGCAGGAAGGGCGGGCGGGCGGGCGGCAGGAAGGGCGGGCGGGCGGGCGGCAGGAAGGGCGGGCGGGCGGGCGGCAGGAAGGGCGGGCGGGCGGGCGGCAGGAAGGGCGGGCGGGCGGGCGGCAGGAAGGGCGGGCGGGCGGGCGGCAGGAAGGGCGGGCGGGCGGGCGGCAGGAAGGGCGGGCGGGCGGGCGGCAGGAAGGGCGGGCGGGCGGGCGGCAGGAAGGGCGGGCGGGCGGGCGGCAGGAAGGGCGGGCGGGCGGGCGGCAGGAAGGGCGGGCGGGCGGCAGGAAGGGCGGGCGGGCGGCAGGAAGGGCGGGCGGGCGGCAGGAAGGGCGGGCGGGCGGCAGGAAGGGCGGGCGGAAGGAAGGGCGGGCGGGCGGAAGGAAGGGCGGGCGGAAGGAAGGGCGGGCGGGCGGGCGGAAGGAAGGAAGGGCGGGCGGGCGGAAGGAAGGAAGGGCGGGCGGAAGGAAGGGCGGGCGGGCGGGCGGAAGGGCGGGCGGGCGGGCGGAAGGGCGGGCGGGCGGGCGGAAGGGCGGGCGGGCGGGCGGAAGGGCGGGCGGGCGGGCGGAAGGAAGGGCGGGCGGGCGGAAGGAAGGGCGGGCGGGCGGAAGGAAGGGCGGGCGGGCGGAAGGAAGGGCGGGCGGGCGGAAGGAAGGGCGGGCGGGCGGAAGGAAGGGCGGGCGGGCGGAAGGAAGGGCGGGCGGGCGGAAGGAAGGGCGGGCGGGCGGAAGGAAGGAAGGGCGGGCGGAAGGAAGGAAGGGCGGGCGGGCGGAAGGAAGGGCGGGCGGGCGGAAGGAAGGGCGGGCGGGCGGGCGGAAGGAAGGGCGGGCGGGCGGGCGGAAGGGCGGGCGGGCGGGCGGAAGGAAGGGCGGGCGGGCGGAAGGAAGGGCGGGCGGAAGGAAGGAAGGAAGGGCGGAAGGAAGGAAGGAAGGGCGGGCGGAAGGAAGGAAGGGCGGGCGGAAGGAAGGAAGGGCGGGCGGAAGGAAGGAAGGGCGGGCGGGCGGAAGGAAGGGCGGGCGGGCGGAAGGAAGGGCGGGCGGGCGGAAGGAAGGGCGGGCGGGCGGAAGGAAGGGCGGGCGGGCGGAAGGAAGGGCGGGCGGGCGGGCGGAAGGGCGGGCGGGCGGGCGGAAGGGCGGGCGGGCGGGCGGAAGGGCGGGCGGGCGGGCGGAAGGGCGGGCGGGCGGGCGGAAGGAAGGGCGGGCGGGCGGGCGGAAGGGCGGGCGGAAGGAAGGAAGGAAGGGCGGGCGGAAGGAAGGAAGGAAGGGCGGGCGGAAGGAAGGAAGGAAGGGCGGGCGGAAGGAAGGAAGGAAGGGCGGGCGGAAGGAAGGAAGGAAGGGCGGGCGGAAGGAAGGAAGGGCGGGCGGAAGGAAGGAAGGGCGGGCGGAAGGAAGGAAGGGCGGGCGGAAGGAAGGAAGGGCGGGCGGAAGGAAGGGCGGAAGGAAGGAAGGGCGGAAGGAAGGAAGGGCGGAAGGAAGGAAGGGCGGAAGGAAGGAAGGGCGGAAGGAAGGAAGGGCGGAAGGAAGGAAGGGCGGAAGGAAGGAAGGAAGGAAGGGCGGGCGGGCCACGGCCAGGGCGGGCGGGCGGAAGGAAGGAAGGAAGGAAGGAAGGAAGGGTGGGCGGGCCACGGCCAGGGTGGGCGGAAGGAAGGAAGGAAGGGCGGGCGGGCCGCGGCCCGGCCAGGGCGGGCGGGCGGAAGGAAGGAAGGAAGGAAGGAAGGAAGGAAGGAAGGAAGGAAGGAAGGGCCACGGCCAGGGCAGGCGGGCAGAGGGAAGGAAGGGCGGGCCACGGCCAGGGCGGGCGGGCGGAAGGAAGGAAGGAAGGGCCACGGCCAGGGCGGGCGGGCGGAAGGAAGGGCCACGGCCAGGGCGGGCGGGCGGAAGGAAGGGCCACGGCCAGGGCGGGCGGGCGGAAGGAAGGGCCACGGCCAGGGCGGGCGGGCGGGCGGGCGGAAGGAAGGAAGGGCCACGGCCAGGGCGGGCGGGCGGAAGGAAGGAAGGGCCACGGCCAGGGCGGGCGGGCGGAAGGAAGGGCCACGGCCAGGGCGGACGGGCGGGCGGAAGGAAGGAAGGGCCACGGCCAGGGCGGGCGGAAGGAAGGAAGGGCCACGGCCAGGGCGGGCAGGCGGGCGGGCGGAAGGAAGGAAGGGCCACGGCCAGGGCGGGCGGGCGGGCGGGCGGAAGGAAGGAAGGGCCACGGCCAGGGCGGGCGGGCGGGCGGGCGGAAGGAAGGAAGGGCCACGGCCAGGGCGGGCGGGCGGGCGGAAGGAAGGGCGGGCCACGGCCAGGGCGGGCGGGCGGAAGGAAGGAAGGGCGGGCCACGGCCAGGGCGGGCGGGCGGAAGGAAGGAAGGGCAGGCCACGGCCAGGGCGGGCGGGCGGAAGGAAGGAAGGGCAGGCCACGGCCAGGGCGGGCGGGCGGGCGGGCGGGCCACGGCCAGGGCGGGCGGAAGGAAGGAAGGAAGGAAGGGCCACGGCCAGGGCGGGCGGGCGGAAGGAAGGAAGGGCCGGCCACGGCCAGGGCGGGCGGGCGGAAGCAAGGGAGGAAGGGCCACGGCCAGGGCGGGCGGGCGGAAGGAAGGGAGGAAGGGCCACGGCCAGGGCGGGCGGGCGGAAGGAAGGGAGGGCCACGGCCAGGGCGGGCGGAAGGAAGGGCCACGGCCAGGGCGGGCGGAAGGAAGGAAGGGCCACGGCCAGGGCGGGCGGAAGGAAGGAAGGGCCACGGCCAGGGCGGGCGGAAGGAAGGAAGGGCCACGGCCAGGGCGGGCGGAAGGAAGGAAGGAAGGAAGGGCGGGCGGAAGGAAGGAAGGGCGGGCGGAAGGAAGGAAGGGCGGGCGGAAGGAAGGAAGGGCGGGCGGAAGGAAGGAAGGGCGGGCGGAAGGAAGGAAGGGCGGGCGGAAGGAAGGAAGGGCGGGCGGAAGGAAGGAAGGGCGGGCGGAAGGAAGGAAGGGCGGGCGGGCGGGGGGGCGGAAGGGCAGGGGGGCGGAAGGGCGGGCGGAAGGGCGGAAGGGCGGGCGGAAGGGCGGGCGGAAGGGCGGAAGGGCGGAAGGGCGGAAGGGCGGAAGGGCGGAAGGGCGGAAGGGCGGAAGGGCGGAAGGGCGGAAGGGCGGAAGGGCGGAAGGGCGGAAGGGCGGAAGGGCGGAAGGGCGGAAGGGCGGGCGGAAGGGCGGGCGGAAGGGCGGGCGGAAGGGCGGGCGGAAGGGCGGGCGGAAGGGCGGGCGGAAGGGCGGAAGGGCGGAAGGGCGGAAGGGCGGAAGGGCGGAAGGGCGGAAGGGCGGAAGGGCGGAAGGGCGGAAGGGCGGAAGGGCGGAAGGGCGGAAGGGCGGAAGGGCGGAAGGGCGGGCGGGCGGAAGGGCGGGCGGAAGGGCGGGCGGAAGGGCGGGCGGAAGGGCGGGCGGAAGGAAGGAAGGAAGGAAGGGCGGGCGGAAGGAAGGAAGGAAGGAAGGAAGGAAGGGCGGGCGGAAGGAAGGAAGGAAGGAAGGAAGGGCGGGCGGAAGGAAGGAAGGAAGGAAGGGCGGGCGGGCGGAAGGAAGGGCGGGCGGGCAGAAGGAAGGGCGGGCGGGCAGAAGGAAGGGCGGGCGGGCAGAAGGAAGGGCGGGCGGGCAGAAGGAAGGGCGGGCGGGCAGAAGGAAGGGCGGGCAGGCGGAAGGAAGGGCGGGCGGAAGGAAGGGCGGGCGGAAGGAAGGGCGGGCGGGCGGGCGGAAGGGCGGGCGGGCGGGCGGAAGGGCGGGCGGGCGGGCGGAAGGGCGGGCGGGCGGGCGGGCGGAAGGGCGGGCGGGCGGGCGGAAGGGCGGGCGGAAGGGCGGGCGGAAGGGCGGGCGGAAGGGCGGGCGGAAGGGCGGGCGGAAGGGCGGGCGGAAGGGCGGGCGGAAGGGCGGGCGGAAGGGCGGGCGGAAGGGCGGGCGGAAGGGCGGGCGGAAGGGCGGGCGGAAGGGCGGGCGGAAGGGCGGGCGGAAGGGCGGGCGGAAGGAAGGGCGGAAGGAAGGGCGGAAGGAAGGGCGGAAGGAAGGAAGGGCGGAAGGAAGGAAGGAAGGAAGGGCGGGCGGGCGGGCGGGCGGGCGGGCGGAAGGGCGGGCGGAAGGGCGGGCGGAAGGGCGGGCGGAAGGGCGGGCGGGCGGGCGGAAGGGCGGGCGGGCGGAAGGGCGGGCGGGCGGAAGGGCGGGCGGGCGGAAGGGCGGGCGGGCGGAAGGGCGGGCGGGCGGAAGGGCGGGCGGGCGGAAGGGCGGGCGGGCGGAAGGGCGGGCGGGCGGGCGGAAGGGCGGGCGGAAGGAAGGGCGGGCGGAAGGAAGGGCGGGCGGAAGGAAGGGCGGGCGGAAGGAAGGGCGGGCGGAAGGAAGGGCGGGCGGAAGGAAGGGCGGGCGGAAGGAAGGGCGGGCGGAAGGAAGGAAGGGCGGAAGGAAGGGCGGAAGGAAGGGCGGAAGGAAGGGCGGAAGGAAGGGCGGAAGGAAGGGCGGAAGGAAGGGCGGAAGGAAGGGCGGAAGGAAGGGCGGAAGGAAGGGCGGAAGGAAGGGCGGAAGGAAGGGCGGAAGGAAGGGCGGAAGGAAGGGCGGAAGGAAGGGCGGAAGGAAGGGCGGAAGGAAGGGCGGAAGGAAGGGCGGAAGGAAGGGCGGAAGGAAGGGCGGAAGGAAGGGCGGAAGGAAGGGCGGAAGGAAGGGCGGGCGGGCGGGCGGAAGGAAGGGCGGGCGGGCGGGCGGAAGGAAGGGCGGGCGGGCGGGCGGAAGGAAGGGCGGGCGGGCGGGCGGAAGGAAGGGCGGGCGGGCGGGCGGAAGGAAGGGCGGGCGGGCGGGCGGAAGGAAGGGCGGGCGGGCGGGCGGAAGGAAGGGCGGGCGGGCGGGCGGAAGGAAGGGCGGGCGGGCGGGCGGAAGGAAGGGCGGGCGGGCGGAAGGAAGGGCGGGCGGGCGGAAGGAAGGGCGGGCGGGCGGAAGGAAGGGCGGGCGGGCGGAAGGAAGGGCGGGCGGGCGGAAGGAAGGGCGGGCGGGCGGAAGGAAGGGCGGGCGGGCGGAAGGAAGGGCGGGCGGGCGGAAGGAAGGGCGGGCGGGCGGAAGGAAGGGCGGGCGGGCGGAAGGAAGGGCGGGCGGGCGGAAGGAAGGGCGGGCGGGCGGAAGGAAGGAAGGAAGGGCGGGCGGAAGGAAGGAAGGGCGGGCGGGCGGAAGGAAGGAAGGGCGGGCGGAAGGAAGGAAGGGCGGGCGGAAGGAAGGAAGGGCGGGCGGAAGGAAGGAAGGGCGGGCGGAAGGAAGGAAGGGCGGGCGGAAGGAAGGAAGGGCGGGCGGAAGGAAGGAAGGGCGGGCGGAAGGAAGGAAGGGCGGGCGGAAGGAAGGAAGGGCGGGCGGAAGGAAGGAAGGGCGGGCGGAAGGAAGGAAGGGCGGGCGGAAGGAAGGAAGGGCGGGCGGAAGGAAGGAAGGGCGGGCGGAAGGAAGGAAGGAAGGAAGGAAGGGCGGGCGGGCGGAAGGAAGGAAGGAAGGGCGGAAGGAAGGAAGGGCGGGCGGAAGGAAGGAAGGAAGGAAGGGCGGGCGGAAGGAAGGAAGGAAGGAAGGGCGGGCGGGCGGAAGGAAGGAAGGAAGGGCGGGCGGGCGGAAGGAAGGAAGGAAGGGCGGGCGGGCGGAAGGAAGGAAGGAAGGGCGGGCGGGCGGAAGGAAGGAAGGGCGGGCGGAAGGAAGGAAGGAAGGGCGGGCGGGCGGAAGGAAGGAAGGGCGGGCGGGCGGAAGGAAGGAAGGGCGGGCGGAAGGAAGGAAGGGCGGGCGGAAGGAAGGAAGGGCGGGCGGAAGGAAGGAAGGAAGGGCGGGCGGGCGGAAGGGCGGGCGGAAGGAAGGAAGGAAGGAAGGGCGGGCGGAAGGAAGGAAGGAAGGAAGGAAGGAAGGAAGGAAGGAAGGGCGGGCGGAAGGAAGGAAGGAAGGAAGGAAGGAAGGAAGGAAGGAAGGAAGGAAGGAAGGGCGGGCGGAAGGAAGGAAGGAAGGAAGGAAGGAAGGAAGGAAGGAAGGGCGGAAGGAAGGGCGGAAGGAAGGGCGGAAGGAAGGAAGGGCGGGCGGAAGGAAGGAAGGAAGGAAGGAAGGGCGGAAGGAAGGAAGGAAGGAAGGAAGGAAGGAAGGAAGGAAGGAAGGAAGGAAGGGCGGAAGGAAGGAAGGAAGGAAGGAAGGGCGGAAGGAAGGAAGGAAGGAAGGAAGGGCGGAAGGAAGGAAGGAAGGAAGGGCGGGCGCGCGGGCGGAAGGGCGGGCGCGCGGGCGGAAGGGCGGGCGCGCGGGCGGAAGGAAGGAAGGGCGGGCGGGCGGGCGGAAGGAAGGAAGGGCGGGCGGGCGGGCGGAAGGAAGGAAGGGCGGGCGGGCGGGCGGAAGGAAGGAAGGAAGGGCGGGCGGGCGGAAGGAAGGAAGGAAGGGCGGGCGGGCGGAAGGAAGGAAGGAAGGAAGGGCGGGCGGGCGGAAGGAAGGAAGGGCGGGCGGGCGGGCGGAAGGAAGGGCGGGCGGGCGGAAGGAAGGAAGGAAGGAAGGAAGGAAGGAAGGAAGGAAGGAAGGAAGGAAGGGCGGGCGGAAGGAAGGAAGGAAGGGCGGGCGGAAGGAAGGAAGGAAGGAAGGAAGGAAGGAAGGAAGGAAGGAAGGGCGGAAGGAAGGAAGGAAGGAAGGAAGGAAGGAAGGGCGGGCGGAAGGAAGGAAGGAAGGAAGGAAGGGCGGGCGGAAGGAAGGAAGGAAGGAAGGAAGGGCGGGCGGAAGGAAGGAAGGAAGGAAGGAAGGAAGGGCGGAAGGAAGGAAGGAAGGAAGGAAGGAAGGGCGGGCGGAAGGAAGGAAGGAAGGGCGGGCGGAAGGAAGGAAGGAAGGGCGGGCGGAAGGAAGGAAGGAAGGGCGGAAGGAAGGAAGGAAGGGCGGAAGGAAGGAAGGAAGGGCGGAAGGAAGGAAGGAAGGAAGGAAGGAAGGGCGGAAGGAAGGAAGGAAGGAAGGGCGGGCGGGCGGAAGGGCGGGCGGGCGGAAGGGCGGGCGGGCGGAAGGGCCACGGCCAGGGCAGGCGGGCAGAAGGAAGGAAGGAAGGGCGGGCCATGGCCTGGGCGGGCGGGCAGAAGGAAGGAAGGGCGGGCGGGCAGAAGGAAGGAAGGGCGGGCGGGCAGAAGGAAGGAAGGGCGGGCGGGCAGAAGGAAGGAAGGGCGGGCGGGCAGAAGGAAGGAAGGGCGGGCGGGCAGAAGGAAGGAAGGGCGGGCGGGCAGAAGGAAGGAAGGGCGGGCCACGGCCAGGGCGGGCGGGCAGAAGGAAGGAAGGAAGCAAGGGCCACGGCCAGGGCGGGCGGGCAGAAGGAAGGAAGGAAGGGCGGGCCACGGCCTGGGCGGGCGGGCAGAAGGAAGGAAGGGCGGGCCACGGCCTGGGCGGGCGGGCAGAAGGAAGGAAGGGCGGGCCACGGCCTGGGCGGGCGGGCAGAAGGAAGGAAGGGCGGGCGGGCGGGCAGGCCACGGCCAGGGCGGGAGGGCAGAAGGAAGGGCGGGCGGGCGGAAGGGCGGGCGGAAGGGCGGGCGGAAGGGCGGGCGGAAGGGCGGGCGGAAGGGCCACGGCCAGGGCAGGCGGGCAGAAGGAAGGAAGGAAGGGCGGGCCATGGCCTGGGCGGGCGGGCAGAAGGAAGGAAGGGCGGGCGGGCAGAAGGAAGGAAGGGCGGGCGGGCAGAAGGAAGGAAGGGCGGGCGGGCAGAAGGAAGGAAGGGCGGGCGGGCAGAAGGAAGGAAGGGCGGGCGGGCAGAAGGAAGGAAGGGCGGGCGGGCAGAAGGAAGGAAGGGCGGGCCACGGCCAGGGCCGGCGGGCAGAAGGAAGGAAGGAAGCAAGGGCCACGGCCTGGGCGGGCGGGCAGAAGGAAGGAAGGGCGGGCCACGGCCTGGGCGGGCGGGCAGAAGGAAGGAAGGGCGGGCGGGCGGGCAGGCCACGGCCAGGGCGGGAGGGCAGAAGGAAGGGCGGGCGGGCGGGCGGACAGGGCGGAAGGAAGGAAGGGCGGAAGGAAGGGCGGGCGGGCGGAAGGAAGGAAGGAAGGAAAGGCGGGCGGAAGGAAGGAAGGAAGGAAAGGCGGGCGGAAGGAAGGAAGGAAAGGCGGGCGGAAGGAAGGAAGGAAAGGCGGGCGGAAGGAAGGAAGGAAGGAAAGGCGGGCGGAAGGAAGGAAGGAAGGAAAGGCGGGCGGAAGGAAGGAAGGAAGGAAAGGCAGAAGGAAGGGCGGGCCACGGCCAGGGTGGGCGGGCGGAAGGAAGGAAAGGCGGGCGGGCGGGCGGAAGGAAGGAAGGAAGGAAGGGCCACAGCCAGGGTGGGCGGGCGGAAGGAAGGGCGGGCGGGCCACGGCCAGGGCGGGCCGAAGGAGGGAAGGAAGGAAGGGCCACGGCCAGGGCGGGCAGGCCACGGCCAGGGCGGGCGGGCGGAAGGAAGGAAGGGCGGGCCACGGCCAGGGCGGGCGGGCAGAAGGAAGGAAGGAAGGGCGGGCCACGGCCAGGGCTGGCGGGCGGAAGGAAGGAAGGAAGGAAGGAAGGAAGGGCGGGCCACGGCCAGGGTGGGCGGGCGGAAGGAAGGAAAGGCGGGCGGGCGGAAGGAAGGAAGGAAGGAAGGGCCACAGCCAGGGTGGGCGGGCGGAAGGAAGGGCGGGCGGGCCACGGCCAGGGCGGGCCGAAGGAGGGAAGGAAGGAAGGGCCACAGCCAGGGCGGGCAGGCCACGGCCAGGGCGGGCGGGCGGGCGGAAGGAAGGAAGGAAGGGCGGGCCACGGCCAGGGCGGGCGGGCCGAAGGAAGGAAGGAAGGGCGGGCCACGGCCAGGGCGGGCGGGCCGAAGGAAGGAAGGAAGGGCGGGCCACGGCCAGGGCGGGCGGGCCGAAGGAAGGAAGGAAGGGCGGGCCACGGCCAGGGCGGGCGGGCCGAAGGAAGGAAGGAAGGGCGGGCCACGGCCAGGGCGGGCGGGCCGAAGGAAGGAAGGAAGGGCGGGCCACGGCCAGGGCGGGCGGGCCGAAGGAAGGAAGGAAGGGCGGGCCACGGCCAGGGCGGGCGGGCCGAAGGAAGGAAGGAAGGGCGGGCCACGGCCAGGGCGGGCGGGCCGAAGGAAGGAAGGAAGGGCGGGCCACGGCCAGGGCGGGCGGGCCGAAGGAAGGAAGGAAGGGCGGGCCACGGCCAGGGCGGGCGGGCCGAAGGAAGGAAGGAAGGGCGGGCCACGGCCAGGGCGGGCGGGCCGAAGGAAGGAAGGAAGGGCGGGCCACGGCCAGGGCGGGCGGGCCGAAGGAAGGAAGGAAGGGCGGGCCACGGCCAGGGCGGGCGGGCCGAAGGAAGGAAGGAAGGGCGGGCCACGGCCAGGGCGGGCGGGCCGAAGGAAGGAAGGAAGGGCGGGCCACGGCCAGGGCGGGCGGGCCGAAGGAAGGAAGGAAGGGCGGGCCACGGCCAGGGCGGGCGGGCCGAAGGAAGGAAGGAAGGGCGGGCCACGGCCAGGGCGGGCGGGCCGAAGGAAGGAAGGAAGGGCGGGCGGAAGGGCGGGCCACGGCCAGGGCGGGCGGAAGGGCGGGCCACGGCCAGGGCGGGCGGAAGGGCGGGCCACGGCCAGGGCGGGCGGAAGGGCGGGCCACGGCCAGGGCGGGCGGAAGGGCGGGCCACGGCCAGGGCGGGCGGAAGGGCGGGCCACGGCCAGGGCGGGCGGAAGGGCGGGCCACGGCCAGGGCGGGCGGAAGGGCGGGCCACGGCCAGGGCGGGCGGAAGGGCGGGCCACGGCCAGGGCGGGCGGAAGGGCGGGCCACGGCCAGGGCGGGCGGAAGGGCGGGCCACGGCCAGGGCGGGCGGAAGGGCGGGCCACGGCCAGGGCGGGCGGAAGGGCGGGCCACGGCCAGGGCGGGCGGAAGGGCGGGCCACGGCCAGGGCGGGCGGAAGGGCGGGCCACGGCCAGGGCGGGCGGAAGGGCGGGCCACGGCCAGGGCGGGCGGAAGGGCGGGCCACGGCCAGGGCGGGCGGAAGGGCGGGCCACGGCCAGGGCGGGCGGAAGGGCGGGCCACGGCCAGGGCGGGCGGAAGGGCGGGCCACGGCCAGGGCGGGCGGAAGGGCGGGCCACGGCCAGGGCGGGCGGAAGGGCGGGCCACGGCCAGGGCGGGCGGAAGGGCGGGCCACGGCCAGGGCGGGCGGAAGGGCGGGCCACGGCCAGGGCGGGCGGAAGGGCGGGCCACGGCCAGGGCGGGCGGAAGGGCGGGCCACGGCCAGGGCGGGCGGAAGGGCGGGCCACGGCCAGGGCGGGCGGAAGGGCGGGCCACGGCCAGGGCGGGCGGAAGGGCGGGCCACGGCCAGGGCGGGCGGAAGGGCGGGCCACGGCCAGGGCGGGCGGAAGGGCGGGCCACGGCCAGGGCGGGCGGAAGGGCGGGCCACGGCCAGGGCGGGCGGAAGGGCGGGCGGGCAGAAGGGCCACCACCAGGGCGGGCGGAAGGGCGGGCGGGCTGAAGCGCCACCACCAGGGCGGGCGGAAGGGCCACCACCAGGGCGGGCGGAAGGGCCACCACCAGGGCGGGCGGAAGGGCGGGCGGGCTGAAGCGCCACCACCAGGGCGGGCGGAAGGGCGGGCGGGCAGAAGGGCGGGCGGGCAGAAGGGCCACCACCAGGGCGGGCGGAAGGGCGGGCGGGCAGAAGGGCGGGCAGAAGGGCCACGACCACGGTGGGCGGGCAGAAGGGCCACAACCAGGGCGGGCAGAAGGGCGGGCAGGCAAAAGGGCAGGCGGGCAGAAGGGCCACGGCCAGGGCGGGCAGGCAGGCAGGCGGGCAGAAGGGCCACGGCCAGGGCGGGCGGGCAGAAGGAAGGGCCACAGCCAGGGCAGGCAGGCGGAATGAAGGAAGGGCCACAGCCAGGGCCGGAAGTTACACAATCCAGGCAGGGTCACAGCAAAGAACCTGTCATGACACACACAGAATTTTATGTGATTTACTACACTCAATTTGTGCTGCAGGAGTATTCACCTCTCACACATGCCTCCTCCAACACTGACAGCACATGCTGACATACTGCCTTCAATATAAGGCACAGAGACTGCAGCTGTGCTAGCAACTAGAGCAGGAAGTACTGTCCAGCCAGCATTTTATCTTCCTCCAGTTTTTTCCCTTTTGTCTCTAGTACCTACTGTCCTGGTATAATTGTCATCACCCTCCCCCCCACTCCACTGCAGCTTGTTGGAAGTTATGCTGATACATAGAAGAGGTATACATTTCACAGCCTCATAAAACTATTTCACAAGCATGACACAAGCCCTTATCAAACCAAGGCTGCCCCCGGGTTAGCAGTCACCATTCCTTTTAATGGCACTGTAATGCAGCTTGTCTTGTTCTCCTTAGTGTTTCATGTTTCTTCACTTGCTGGGAAGAAGGTTTCTTTAACCAGCTTGCCTTGATGCTATTTATCCAGAGAACTGATGCCCTGCTGCTGCCACCAACACAGCCTTGCTTCAGCCCTTGGGAAGTCGAGGCACACCACATTCTGACAGGAAGGTGACACAAGCTGACAGCCTGAGGACAAGACACAGGGAACAGCAGGTTCTGCAACAACTGCACTCTCATTTAGCCAGTACAGTGCCTGCAGAGATGCTCCCCTTGTCAAGGGCCCCATCTCCTTGTCAAGGACTGCTCCTTGTCAAGGGCCCCGTCTCCTTGTCAAGGACTGCTCCCTGTCCCCCCAGCTAGGCACAGACTTGCCAGGCTGATGCTCTGGCAGCTGTCAGAGCCCTTAGCAGGCTAACCAGCCCTCTCTGCTGCTCCTGCTAGTGGGAAGCCTGCAGAAGAAACACCCTCTCTTGGTGAGGTGATCCTCACCCATGTTGTGACTTGGGGCCTTAGGCCCATGGAGCCAGCTCTGACTCCAGGCACTCTCTCTCCCCACTTCTCCTTGAAAAAGCATCAGGCAATACACTCATTCCCTCCCCCTCTCCCCCCACCTTTTCTTATACCTGGGCACTTCCAGTTGAGTGCTTGGCCTCAAGCCAGGGCAAGTCTCTCACCAATTCAACAAGGCCCAAACAGCACCCCTGATTTTCAGCTAAGTTTTTGAGTATGGAATAGCAATAACCCAATCCCACCAAGAGTGCCTCTACTACAGAGTTACTATGACACACAGGACAGCATTCAGATCTAGGACACCCCCACTGACACCACTTTCCCTTCTCACCATAGTCTAATTCCAACAGATGCTTCTTCCCCTGGACAACAGCATGAAGTCACCACGGCTTCAAGTTGTTTTTAAAGCAGTTACACACCTAAAGGTACTACAGAAAGAGACAGGATAATCCTCGACAGAAAAAGACAAGCTAACAGTCCTTTCCCAAGCCAGGGCCCTCTAGGAAGGGAGCATTTCAACACCAGAAAGAGGACCAGAATGGGAGCAGTCAGTCTGCCTCATCTTAGGAAGCCAGGGAGCAGTAAAAGCAAGAACTCAATTCTGTCCTCCAGAGCAAGGCCAGAGCTGGAGACAAGACAGAGTAGCTGGGCGCATTAGGTCTCATGCTTATGTTAGGTCTGTCCCTACGCCAAGCAGGACTCGTGGATGGTTAACTTCACTAGGCCTGTACATAACACAAGCCCTGCTCTGAGCTGCAGCCCTTAGCTTCCCTGCTACAGCAACCCCAGTGCTCCCTTGCATGTCCACCCAGGTAACTGGTTTCTGTCCCCCTCCCCACCCCCTTTGTGGCTGCATAACTCCATACATCCACATGTCACATTAAATGGAAGGGGAGGACAGAGGCCAGGATTCCCTCATCAGCAAGGACACAGCCTGCACACATCCACCCACCAGCTCACAGCTCCAGTGCTGCCCTGCTGCAAAATTAAAGCAGGCCTCCCTTTGTGAGGGCAGGAGAGAGACAGGAAACCATGTCTTCCACACCAGTAACCCTCAAGCACACTTCCCTCTAACCAAACCCCAGACTGCCAAGCCTCTGCAACCTGCAACAGCTTGGTTTCACTTATTTCAGCTTAACTACAGGATACACTGAACTATTTAGCAGCTTAACACCCTTGTCACATTTAACTTGCATTCACACCCAGAGATTAGCCTGAGAGTGCAGCCACTTTATAGGTCAAACCCTCCCACAGTGGAGTCTAGCTTTTTCTTAAAAAGAAAACCTTCACCCCCCTGAGACACTTTCAAAGCCATTTATGGTTTTTTATATTGGTCTCTTCAGGGCAAGCATCTGAAGAGAAGTAGCATCTGAAGACCCTGTCACACAACACTAAGACCTCCCAGTCACTGCTAGAACTCCTCCCCAGCACACCTCACTGTATCCCCCAGCTCTTGCAGGTGCACCTCACTGGGACATGCCAGGTGAGGGTAACCACCTCACACACCCCCCAGACCCCCTCACAGCTGGGACACTGAGTGGGTGGCATGCCCACTGCTAGTTACTGCTTGTAAAGCATTTCCATGTGACTACACTAATCCCAACACAAGCTTTGAGCTCACCACAAGAAAACCCTCTGTGTCATCAGACAGAATCCACAAGGAAATCCTGACTATCAACTAGTCAAGCATCTTCTAGTTCAGCAAGACAGGAACTCACAATGAGGCAGGAGTTGAACAGTGCTGACCACTCCAAAAGGCAAGCCTGCCAAGAGCCATGCTTTGCACTTTCAGCTACTTCCAGAGAAACAAGACTGTGCACACTGGGCAGCACAGGGTGTCCTATCATTTTACCCTTGATGTGGTAGCTGGCCCCCTTCTGTGTCCTGGGGGCATAAGCCATGTCTTTAGCTAGGGCAGCAGCAGCTCAGGCTTTTGAAGCCCAGAGACTGCAGCAGAGCTGTCCCACAGCTGCTTCTCTCTTCTCAGCTGCAGCACTCCACATGCCTTTGGAGAGCTCCAGAGAGAAACAAGAGCATCCAAAGGGAGCTGGAAAAAGAAGAGACACATTTCTCCTCAAAACATAGTACTGCCAAGCATCTGCCAAACATGGCTGTGAAGCTACTGACCAAACTTGGGAGTTCTTTAAACACTGTGTTTTGTCTCTCATTCTTCTCTACTAGGCTCACTAATAACAACACTGCTTAATTTAAGCTTGAAGCATGAAGATTTCTTAAGAAAACCTGCCTTAAGTACTGGGACATTTGGAGAAAGCTATCTCACCTCCATCTCAGAAGGCACAGGCATAGTCAAGGAATGACTCTGACCCAATTCTGTCATAGGAACTGGGTTTTGTGGTCAGAAAACAATGCTTTTGAAGAACTCCCTTCTGACCTGATGATTTAAGCATCTGTCACAACCTTCTTGCCCCCAGTCTCCCCCATATACTAGCCTTTCCTGCAAGATAAGGAGATGCAATAAACAAACTGCATGAAAGATGAATTCAAGCCCTTCAAGCTGCAAAGATTCTACATCTGACCAGCTGTTTTGGCTTAGCACTCTTTGCTTTCCAAGAAGTGAGACTAGGAGTTTTCAAGCTTTTCCTGGTGGGACACTCTTCCCATTTAAAGAGAGCAGCCTGAGAATGAGGCTACCAGAACTCAAAGGGCACAGCTTTTCAACAAGGACTCCTCAGGAGATCAGGAATATTGGCCCCTCAGATAACAAAACAACTCCTAACAAGGAGCACTCAACCCTAGTTACATACTTACCTCCCAGGGAACAGGAAACACAGCAGGACTCCAGGAACAAACACAAGCTTACAAGCCTGGGTGATCCAAACACACACAGACAGCCTTTGCACACCTACAGCCCTACAATGCCAGGGCACCACAGCAACTTTAAGAGTCACCTCACACAGAGCTCCACACAGCATAAAACAGAGACAAACAACTAAACACACCATGCACAAGCACCACCCTAGAGACCCAGCCCCCAAAACACACTCACCCTGCAAAACAAAAACACAAAAACACACACACACACACACACACACACACACACACACACACACACACACACACACACACACACACACACACACACACACACTCTCACTCACTCTCCCAGGGCACCCAACAGGAACAAGGGGCCCCTCACCAAGCTTAAATGCAGCCCTCTGGCCAATGGGTAGAGGACAGGTGGGTGGAAGCCCCAGCTGATTCTGGTCAGGGAAGCCACAGCTGAGCCTGGTCAGGGCAATTAAGGCCTCCTGCTGCACCAAGGGCCCTAGTGCCATAGCAAGAAAGCTCTTCCATGTGAAAAGTGACAGTCCCTTGGAACACCTCACATGGAAGCAAAGCTTAACCAGGACAATTTTGTTAGGTGGGTATATCATACCCACATATATACATGTCACCTGCCCCCAAAGGCCTTTGATACGATGGTAGTGAAAGCCTTCTTTGAATACCTGCTAGCGTTTGATGTCGAGAACCTTCCCAACACTTCCAAGAAGCTGTACCTGCCTAGATGTGCAGCGCGAGCATACAGGAATCCTTCTCCTGCAGGTGTCATGTATCTTGCTATCTGTGGCTCAAGCATTCCCAGCACCAGAGGTGGTGCCTCTGCATTTCACATCCCTCACAGGTTTTTCTTTCCTGAGAGTTTGTCCAGGCTTTTTTGGAGCCCATGTGAACTGTTCACATCCAGCCAGAAATTCCAGCGCCTATTTATGCATTATGTGAAGAAACACCTCTTGCATGCTTTGGGCCTGGCCCTCGCTAGCACTGCTTAGGGGCTTTTTTTAGTCCCTACAACGCAAGAAGCAGAAAACAAACATTCCCCAGTCATTTTCCTCTCTTGCAGAATCTTTTGGTGTTTCCTCAGCAAACTACCTAAAACTCCAGCACCAGCTGGAGCTGGGTGCTGCTGAAGAGGGACCCTGAACAAAGAAATCCCTGGGCAATTGTAACTCTTCAGTCTAAGTTCTCCACCCCTTGTGTGGTAGTTGGGACCACCAGCAATACTCAGGTGTGGGGTCTTCCTGTTCCTCCTTGGGTCCCATTGGTGTCCCTAGGCAGGCTGTCTCTTCCCTTCTCTTTGCTGCTGTGACTTGTGCTGAGGGATGTGCCTTTGTTCCTTGTTGGGTCCTGCCCTTGTCTCCCAAGGTCCCGAGGAGGAAGAGGTGGTAATTCCAGACCACAGGAACTACCCCTGCCCCAGCAGGGACAGGAGGCTTTGTTTCTCAAGGTCCTGATGGCCAGCACAGGCCTTATTTCAAAGTCCTGACATCCTCCCTTTCAGAGTGTGAGGCATGGGAATGCATGTCAGAGCCTTCTAGTGCTGTGGCTTCTGACTCCCTTCAGGATTATTTGGGAAGAGATGCTTGGTGTGTGTTAAACTCTCTTAAAGCAAGGCTTCATTTAATGCCCAGTGCTGCTGGTGCCCACAACACAGTTGTGTCCTTGTTGGGAATTGCTTCTGAGTCCCTCGGAGTGAGAGGGGAAATGGAGCAGGGACTGTGTCAGAGCAGCAAGTGGGAGCTGGAACTGGCACATGGCCTTCTTGCTCTGTAAGAGAAAACAGTCCTTTGAAGTTCCTGTTGTTGTCCCAACTGGAATGCAGGCACTGAAGGAGAGGAGTAAACAGTGGCCTGGAAGAGACCATCCAGGCTCTTCCTGAATGAGCAGTAGTTGGGGGTAGTTGCATTAGGATGTGCTATCTCTTTTAGCCTTATGTTGATTTAAAAGAGAGCAAGTCTAAGCAAATGCTTCTCAGCCAACAAGTGTCAACTAACAACAAAGCAGGAAAAGCCTCAGGCAGTGAAGAGCTCTTCTCCCATGCACAAGGTGTTTCCTGGGTTTTTTTGGTCAGCAAACTGAATTGATTCAGGCCCTGGAGTGGAAACCCAATGTGGTGGGAACCCAGGTCTTGGCTCCAAGTCAAGGCAGGTGGTGAGGAAGGCCTTGGGAGTCAGGGTGCCCTGGGTCTGCTCCTGGGAGCTCCTCACAGCTGTAGCACAAGCAGATGCTGCCTCCAATTCTCCTGCCATGGAGGGGCTGGGGTGGGCAGGAAGGCAAGGAGGGGAGCCCTTGGCATGAGCCCTCAGAGTTGTCCCAGTGGGACCTGGTGCTTCTTGACTGCCCCAAAGCAGCAGGTCTGATCTGGTGCTGATTAACCAATTAAAACTGCCTGAATTTCCCTAACTGAAGGAGGGAAGGAAATGAGTGTGACCTCCCCCCCCAACACCCCTTCCCATGATAATGGAGGAGGGACTGCTGTTTGTGCTCTGCCAGGGTGTGGATTTTCTCCCCTTCCTGGCTTTTGACAGCTGGTTTTGATGCTTTTTCTTCCCTGTTTTGGGGACAGTGCTTCTTGAGGCAGGTGGCTCCTTCCCAGAAGCTGCTGGTGAGGTTGCTGCTTTCCAGTGTCTCTAAGTGGGTGCTTGGAGCTTCTCAGCACTGTCCCCTCCCTGGGCACCTGTTGGTGTTACTCCCTCTTTTGCCCTAGGGGCCCTTTGCCTCAAGGCTGCCTTTCTCCTTCCAGGAGCTTCTGGAAGCTTCTGGGGCTGCCTGTGGGGCGGGGCTGCAGCTGATTGGTGGAGGGGTGGGGCTGGTGTGAGCTGGTGGGGGGGGCTGTTGTGGGGGAGGGGGGAGTGACAGGAGCTGCCTCAGGGAGTGGGGGGGGGGCTTCCCCCAGGCTGTGGGGGGGCTGGGTGCCTCTTGCAGGGGGTGGCTGCCCCGGGCCGTGGGAGCCCTGCTGTGCTGGAGGCAGTGGGTGGCTGGGGAGGAGGAGCTGGGGACACCAACCCCTTTGCAGAGCTCTGCTGAGGTCAGTGCCTGAGCCCGGGGGCAGGGCAGGAGGGACAGCTGGGGACAAGGCTGGTGAGAGGCCTGAGCTGGGGAGGCTGTGAGCTCCTGCCTCCCGGCAGCTGCAGCAGGGCTGCTTGTGCCTGCCGACCCGAGGGTCTGGGCAGGGCCCTGTGCCCAGTAGCTGAATGGGGCAACAAGCCCTGGTAGGACAGTTGGGAAAGCAGCTGGCTCTGGAAGGGGCTCATGCAGCTTTTGCATTTGGATGTGTGATGTGCTGAGGGGGAGCAGCAGGTGACAGTGCCTGGGGGCTCCTTTCAGCAGGCAGCAGTCCCCTGTCTTCCTGCCAGACATGCTGTTGTTACAAGGCAACCCTGAGAAGCTCAGAAAGAATGTTTGAAGTAGGTAGATTTGGATAATTTCTATCTTAGATAGAATTTGCTTAGCATGAGTAGCCGCACACTTGCTTAGCATAAGTAGCTAAATTTGCTGAAGCCTTAGGCCGCGCTCCTAGTTCGTTAAGAAAAGGCCTCAGAGCTGGTGCAGGCTGGAAAGATAAGGGAGTTACAAGCAGTCTGCATTCCTGTGCCCCACTCTCCAGAAGGGAGGATGCCAAGGCTGAGAAATAAGGCCTGTTTGGGTGCCAGGACCTTGGGAAGCAAAGCCTCCTCTCACTGTTGAAACAGTGTTAATTAAGGGGTCTGGATTATGTCCTCTTCGTCAGGACCTTGTGAGATAACGTCTACTGACCTAGCTGGGGCAGTGTTAATTGATCAGGACCTTGAGAAGCAGGGGTGGGACCCAGGGAATGAAGAAATCACTAACCAATCAGTGTACAAGGGAAAGTCGCAAATCTGGCAATTTGTTTGTATAAATGCTACCTGAAAAGTTGGGGGGGGTGCTCGATTTGTGGGAGACCACCGAGCACCCAGGCTTGCGCAACTCTGAAATAAATAAATAAATGTCTCTCCTGAGTGTGTAATTATTGGCTCATTGCACACCGGGCAACGAATCCGCTTTTCGGACAACACTGTCATGGCACAGGCATTGCTTGTTGGGGGCTTTTTCCTGGGCCCCGTGCTCTTTGGAGAGCCCTTTTTAGTCTTTCTCATGAGAGGTTGTGAAGCTTGATGGGCCTGAGATGTTAGTGGCTTGTCAGAGGAGCCATCCAGTGAGGTGAGTTGCTGCATGCTTTGAGTTTCCAGTCTCTGCCTAGTCCATTGACATGGGTGTTGATCACCCCAATGGGCTTGAATAAGCTTTGCTTGGAGGTACAACAGTGTAGTGATTGCCCCTGTGTTTCAGTATGTGGCATGCCAAGTCCTGTAGCTAATCACGGGGTACAATTGGGTTGACTCTGCTTTTCCCCTGCAGGTCTTAGAAGAGTGCTGTGTCTCATGAACATGGCAAGATGGGGTCTGCTCCCAAGGCAGACATAACTGGCATCCGAAGGCTGCCATCAAAAGCTGAAAAATGTACCTGGTATGTTGTCTGCCTCGTGTTGCTTTGACTTTTTAGACATGATAGAAGTCAAATAGGACTGCTTCAGAGACTGCCTAAAACTATTTTATCTGTCAAGGAGATTCCCCAACTGCCTTCTACTATAGGGTGTGTGCAGAAACTGAGTGGTGTGTAAAACTAGCCCTTACCAGCCCCCCAGGAGACTCCTGAGCTTAGGACAGTGTGTTTCAACATGACTGCTTTGTGAGCTCTTGTGAGCACAGTCCAAATCTCTCCTGAATGTAGTGGGGCCAGGAGGGACTTGTGGGAGGAGCAGGGGGTTAAGAGTGTTGCCCTTCTGGTGACAGCTGGAACACAGGCTCAAAAGGAGAGCAAGGGCAGTTTGGGTGGTTTGAGAGGGGATGAATTATTTCCAGAGCTGCTGAGAATGAGTAGCCCTCTTGGGAGGGGGGAGTATTGGCAGGCAAGGCCCTATTTAAATCCTTTAGTACTGCTGAACTGTGTCTTAAAATCATGTACAAGGTAAAGCCCTCGGGTAATAAGCAGAGAAATTGTCAGGCATGACACTAACCCTTGAGCATGGGGCTTCCCAAAGAGGCTCAGACCAGCAGTTGGTATTGCTCCAACAGTGTTAGGGAAGGTTAGGTTTGCTGCCCACCACAGCAGGGTCTGACCCTAGGTTCCTGCTGGGAAGTGTGGAGCCAAATCCAAGTGAATGAAATGAATTTTAATGGCATGTGTGCAGTAATTGCAGCTTGAGCTGGGTGCCTCTGGAAGGGGACCCTAAGGAAAGGAATCCCTGGGCAATTGTAGCCTTTGAATCCAAGGTCTCCACCCCTCATGTGGTAGTTGGGACCACTAGTAATATTCAGCTCTGGGGTCTCCTGTTCCTTATTGGGTCTCATTGTTGTCCCTGGGCAGGCTGTTTCTTTCCTCATCTTTACTGGTGTGGTTTCTGCTGAGGGATGTGCCTTTGTTCCTTGTTGGGTCCCTCTGTCTCTCAAGGTCCTGAGGAGGAGGAGGTGGTTGCAGACCACAACTCTCCCTGCCCCAGCAGGGAGAGGAGGCTTTGTTTCTCAGGGTCCTGATGGCCAGCACAGGCCTTATTTCAGAGTTGTGACATCCTCCCTTCTGGAGTGTGAGACACAGGGATACAGACTGCTTGTGATGTCCTTGTCTTTCCAGCTGGAGCTGGCCCTGGGGCCTCTTTTCCTGAGCTGGATGCAAGTCCCTCCTGTTCTCTGAGTGTGGCCTAAGGCTTCAGCAAATTGAACTACTCATGCCAAGTGTTTATAAAAGTTGTGCTGGGCAGCTACCTCTAGACAGTTTCAGTTCAATGTTCTTTAGCAGTCCTCCCTTTGTTTTTATTAAGCATCCCTGCTAACACTTGAAACAGTCCTCAGTCTTCTGAGGCAGACTGTCACTTTCCATAATTTCATGTATAATATGGTTGTAAGTGATAGGCATGACACAGCTGAACTTAACTACTGGGTGCAGCAGGTGATTATAAATCCCTGTTGTGCTTGGTGACCATCCTAGGAGTGTTTCCCACCCATGATGGTCTCCATCCTTCCTTATCCTTTCTAAGACATGGTATCTCTTCTGTATCATGAGTGGTGAGAGTTCTTGTCCATTGTTTTGGATGCCTTCTAGCAGTTGATGCAGGTCATCATGTTGTAGTAGCTTTTTCACCAGTGTAAGATGTATTCCAGTGGGGGTAGGTAGTAAATTCTGAGTCAATGTATAATTAGATGGTAACAACTGTTAAGATCTAACAGGAGCTGAATGATTGAAGTTGCATCCCATAATTTTGGTCCAGTTATGAACACAAATATTTGAGTCACTACTTGTATTTGCAGCAATGGTGTCTATGAATCTAAGACTGCCAAGGGTTCTCATACATGCCTGTCTCTTTCCAGTGTATGCAAGTACAGTTCAACTTGAACAGCCAAGTAAGAACACAGCATGGCAGTATATGGCCTGTCCCACTTAGGTTCTGACTTGGATTTTTGTAGAAATACTTTACCTAAAGCTTCATCCCCAGGCTGTCTGTCATGTGCCTGAATGTCAGATGGTACTGGCTGAAACCAGGGAGCCTGATTTTGTGAAGCCTTAAGCTGCTCCTGTAAAGCTAGTACATGTTGTGTCACTTGTTCATCTCTAACAGGCTGGTCTTAGCAGGGGTGTAAGGCCCTGGTATGGCTCAATGTCTCCCAAAGGGAATTTCTGCTGGTGTTGCCCCTCTGGGTTGTCATGGGGCATTTCAAACATCCCATAGAGCTAAGTTCAATGCCTCTGGCCATTTTAGAGCTCTGTGTGTGTGTGCTATTTTTTCCTTTAATGTTCTGTTCATTCTTTCTACCTGTCCTGCAGACTGTGGGTGATAAGGGGTCTGCAGGTTTCTCTCTCTTCCTAGTGATGTATATAGTTGCTTGATTGTTTGCTGTGAAATGGGTAGCCCTGTGTGACTGCATTGCTTCTGGAACCCCATATCTGGGTAGGATTTCTTTTAGTTAGGTTTTTACCACCCCTCCTGCCTCAGCCTTTCTTGTTGGGAAGTCCTCTCTCTCCCCAGCCTGATGACTGATCTCCTATCACTGACAAGTGTTTGTACCCATTGGCAGACAGCATATCCACAAGGTCTAGTTGTAGCCTTTGAAAAGGAAAGGAGGCCCACGGTTGTCCCCCTAACTCTGAGGTTGGTTTGCTGCTGGAGACCTTTTGGCAGGTTGGGTAGCTATCCGTTATTCTTTCTGCAGCTGCATAAATTCCTGGTTTGGCCCATGCTTTCTGTGTCTGGTTAGCTACTGCCTCGGCTCCCCCATGAGCTTTATTGTTAAACCACCCAGCTACAGTGATTACTTTTTTTTTTTTGGCATGGGTAGAATGTTTTCCCCCAAGTGTCCGTATTCCATTGTCATTTTGTTTTGCTTCCTGCTTTTCGCATTGTTTCTTCTCTGCTCCTGAGCAGTCCTTTTCATGCATGGTTTTGGGGTGTATTAAATTCAGCCATTCACTCTGGTTCCTGATTGGAGCTGCAACAACACAGTCTCTCAGAGATTGTTGGGCTGCAGCCTTTGTGGTGGTGTTGGCTAAAGCATTTCCTTTCCTAATTTCTGTAGTGTCCTTAGTATGGGCTGGGCAGTGCATCACAGCAATTTCTTCAGGCGGCTGGACTGATACCAGTGGATTGTGTGTTTCTTCTCCATTAGCCACTTTCTTTCCTGACTATGTGAAAAGTCCTTGTTCTTTCCAAAACATCCCAGTTGCATGACATACCCCAAAGGCATATTGAGAGCTGGTGTGGATGTTGACTTGCTTTCCTTTTGCCAGGTGCGCTGCCTGTGTCAAGGCTACTAGTTCTGCTCCTTGTGCACTCATTTGTGTGGGAAGCAGTTCAGCCTCTATCACTTGTTCCTGGCTGACTACAGCATACCCAGTTTGTTGCTGTCTGTGCAGCTAGTAGGATGAGCCATCTACGAACAGGACTCGATCCGGGTTTTGCAAAGGAACATCAGTTAAAGGGGTTGTTGGCTTACTTGAAGTGTGCATTACCTGCTCATGTTGGTGATACCTCTGCCCAACGATGGAGAGAAATATTAGGGTTGCTGCATTCAAGGCATTGCCTCTTTTCAAGACTACATGATCTGCCAGGAGGAGGATCAGTGCATATCTCTGTGCCTGTTGTGGTGATACTGCTTGGGTTGCATGTTGTTTTAGCAGTATCTCCACTTTGTGTGGGACAAACTGTTTACAGGGTGTCCCAGAATGGGAGGGTGGCTTCTCTCCACTAGTGCTGCTGCTGCTCTCTTTTGGGGCCCTGTGCAATGGGTTCTGCTTCTTCATTCTGGGTTGCCTCTGCCAGGGGTTTTGTTAATTCTCCCAACCCAGGGATCCATGGTGTGCAAAATCCCCCAGCTGCAAGGAATCCTTGCAACTGTTTCTTTGTTCCTGGATGGGGGAGTTTTCTTATAGCATCTCCTCTTTCTGGGTCTAGTAGTCATTGCCCTTATTTCAGAGTGAGCCCCAAGTATTTTACTTCCTTTTGACACAGCTGGAGACTAGATGGAGATGCCTGGTGACAGTTTTCTGCCAAAGCAGTGCAGAGATGTACAGAGTCTATTAGACAGGTATCTTCATCTCTACTTGCTATCAGCAAGTCATCTACATACTACACTAGAGCTAATGTGGATTACCCCCAGTAATTTGATATCCTTTACATCCTTCTCCAGTATTTGTGGAAAAAAAGGGTGGGAGACCCTGTGAAACTTGGTGGGAGGTGTGTCCATGTTAATTGTTGCCCTTTCCCTGTAAAAGCAAATAAGGGTTGGCTACTTTGTTGGCTGCAAACTCTTGGAGCATGGTCTGGGGTACTAGGATCTGCTAGTGAGAGTGTCACCTTTGGTGGGGTTCCCTTCCTCCCTGCTTTCTGGCTTGAATGCTCCTGTGCCCATGCCCAGTTATCCCAAATGGACCAGTAATCTGTTTGAGCTGGAAACCTCTCTTCTAGATGATGTTGCAGGAAAGCTACTGTTTCCTCATCAGAAGTCCCTTCTGCTGGCCACTGTTGTGCTGGATTACCATCTGTTGCGAAGGGCCACTCTTCCTGCCATAATGTAACTGTGTGCCTTTTTGACAAGCCAACTGTACCATCAGTCTTTTACAATTTTCCTGTGCCTCAGCTAAGGGCATCCCCTTCTCCCTGCCAGGTACATTCCCCATTGCCTGGGTGATGCCTCGTGCCACGCGGGGTTTATCCTGCCTCTCAGAAACACTTTCCAGGGAAGTTGCTGCCCCGACTGGTTTCTCTGCCTAGATACTGAGAAGGGAGGTGATGCGGAGACACCATTTTGCAGGCGCTACAGGGCCCATGTCTGCAGCTCTGGGACTCCCTGGCAATAAGGAAAAGCAAGGCCAACCTGTTCCTTTCTGGGCTGCGTCCCCAGGGCGACAGAGCGGAGGTCTACCGAGAGCTGGAGAGAGTCCTGCAGGGCGATGACGGCCGCGTGCAGAGCGCTGTCCTGGCCAGAGTGATCGCAGCGGCCTCGAGGGACATGAGAGTGGCGCAGGTGAGCTGCTCCTCTCTGAAGGCAGCCAGAGGCGCCTGGCTAGAGCCGGGTTGGGTAAAATGTAGGAGGGCTCTGAGGACCCGTGTCTAGCACTAAGCCCTGTCAGAGGCTCCCAGACCCCCTGTGACAGCTCCTTCCCCGCGGATGCGGCTCCGCGATAGCAAAGGCCGTATCCAGCCCTGCTGCAGAGGGAGCGCAGAGCAGGAGCAGCTGCCTGTGCCAGCGGCGCCTGCGCCCAGGGCTGGTGGCGGAGCTGGGACGTGCAGGGCCACGATTTCTGCACCAGCAAGTGTTTCCTGGAGGCAGAGGCCTTGGGGACTCATCGCTGCAGTGGATTTGGGGGGCGATACCTGGAGCTGTGCGGGGAGGTGGCCAAGGCAGGAACCGAGAGCTGGAGGCAGGCGATCGCTGCCGGCGCCTTCAGCCTTTCTCCCGCTCTCGCCAGGGTGTGACGGAGGAGGTGCGGATGGCCGCCAGCGACGTCCTGGTGGCTCTGGCCCACTCCCACTTTGATAGCGTCATGTACGAGCTGCAGTGCCACCTGAGGGCCCTGGGAGAGATCTCCGAGGACCTCGTGTTCATCACCTTGGGCAAGCTGGCCAGCAGCTACGGTAGGGCCCGTCAGCCTCTGGCTCGGGGCTGTGGTCTGCGGTACCCGGGAGAAGGGATCTTCCCCGATCTCCCCAAAATGTTCCATGCTGAACCGGAGGCTGCAAGGTTTCGGTGCCCCTCGCTGACTGCCGGGGCTGGCTCTGCCCCCGCCGCCCTCCCAGGCCCCCTGAAGGGCTGCCCCGCACCCCACTTGGGGCAGGCACCAGCTCCCCATCGAGTCCCGCCAAGCCGTCCCCATGCCGGGGCCTGCCCCAGCCCCTGGGGCAGCTCTGGTGCCCCCCTGGCCCCCTGGCGCATCGCCAGGGGCCCAGCAGCCTGGGGGCTCCCCCCGCCGTGCTGCCCCGGGGCTCCCCCGCGCGCTGTCCCGGCTCCCAGTGATGACGGCCGCTCTCTGCGCCTCTGCCCTGCCCTCTCTGCAGCCCTGTGGTGCGTCCCCTTCGTGGGCATGACGCTCTTCGCCCTGCGCACGATGCTGAGCCAGGTGGGGAGCAGCCGGACCCTGCGCGCCGTCTGCAGCGGTGAGTGTCGGCCCCGCGCGCAGGGGCAGGGCCGGGGCAGCCTCGGCGCCTCTGCTGCTGTGCTTTGCTCCCGGTGCGACCTGCCGGGCTCTGAGCTCTGCCCCGGCTCCCTCCCGCCTGCTGCGTGCAGGGCGGGCTGGTTTTGGGGGGTTTTGGGAGAGAGGGCGAGTGTTTGGGACGGCTGGGGCAGGGACGCAGGGGGAAGCGCAGGAAGGGAACACGGCTGGGAGGAGGAGGAGGAGGAGGTGTGATGGGGAGGAGGAGAGCAACAGCGCAGCGTTTCCATCAGGGCATCTCCGAGCACCGCGCGGCTTGTGCCTGGGGCCGGACCCGGTCTCGGATGGAGCCGCGGCGAGCGGGGGGCTGCGGCCGAGGGCAGGCTGGGGCGGCAGAGCAAGGTCTCGTCCCCGCCACAGGCTCTGCCCTGATCCTTCTGCCCTTCTCTCGCCGCAGTCCTGGAGCAGTGGTCGAAGGCCGTGAACACCTACCTGGGCGCCTGGGAGCAATGCAGCTTCCCGCGCGTGGGGCAGGCCCAGTTCTGCAGCAGCGTTTCCCCGCTCTTCCACCACGTGGTGGGGAGCTGGCTGGGCTGCGAGGAGGAGGAGGTGAGAGCGGCTGCTGTGCCGGCCCCGCGACGCCAGGGGCCTTTGGGCGGGGCCGGGGTGGGGACGTGCCCTCTCCTCTGGAGCAAGGCCTTCTCCTCCAGGGGAGCAGGGCACTGCCTCTCCGTGGGGAGGGCAGACCGTGTCGGGGTGGAAGGACGCTGGGCCCCGCTGAAGAGCGTCTCGCTGCCCTCCCTGCAGGCCAAGCAGGCCGTCCTGGGGGCGATGGCTGCCATGATGGGCCTCCTTGTGCGCGAGGAAGAGCACCGCGAGCACGTGTGGGAGCAGCTCCCCTGGCTCCTGGGCCAGTACCAGCAGGTCCAGGACACTTTCCGGGTGACCAAGGTGAGGCGTTATGTGGGGCACAGTAAGGCTGTGGGGTCTGTGCGTGTGCCGCGAGGTGTTGGGGGTCTGTGGGGTGTCTGGAGGAGCCGGGAGCCCTTGAGAAGAAAGGGGGAGAGCAGGGGAGGCTTGAGGCCTGCTGGGCTTCTCGGGCAGCGCCAGAGCAGCCCAGGTGGGGCCGAGAGGGAGCTGAGCATCCCTGGGGCTGACCTCCTTGAGAAGGGAGGGTTTTTTTCCAGGGGGCTGGAATTTCATCACAGAAACGCTGGGTTTCCTTTCTTAAGACGTTGCTTTAGGTGACAGCCCCACTCTTCTTCCCACCCCCGTTCCCTTGCAGGCTCTGAGTTATTTTCTGGAGATTTTGGGGGAAGTGCAGATCCCCATCCCCCAGGACGAGGTCCAGGCCATCGGCACCGCTGTGCACCGCCAGGTAAGGGCAGCCTGACCCCGTACCGCCTGCGCTGGGTGCAGCAGACGTGACCCACGGGGACAGGAAGGTCCTGCTGGGCGGCCGGGCAGAGTGTCCTTGCGGCGGGAGCTACCTTAAGGCCAGGTCTATGCAGATATTTGGGAGTCGCCTCCTATGCTGGGGTCTAGAGGCTGCTGTAGCCAAAGCCCCCGGGGAGACAAGAGCGGAGGCAGCAGTTTCTTTTCAGTCCCCTCGGAGCTGATGCTCTTCTCTCTAAAGCGCCCCTTGTTCCCACAGCTCAGTGATGGGAGCAAGCAGCACAGCGGGGAGCAGCGGTCGGAGCTGTCCTCCTGCGTCCTGCTGCTGGGTGAGGGGAGGAGACTCCGCGTGACACCGCTGTGCCCTTGCTGCTCTCTCCCTACTCTCTGGCTAACGCAGAGCACGACTTTTCCCTCGCAGCCCGAGTTTGCCCTGAGGACACGGTGGCCTTTCTGCGCTCACAGCTGGGGAGTGGGAGCGAGGCCACTCACGTGGTGTCCTTGGATCTGCTCAGAGCCCTGGTGCGCCCCACAGGTCAGTGCCGCGGGGCGCAGCGAGGCCGGCCAGGGGTTTGGGCTGCCGGGCTGGGGGCAGACATGACTGCAAGTGATGCACAAACGCCCGAAACGAGCTGCAAAGTGCGTGTTCCCCAGCCGAGCTGCCACGCAGCTGCAGGGACAGGGATGAGATGAGGCAGCTGTAAATGGCGACGCACCGGTGACAGCACTCGACGCTCGGTGATGGGGCCGGGACATGAGCTACTTGTACCCATCGCATTTCTGCAGCACTCTGTGTTGTTAAAACAGTCGGTCCCGTCACCCAGTTGTGTCTGTAAACAGAGTCACTGGGGGACTCTGCTGCTTCCTCGGCCGTCACAGTCTTGTCCTGGGTTTTCTGTGCCGCTCGTGTGTGAGCGAGCTGGGAGCTTTGGCAGCTCCCTGCTGAAATGAGGGCTCTGCCTGAGCGCCCGCCTCTCCCCGTCTTTTCCAGCAGCAGAGAGAGGCCAGAGCCTGCCCCTGCTCATGCAGGCGGTGCGCTGCGCGCTGGGAGACTCCAGCAGGAAGGTGAGCTGGTTGGCGCAGGGCGGCACCGCGGTGGGCAGCAGAGAAAGCTTTTGCTGGGGGCAGAGCCTGGCCAGCCCCTGGCAGGGCTGCTGTTGGGGGTCGAGCCTAGAGGAGCGTTTCCCCGTGGAAATGTTGCTGCGTGGCAGTGGCTGTGGGAGCAGCGGGGCCTCCTGCACCCCCGTGGTCTCCCCGCGGGGCACAGGGGCTGGATGGGTGTGAAGGCGTCTGCCCCTGGGCTTTTGAGCAGAGGAGGGTAACTGCAATGTGCTCCGTGGCAGGTGGCGAGGGCAGTTCTGCGCTTCACCAAGGAGCTGCTGGGCTGCAGCGTCCAGAGCTGCTCGGCCTGGGATCTGGTGGCTCACGTCTTCGCCACGTTCAGCCAGGCCTCCGGCAGACTGGTGAGGGCAGAGCGTGACGCTTCGGCTTTGCTGTGTGCCTGGGGTGTCCTGGGAGCCCCTGCGGGCGCCCTGGCAATGGGGAGCCCCCCCCCAGCAGGGCTGCAGTCCCCGGTGCAGAGGGCTGAGCGGCGTCCCCACCGCCGTTCCTGGGGGGATCTCGGAGGAGGCTGGGGGAGTGCTTTGGCCTCCCACCAGCACGTAACAAATCCGACTGCGGTGCTGCCTGGGCCGTGACTCCGCTGGGCCATGCGTGCTGCCGTTTCAGCGCTGTCACTGAGTACAGCCCCGCCGCAGGGCAACCTCCTTGCATCGGCTTGGTGCCACTGCGGCATCACTTGGGCCCTGGAGGAGCTCGTAATCCTGACACCCCAACTAACGATGCTGGCGACCGCCCCGAGGAGCAGCGAGTCTCCCTGGTCGCAGCCTGTTTAGTGCTTCCTTCCCCTGGGATCTGGCCTCTCCTGTGGGACTTTCTGCTCTCTCCTGCCTCCGGAGATGGGGGCTCCCAGGGGAGCATCACGATAGCGCTGGGTGGTTCATGCTTCACCTCCCATCTCAGGGACAGGGGCTGATGCTGGTGTTGTCCCAACTGTGTCTTGCAGGCGCAGAGAAAGCTGTCTCAAGCAGAAGCGCAGGAAGCAGCAGATCTTCAAGCCCTGTGCTTGGACATCCTGCGCTCTCTGGACGTCTCCGTCTGGGGGATGACCAAAGTAAGTCGTCCTGCGCCCTGCTGCTGCCTCCCTGCCCCACTCTCCCCAAAGTGCTCCCTGAGCAGCCCCTTAGGCGCACAAGGTGAGTGGAAATGCAGAGTGTCGTTTCCATCTCAGAGCTGAAACGAGCTCGAGCTGGCACGGAGGTGGGAGCCACAACGTGCTGAATGGCCTCGTTCTTCCCTGCAGCTCCTGTGGCCGCGGCTGCTGCAGTACGTGGTGCCAGCCCAGTACGCCGGCACGTTGGTGCCGCTCTGCCGGTGCCTGCGAGAGCTGGCCGAGAGCCGGGGGAGAGCAGGGGGCGAGGACGGAGAGGAGGAGCCCGATGTCGTGGCCTCCCGGGAGCGAGGTAGGAAGCCGAAACTCTCGCCGTGAGCCGTGTCAGGCTGTGCCGGGGGCCCGTGGGCCGCGTGGGGGCTGCCCAGCCTGGGCAGGGGCAGGATATGGCGGGTCGCGCCGCTCTCACCGGCCTTTCTGTCTCCTCACAGCCAAGCTGCCGAGGCCGCAGGCCCTGCTGGCTCGCCTGCTGGTGAGTAGGGGCCCCGGGGAAAGCGCTTTCAGGGGCTGGAGGTGACGGGAGAGGTCGGGGCAGAGCTGTGTCGCAGGCCAGGGCCAGCAGCCCGCAGGGAGGAAGAGGCGTGCGAGAGCGAGTCGGAGCCTCCCTGGCCCCGCGGGACCCTGCTGCTGCGCGGGGGAGAAGCCGGCGGCGCCAGGGAGAAGCTCCCAGCTGGGCCGGGGCCAGGCAACCGCCCTCCCTGTGGGGAGAAGCTGCGGCTCCTCCGGCCGCCCCGAGCCCAGGTCTCGCCTGCCCTCTCCCAGGTGGTTGCGGCAGCTCCTCACGCCGGCTGCAGCGTCGCTGCCCTGCGGCTGCTGCAGGCCCTGTCCACAGAGATCCACAGCGCCGTGGGGATGGTGTGGGCCATGAAGATCCCCTTCCTGCTGCAGTGCCTGGAAGGTAACGTGCCGTCGGGGAGGAGGAGGCTGGAGAGGCCGAAGGGGAGGCAGGAAAAGGCAGCGTC
This sequence comes from Dromaius novaehollandiae, assembly GCF_036370855.1. NCBI lineage: Eukaryota > Metazoa > Chordata > Aves > Casuariiformes > Dromaiidae > Dromaius > Dromaius novaehollandiae. The sequence continues at coordinate 6,392,942 of NC_088101.1, forward strand.
CAGGCGTGAGGGAGGGGAATTGGCCCTGGCTTTCTCAGCGCTGGCTCTGCAGCTGTTGCCCTTCCAGGGAGCAGCGCTGACGCCCAGGAGCAGTTCATCTGGGGGATGGGGCCTTTCTTGCCCGTCACTGCCACGAGCAGGTGTTGCAGCACCCCGGCGTCCTCGCTGGGTGGGTGTTTGGGAGGGCTGGACTTGGTGCTTCTGGGGGTGGGTGAAACGTGTCCTGGTGCAAATGTGTGTGCGTGGTCCGAGCCCTCGTGTGAGGGCCTGGTTTGCTCTGGAGCTGCAGTCGAGCGATGGGGACTGGGAGCGGCGGGTGTGTGGCTGAGCTGAGTCCGTGCCCCTGTCCCCCGTCCCCAGGGTCCGTCAGGTGTCCTGGGCCTGGCCAAGAGTTTGGCATGAGGGCTTGAGCCTCGCGGCTTGGGCCCCTTCTGGTGTGGGAGCCGGAGGGTGTTTGAGTGCCAAGGAGCCCCCGGGCTCTTCTGTGGCACCAAGTAACACGGAGGGTTTTCTTGCTCCGGCTTTGTAGGGCAAAGCGAGAGCTGCCTGGACTCTGCCGAGTGGGAGCAGCTCCTGCTTAAGGTACAGCACTGCTGCGAGGGCAGCAGCTACCGGTGGGAAAGTGGGGGAAGGTGTGGGTGGAAAGGTAACCAGGAGCAGGGGAGCCCTGAGCAGGGAAATGCCAGTTTTGTTCAGAAAACAGGAAACACAGGAAAGACCCCCTGCAAAGGCCCTGAGGATTTTGTTTTGCAAAGAGCTGTGGATCACAGAGGGTCGTGTCGTGTTGTGCCATGTCCCATCGTTGCACGTTGTGACCCGCTCTGCGGGGGCTTTGCTTCAACTTGTGTTTCTCCTAGTTCCTGAGGACATCGCTGGAGACGATCGAGAGCCAGGCCTGGACCATGGGCCTGAGCGTGGAGCTCAGCCAGCAGACGGGCAGCTACCCCTGGCTGTCCCGGGAGCAGGTGGGTCCCTGCTGAGGCCTCGTTTCTGCGGGAGCCGAGCTGGACGGCCAGGCGCCGCGGCCAGCTCAGTCGTGCCTGGTGTGGGCTGGTGCGTCGCGGCCCGGCTCTGTGCCGCCAGGCTGTGCGTGACCACGTCTGGGGTGGCCGCTTGTCTTTCAGGCCTTCCTGTATAAAGCTGTCGGGGTGTCCCTGGCAGCGTGTCAGCATGTCCCCTACGTCCGCCGGGAAATGAAGAAGCATCTCTCAAGGACAAATTACTTGGAAGCGTCTGAGAGAGAGGTGAGTTTCCTCTTCTCCCCTTGCTTTCCCCGGAGCCCCTCGGTATTTCCAGGGGAGCGGTGATCTCTCCGAGCAGAGCGCTCCAGGCTCTTCTCATTTCCTTGTCACTGCTGTTTCTGTCGGACGATATCGCGAGTGTCGCTCGGAGCTTGCCGTGGCTGAGTGTCGGCCAGAGGCCGCCTCACCCTTTCCCTTGTGTTGCAGGCGATGATTTCTGTTTTGGCCGGTTCTGCCGAGAGCCACTTCCACCTTGCCTTGGAGGTGGTGCAGGAGTTTGGGGCGTCCATGGAGGAAAGACCAGTGTCTGGGGCTTTCAAACGCCTGAAGGTAAAGGATGCCGGGTGTCTTGGCTCGTTTTTCCTCTGCTTTATTTTCACTTCCAAACCAGTAGCAGCCCAGGGGTGGCTGCTGCGTGGAAAGCGGGGCAGCTCCTTCGCCGGGAGGCAGCGGGAGCTGGGGCCCGACGGAGGCGCTGGGCTGACGTCTCGTGGCTTCTCCCACGGCGCAGGAATACCACCAGGGGAAGAGAGCGGGGAGGCACATGGCCCTCGTGCTGGCCTACGGCCAGATCGCGCTCTGCGCCCCCCCGGAGCAGCTCCTGGCCCGCGTGGAGAGCGACGTCGTGGGGCGCATCCTGCAGCACTACCGCGCCAGCTGCCAGGTGGGTGCACGGGCGCAGGGCCAGCCACACAGACGTGGGTCTTCCCTGAAGCTCCTGCGAGTGCCGACTGCCCCCAGCGCCCCGGGGGCGGTTGTGCCCTGCCCGTGCTGGCGGAGGGGGACGCGGCAGCCCTGGTTCGTCCCTGCTGCCCTGCGGGGTCTGTGTGCTTCGGGGCCGTTGCTGCGTGTCCTGCGTCTGTGCGCCTTGGTTCACTGCCTCTCACTCCACCGCCTTTCCCCTTCCAGGTGCTGGGCTTCTCCTTCTCCACCAAGGTAAGTCCTGCCCCCCGGGGCCTTGCTCGCTGCCCTTCCCACACCCCTTTCCCCACGCAGGCGTGCCGGACTCGCCCTCCCGCTCCCCAGGCCGGGGGCCGGGGGTCTCCTTGCGGTAGGTAGCCGGGAAAGCTCATGCCTTCGCGGGGGGAGCTTCTTCCCAGGAGGGGAGAGGAGGTTTCCTTCCTGCGACCCGTGTGCCGAGCCGGGGCTCTGGGCAGACGCAGTCGCCCTTGTGCGCTGTGCTCTGGGGCTGGACTGCCCGCCGTGTTCCTCGTTGAGCCCTTGGTGCTGTGAGGAGTTCCTCACCGGTGCCGCCGTGTTTCCCTGTGCCGGGACGCAGGACATGCAGCTCAAGCTGGCGCTGATCCGGAGCGTCACCGAGGTCAGCCGGGCCGTGCGGGTGGCGGGGGGCTCCCGCGGCGTGGAGCTCTGCTGCAAACGGGAGCTGCTGGACACCTTGCTGGTGAGTGCCGGGGCCGGGACGGTGCCACCGGGGAGGTTGGGGCCGAGCCCCGAGGCCGGTCGTCCCGAGGCGCGATGCTCTGCCTTGGCCGCACGCGACCTCTGGAGCGCCCTGAGCCTGGTCCCGGTGGGAGGGCTCTCGGCGGCTGCCCGCTGCCCACTGTGCGCGTGTCTCTGTGACCTGCAGGGCTTCGTGCAGGGGGAGCCCCGGGATCGCCTGGTGTCCCCCGTGCGCCAGGAAGCGTTTGTGGCCGTGGGGCACTTGAGGTAGGGTCTTTGCGCCGGGGCTGCGGGGAGTTGTCATCTGAGCCGCTGCTCTGGGCAGTGGTAGTGAGACTCTTGTGTGTTTCCCTCTTTCTCTGCCAGCAAACTGAAGCCATCGCTGAGCCGGGAGGAAAACCGCGACCTCCTGGATCAGTGTGTGCGGAGCGTGATGCCCCTGCCTGCCCTGGAGCCGGCGGAAGAGGAGGGGGCGACAGCGGCAGACGCTCTGCACGTGCAGGTACCTGCTGGCCCTTCTCTGCCGGCCTCTCTGGGGATCCCTCAGCAGCACGCGCTGCGCTCTGCCCCCTCCGGCCGAGCTGGGCGTCTCTGAGCGCGGCCCAACGCCCGTCCTTCTCCCCGCGCTCAGGGTCTGCACGCGCGGACCATGGGGGCTCTCGGTGAGCTGGTGACGGCCCTGCTGGAGGAAGACCTCAGCTCGGACTGGCTGTCGGAGATGCTGCACGTGAGTGTCCGTGGGGGGACGGGGAAGGCGTCACCAGTGCCGGGTGCGTGGGGAGAGCTGGGCTGTGGAGGCGGCGGGGTCAGCGCGAGGTGGCCGTGGGGCACGTCTGCGCCGGTGCCCTCCATGAGGGGCTGCCGGGGCCGGCAAGGGGCTGTGCCGCCAGCTGCCGAGGCAGCAGCTCCTCGGCGGGACTCTGGGTGGGAGGGAGGCGTTTGGGGTGGCGGTGGGCAGGCCAGGATGGCTGGGGGGACTGTTGTGAGCCAGGTGTGCTCTTCCGCAGGTGCTGGAGTACTGGCTCACCTCGGCCAAGGAGTGGGAGCGGGAGAGGGCCCTGCAGGCCTGCGCCCAGCTGCTGGGTGCTTTCGAGGAGCGATTTGAGCTCACGGTGAGAAGGGACCCCCCATGTGCCATGTCCCCCCTCCCTGCTGGCTGCGGGCCCAGCTGGGAACTCTGCCCCGGGGGTCTCCTGGGCTGTGGGGCTGCACCGCTTGTCGCGGCCCGAAAGGAGTCGTTCAGGACGACCTCCCTCCCCTTGGGGCCAAACGACCAAGTTCGTGATGCCCTTGGACTGAATTAAGGTGAAACGACACCAGCCAACCGGTTTTAAGATTTATTAACACAAAGGCAAGGCATGTGGTCAAATAGGATAATTCAATGGCGAATACTGCAACTAGCTAGACAAAAACAGATCTTACCAACATTCAACAAAAGAGAGGGGGAAAGAGAGAGAGAGAGAGAGAGAGAGAAAGATATCACCACCCGTGGATCCAGCGGCGTCCTGTTGGTCCTCTTCCTTTGGGAGTCTCGGCAGTGGGGGGGGGGGGGGCTCCCGTCTGGTGGTAGGTGGGTCCTCTTCACCCTGGGTGTAAGTTTTGGTGGTGCGCGTGCAGTAATTACAACTCGAGTTGGGTCCGACCCTAGGTTAGCTCGGAATGACACGCGTGCAGTGGTTACAGCTCGAGTTGGGTACCTCCAAAGAGGGACCCTGAACAAAGAGATCCCTGGGCAATTATAGCTTTTTCAAATTAAGTTTCCCACCCCCCCACGTGGTAGTTCAGACCAATAGTAATTTTTGAGTCTGGGGTCTCCTGCTCCTTATTGGATCTCATCGTTGTTCCTAGGCAGGCTGTTTCTTTTCTCCCTTATCTTTTCTGTTGCAGTTTCTGCAGACAGGTGTGTCTTCCTTCCTATAGGTGTGTCTTCCTTCCTCGGGTCCCACCATCATCTCTCAAGGTCTTGACAAAGAGGTGGTAACTCCAGCAATTAGCACCGTTTCAGCAGTGCACAGGAATGCAAATTGCTGGTAACGCCCTTATCATTCCCGCCTGCAGCAGCTCTGGGCCCTTTCTCACTGTACTAGGGAGTGCGGCCTAAGGCTTCAGCAAATTTAGCCACTCATGCCAAGCAGGTTTTATAGAAGTTGTGCTAAAAACGGACAATAATTTACAGTCCAGATCCCAAAGTCTCTGCCCGATTGCGGTCTCGTTCAGTGCAGGCTCGGTGTGTTCTGGGTGGTCACAGGGAGACCATCTCGGGGGTCGCAGCAGCCCAGTCCTGTTTCCGCCAGGGACAGATGGCTTGTTCGGGGTTATGGCCTGCCTGCACCCCATGCACCAAGAAATGTTTAAGGCAAAAAAATTCATTCATCTGTCCGCCACACCACCCCGTGACTTAAACATTGATTGGTACGTCTCCTTCCTGAAGTCTTCATGGCCTTCATCCACAGTGGTGATATGAGACAGAGAGAGAGATCAGAAAGAAGTATAGAAATAGTAGAAGTGCGCACAGTAGTCATGAACAATTATTAAGAATATCTACTTTTAACAATAATATGTCCAAAACTAATCAATTTTCTGAACAATAACTTCTTTTGACAATAACATATCTAAAGAACAATATCTTAACATATCTAAAGCTAACAATAACATATCTAAAAATAACCACACCAAAATGTGTCCCAGGAAAAGTTTGAGGATTTGCCTATGGCTCTGGGGAGTCATTGGAGAAAGGTGATCCTTTACAATGACAATTGTGAGGCAAACAAGGGCATATTAAAAGAACAGTTACAGCAATAGCCAAAGAACAAGTACTGCAACATGAACTAACATAGCTGTGTATAACATCTTCTTTTCCATTCTTCTAGTATAATCCACCGATGTATCTGTCGTCCAAGTTGTGACGGGGCGTGTGTGGGGGGTACCTCTTTCTGTTATCCTCAGGGCTCCAGCGTCGCAAGGATGGTTGGGGATTGTTGACTGCGGCCCTCGTGGTTGATGCCAAGGCTGATGGCCGTTGTGGCGCATGCGTGGTTTGAGCCTGGGTACTCTAGTCACCTGACGCGTTTTATTATTTTCTACCCACTAAGTTCCGGTGGGTCACCAGGACCAGTTTTACAGAATAGATAAACATATCATTATAGCAAATCACAGAGTACCTCCTATGGTTTCTTTACAAAAAATATCTGGATTATAGTTGTCCTGATCTCTATTGCCTATCTCCTCGCCATTCTTCCGTGTGTAACCATGCATTCCACCCCGTGAGTTAAAAGGTTCCTCAGCCTGGTCTTAAATTGCTATTTCAGCCTTAGGGACATCGATTAGGCCCTCCTCGTCCTCCTCCTTTGGTAGGGGAGCATAATTAGTCAGTTGGACCATTCGTATGTTAACAGTTTTTATTATAGTTGATTTTACACAGGATATTGCTATGCTTACGATAATCACAACTGATCAAACTTTGAATCCAACCAGTGACACTGAGTCCAAACCAACTAAATATTTTTGAAAGCCAATTAGAATTCATTGATTCTTGGAGCTCACGGGTGTCTTTTGAAATTACCTCGACTCCTACCAATACATGCCTTTTCCCTTCTGAGAGGCGAAAAGGGCCGATGTAGTCTATTTGCCAAGTGTCCCACAGCCCCTTATTGTCTCTTAAGTGTAGGGGTTGGTCCTTGAGAGGGTTATGTCCTTCTAATCGTGTACGGCATAGGCCGCATGCTGAGATAACAGTGTTACATAGCTCCCTGGTCACAGACCATCCCCTGCTGACTGCCTCTTTATAAAGGTCTTTACTTCCAGAATGGTCTCGTTTAACATGCAACCATTCTAACAGATGTTCCCATTTTTCCCCTTCTGCTTCTGCTGCTAATGTAGCTAGGCGGGTTAGCGAATCTACTTGGTTATTCAAAAGGTGAGCGGGGTGGTTTCCTGTTTGGTGTGCAGCTACCCATCCTACTAGGAAAGATTTCTGTTTGGCAATGCTGAGAATTTCTTCCCATTTCTCTCGTTGCCACACTGGTATTCGATTAACTTCCCACTGGTTTTGCTCCCAGAATGGGAGCCATTCAGTACATCCCTTGAACACAGCATATGAATCGGTGTAAATGAACACTGGTTCTGTGTTTTCTGCTTCTCGCTTTATCACACTCCAAACTGCTATCAACTCTCCTACCTGAGCACTCCCCTCCCCTTCCGTTACTATCCGGTCTCCTGAATCAACATGCAATGCTACTGCTCGGTATTTCCAGACCTTACCTTCTCTTTTAGAGGAGGCGTCAGTAAACCATACATTTTTTAGTTGGGATTCAAAAGGAGGAGCAGGTTTTATAACAGAAGGAGGAGGTTCCTGATCTGGGTGATCAGGAGGTGCATCCTGTATTTGAAGCATCTTAGGTGTACCCTCTTCTACCTTGTGTGTATGGTAGTAGTGATCTAACTGCGCATACCACTTCCTTACTGTTTCTCGTTGTGCAACCCCCATAGGAGGTGGAGTTCCAGCTAATATTGGCTTCAAGACCTTAAAGGGTCCTCTTAAAATAATCGATTGCTGTCGTATGACCCTTTCAGCTTCTTGCAAAGCCAGGCTAACTACAAAGAGGCCCTTCTCCCAGGCAGAGTATCGCTTCTCTGCATCTTTGAAACTGCGTGAGTAAAAACCTACGGGGCGAGTCGGACCTTCAGGCCCACGTTGCCACATATGTATAGATAATCCATGAATTGCAAAACCCCACTCAATATGGAGTGGATCTGTTGGGTGTATTGGCCCTAAGGCTTGATAAACCCCAGCCTCAAAGATTAACAATTCTAAGGCTTCCTCATGAATTGGGGTCCAATTCCAGGTAGCCTTTTTGCGTATCAAATCATATAAAGGACGTGCTATGATGGAAAAATCTGGAATGTGTTTTCTCCAAAATACCAGCAGGCCTAGGGCATGTTGTAATTCCTTCTTATTTCCAGGCATCTTTACTTGTTCAAGGGAGGTTAAAGTCTCAGGGGGAATACATACTGCTCCTCCCCTCCACCAAATGCCTAGGAATTTCACCTCAGAAGAGGGAGGCTGTATCTTTTCTGTCGGAATTTGGAGTCCTAAACTTTCCAAATGGCTAATTATTTCAGATTGGGTTTTTCCCACCGCAGTGGCATCAGAGCCGCCAACCAATATATCATCAATATATTGATATACTTTGACCCCTTTTTCAGGCGTGATTTGAGCAAGCTCTTGTGCCAGTGCGTAGTGGGCAATGGTTGGTGAGTGGCGGTATCCCTGGGGGAGACGTGTAAAAGTGAATTGCATACCCTCCCATGTAAAAGCAAAACGATCTCTATCTATTTCCTGCAAGGGGACCATAAAAAACATGTCTTTAACATCGATGGTTGCTAAAATTTGATGGGCTTGCTCCTGTATAGTTGCAATCAGTTCAGCTATATTAGGCACAGCAGCTGTTAAAGGACCTGTATTGGCATTCAGACGCCGATAATCAATTGTCAGTCTCCACTTTCCGTTTGGTTTACGGACTGGCCATACAGGGGAGTTATAAGGTGAGTGAGTGGGAATAATTATCCCCTGTTCTCGTAATTCAGTTATTACAGGGGCAATTCCCTCCCTTGCTCCTAATGGCAGAGCATAGGGTTTGACATTGGTTATTTTTGAAGGAGGAAGTGCGGGTGCTGACTGAAGCAGCCTCATCGAGGCTACAGGGAGCCCAAACGTCCATTCTTTTCCTCCCGAGTCTACCCAGGCACGGCCTTTTAGTAGGTCAAGTCCCATAATATTTGTTGGCAAATCTCCTAGTATCATTGTGGTTTCAACTGGAGATTCATCACCTGGCAGCCAGCATTTAATTCGGGCTGTCGGTTGTGGCTTAGAATTGCCAAAAACATCAGTGACCCAGATCGGTTTCTTATCAGCCACTATCCCATTGTTATCAGCAATATCCTTCCGAAGAGCTGATATCTGGGCCCCAGTGTCTACTAAGAAAGTAACTGGAGTTTTAAAGGGCCCTAGTGGGAAAGTTATCAACAAGTCTCCTCTGCTGTTTTCTGTGAGCCTCCTTAAGTGGACCCACTGGCCATCCCCCGGCTCACTTAAAAGGGACGGCTCAGGGGGTTTCCCGACTCCGAGGGTTTAAAATCAACCACATCAATTTCCTGCGGTGCAGACGGGGTTACTACTCTAGGTTCTTGGGATAAGGGAGCAGGGTCTTTGGGATTTGAGGAATATGGGGTTCCCCTTATCCTGTCCCAACTTCTTACCAAACTTTCCAGGTTGGGAGTTGGTAACCTATCCATGACTTCTCTGGGAATTCCCTTTGAAATGCCTTCTGCCCATAATAATTGTCTCCTGCTATCCGACACCCGTACCATTTTCCCAGGATGTGGGTGTTGCAGTGATTTATATTGCCTCCCACTTTCCTCAACTCTTCTTATTTCTGCTTTATGCTTTGTTTCCCCCTGGCCAGTGAATCCCATACGCCTTCCGTAATTAATTAGTTCCTGTGCCACTTCCCCCCAAGTCATGTCAGGGGAGCCTCCCCTTCGCCTCGGTCGAGGAGTTCGTAATCGGTCTTGCAGCTGAACAGCATAAAGCTTTAAAGCATCAGGAAGTCCCCTGATCAGAGGATGTAACCTCTCGGGGTCTGCCACACACTGCATGGGGGAGGGCTGCTGCGGAAGCAGCAAACGGTCATGCATCAATTGGAGGCAAGCAGTTTTCTGCACGCTTTCCAAAATGTGGCCCGCTGTGGGTGTTTTAATAGAAAAAGGGTCTCCTCTTTCCATTGGGTCTAATCCTCCTGCCCAGTAGGCTACCCTCTGGGTCAAGGACCATGGTTCCCTATTATCATTTGTGGTTAGGAAGACTCCGGGTCCCCAATATCCTCTAGCCTCATCTTCGCTCAGCAGAATGCGATCCCCCCCAGTGAGGGAGACTCTCCACACATACTCAGTTTCAGTTTCCCGGGAGCCCCGGGAATATTTTTCCTGTATTTTAGCCAAGTCCTGAGGGGAATAGGGGATAATACGCGTGGTATGTTGTTGAATACCCCCTTGACCATTATCAATGGTTTCAGTTTTAATCAAGGGTCTCATTACTACGTTCCCATCTCCAGGATAAAAGAGGTTCCTGCTCTCTTCTAATTCTTTAATTGGATATATGGATTTTAGATCAGATGCCTGTTTTCCATCTAGTTTTGCCAAATTCGAGAATCCCAGTTCACTATCATCAAACCCCCGCCTGTTTTCTTCCAGTTCAGACCGCAGGATTCTCTCTCGGTCTAATGAGTCCGATAAGATTGTTTGAAGTCGCTGAGTATGGTTGCGCTCAGCAGCAAGTTGACTTTGCAAGTTTCTCACCTGTTCTTGCAAAGACTCAATTGTCTCTTTATCACCTTGCCTCTCCCTCTGGGCAGCAATTAGTGCCGCCCCTAAAACAGCACAAACTGTTGCTTTTCCTTTCCCGGTTTGTAGTTTTCGTTCCTTTGCCAAAAGAGTGATCCTATCTGCCACCGCCTTTGAGTCATGCCAATTGTTTTGGGCCCAAGCCATGCCAGGAAGAGAGGGCAGGGCTTTATAGCCCTTCAATTTTTCAAAGAGAGGATTATCCTCCATTGTCGGATCCTCAAATCGATCCCGACAACAACTATCACACAACACAAAAGGAGACTACTCCAAATTATTCAGCCTACTGTGGGTTCACGTACCCAGTGTGGATCTTTACAACAAGATCCTCTGTACTCCAAATTATTCAGCCTACTGTGGGTTCACGTACCCAGTGTGGATCTTTACAACAAGATCCTCTGTACTCCAAATTATTCAGCCTACTGTGGGTTCACGTACCCAGTGTGGATCTTTACAACAAGATCCTCTGTCCCCGCTCCTGGCAGGCACTTCCCAAGGAAGGGGCCACGCTAAGGGCCCTGGTCCCTTCTGGTAGGTTCAGTATCTCAAGGGCATCCTGCCGACTACGCCAATTATGTCGCGGCCCGAAAGGAGTCGTTCAGGACGACCTCCCTCCCCTTGGGGCCAAACGACCAAGTTCGTGATGCCCTTGGACTGAATTAAGGTGAAACGACACCAGCCAACCGGTTTTAAGATTTATTAACACAAAGGCAAGGCATGTGGTCAAATAGGATAATTCAATGGCGAATACTGCAACTAGCTAGACAAAAACAGATCTTACCAACATTCAACAAAAGAGAGGGGGAAAGAGAGAGAGAGAGAGAGAGAGAGAAAGATATCACCACCCGTGGATCCAGCGGCGTCCTGTTGGTCCTCTTCCTTTGGGAGTCTCGGCAGTGGGGGGGGGGGGGGGCTCCCGTCTGGTGGTAGGTGGGTCCTCTTCACCCTGGGTGTAAGTTTTGGTGGTGCGCGTGCAGTAATTACAACTCGAGTTGGGTCCGACCCTAGGTTAGCTCGGAATGACACGCGTGCAGTGGTTACAGCTCGAGTTGGGTACCTCCAAAGAGGGACCCTGAACAAAGAGATCCCTGGGCAATTATAGCTTTTTCAAATTAAGTTTCCCACCCCCCCACGTGGTAGTTCAGACCAATAGTAATTTTTGAGTCTGGGGTCTCCTGCTCCTTATTGGATCTCATCGTTGTTCCTAGGCAGGCTGTTTCTTTTCTCCCTTATCTTTTCTGTTGCAGTTTCTGCAGACAGGTGTGTCTTCCTTCCTATAGGTGTGTCTTCCTTCCTCGGGTCCCACCATCATCTCTCAAGGTCTTGACAAAGAGGTGGTAACTCCAGCAATTAGCACCGTTTCAGCAGTGCACAGGAATGCAAATTGCTGGTAACGCCCTTATCATTCCCGCCTGCAGCAGCTCTGGGCCCTTTCTCACTGTACTAGGGAGTGCGGCCTAAGGCTTCAGCAAATTTAGCCACTCATGCCAAGCAGGTTTTATAGAAGTTGTGCTAAAAACGGACAATAATTTACAGTCCAGATCCCAAAGTCTCTGCCCGATTGCGGTCTCGTTCAGTGCAGGCTCGGTGTGTTCTGGGTGGTCACAGGGAGACCATCTCGGGGGTCGCAGCAGCCCAGTCCTGTTTCCGCCAGGGACAGATGGCTTGTTCGGGGTTATGGCCTGCCTGCACCCCATGCACCAAGAAATGTTTAAGGCAAAAAATTCATTCATCTGTCCGCCACACCGCTGCCTGCCCCGATGCCCTGCCACAGCTCGGGCGCCAACACAGCTGGGACAGGGAGATCAGCCGCCAGGGCTGCCTGCGACCTCCTTGTTGTCCTTGTGTTTCCCCAGGGAGAAACCTCTTTCGGGCCCTTTGGCTCCATGGTGGGACTGCTGGCGCCTTTCACCTGCGACTCGCTGGCCACGTCCCGCCAGCGGGCAGGGGCCTGCCTCGGCCACCTCCTCCGCATACAAGGTGAGGGCAGCCCCCTCCTGGCCTCAGCCAGCTCCCCGCTGCCCCCCGCGCCCCACGACTGCGCGGGGCTGGGCTCCGTTACTCCTTCCTCTCTCGGCCCCTGGGCCAGAGGTGGGTCTCCGTCACCAAGGCTGCCCTTCTCTCCTGGTGCTCCCTGCAGGCAAGATGCTGGAGACAGGGGCCGAGGAGGACGAGGTGCAGCCTTTGTGCCAGTGCCTGAGTGCCCCAGACGCCGAGGCTCTGCTCCAGGCTTCCTCCAGACTCAGAAAGGTACCTGGCCCCACGGCGCGGGGGAAGCCGGTGCCCGGGCTCCCGTGCGGCTCCCTGCTTCGCTGCTGGGGCCCCGCTGTGTTTTGGGAGAGCTGCCACAACGGGCGCCCGGGGTTAGGGAGCAGCAAGCGGCTGTCGAGCAGCACAGAGCATGGCAGGCCCTGCCTGCACAGCTGCCCTGTAAAGCCCTGGCACCCTGCAGGCCCAGCGAACTGCCCCGCTGACCGCGCGCTCGAGTTTCCTCTCCTTTGTGAAGGGCCGGAGCAGACCTGCGACGTGGCCTCTCCCGTTTCTGATGTCTCCCCAGATCGTCTGCAAACACATCCCGCCAGCGCAGGCCACGGACTTCCTCTCTGCCGCCCTGGACGGGATGCTGTCGGCCAGGTCCGCGTGTGCTCAGGCAGCGGGCGAGTGGCTGCTCACCTTCCTGGAGACGTGCGGGGGACAGCTATTCACGGAGGTGAGAGACGCCTTTTCCCGGGGGTTCGGGCCTTCCCGCCTCCGCCGTTGCCGGGCACCTCGTGCAGGTGCCGGGGGCCAAAGTGCCGCCCCTGGTGCGCAGCGCCGAGGGCTCTGTCGAATCCGAGTGCCGGCCGCCTCATCCCGGGGTTGTTCTTCGTCCGGTGACACTGACCCTGCTGGGCCAAACCCCGGTGGCTCCCACGACAGAGGCAGTTAGAGCTGAGGCACCCAAAGTGCCCAGTTGCTCCCCGGTTCTCGGGCGTGATGCTCAGCCCTCCCGGCCCGAGGAGCCCAGGGTGGCTCCTTGGCGTTGCCCTCGGTGGGCAGCAGAGATGTGTCCCCATGGCCGTCCGGCATCCCCCCGCCGCTGCGCAGAGCCTTGGGGCTTTAGGGCTGGGTCCTGAGAAATGGTCGGGGAGCAGGAATTGCTCATGGGCCGAGTGGGGGTGCCTGGGCCGTGCGGGAGGAGCAAGAGAGGATGGAGACGACGGCTCTTTTGGTCTGCGTTCAGGTGCCAGAAATCCTGAGCATCATCTACATCCGGATGCCGACCATGCAGCAGGACACCCTCCGACACTTCCTCTTGGAGGCGGTGTCCCTGCTCGCCCTCTACCACCCCGGGGCCGTCATCAACAGCCTGCTGCAGAAGCAGCTGCCCATGGACAGGTACGTGCACTGCCCCAGCCCCACGGACGGGCAGGAGCCGCCGCTGACGGGGCGAGGAGGAGCCAGCGGAGAAGCCGGTCCTGCTGCTCCGGGGGCAGAAAGCCTGAGCGCGGCAAGAGCCGTCTTGGAGGCCAGGAGAGCGTTTGGCCCCTGCCGAGGGCGTCGCAGGTACCAGAGCCCACGGGCTCACGGGGGAACTTCTGCTCCCTTGCAGTGACACCGAGGAGCTGTGGAGGGTCCTGGGGGGGAAGTTCTTTGTGGACCACTTCCTGAGGGTTTTGATGGAAAAACTGAAGAACTCAGGAAGCAACCAGCCCAGGACCAGCTCTGCCAAGCCTGAGGCAGATGAGGAGGAGGCTGCGCTGGAGCCTCTCAAGGTACATGCACCGGCTTTGTACCTGACTTCCCAAATCACCCTTCAGCCTGAGGGAGCTCCGTGCATGCTGCGAACATCCCTGAGCCCCCCGGGCTGGTGCCATGCTGGGCCCTGGGCAGCGCTGTCAGCCGAGAGCGTTTGCTGCTGCCAGGCTGCAGGGGAGTAAACTGCAGGCAGTAAAGGTCCCCGAGGCGGGCAGGGCACAGGTGGGAAAAGGCCTTGTTTTCACAGGCAGCTTTTGGTTGCATTTCTCTGCAGATGACCCGGGCCATCTCTGTGGTGGTGTCAGCGCTACAGAGCCCGGAGGCTGTGCAGCGCCTGCTCCCGGAGCTGCTGCCGGTGCTGCTGAAGCAGATCAGCGCCACAGTGGGCAAGGAGATGCCATCTTCCCCACTCAGCACCCGGGGAAAGCTGTTCCTGAAGGGCCACGCGAGCGATGACAATCCTTGCAGGTAGGAGCCAGGGGACGGAGACGCAGGGGCTGGGCTTGGGTCCCTGTCACTTTGATTCCCAGGGAGGAAGGTGCCCCAGGGAGACTTGTTTTTTCCCCGGGCTCTATTTATTTTGGTTTGGGTTTGTCTGTTTGGTTGTAGTTCTTGTTTTATGAGTGTTGGCGTGCTGGTTGGTTTGGTCTCTGTTTGGCGTGTTTGTGAGCCGACGGTCCCTAGGGTCCGTAGGCCAGGTTTCTTAGAGCTTGTCAGGCTTCAGGGTTGTGAGATGTCATTCCAGGGGTGTTTGCAGCTCCCTCGGTGAGGCTGAGCACGAGTGAGCGAAGGCCTTGCCGGCGGCAGCGTTTCCTTCGCCTGTTGCCGTGACTGAGGCCTCGCTGCTCTCTTCTCGCCCAGGCTTTCCCTGGAGACCCTGGAGGTGGTGCTGCGCACGTGCCTCGATGGGAAATGGCTGTGGCTGCTGCGGAAGCAGGGCGCCTGGGCTGCCCTGGAAGACCCCCGGGCTCACCACGACGGCGTCTGCCTGCTGACCGGGTGAGAGCCCGAGGAGGCGCCTCGCTGCTCCGGGGTGGCCGCGACCCGGGAGGGGCTGGCGGGACCCTTCCCCTGGGCCCGGGCGTCTCGGAGGTGCCGAGCAGAGCCCGCGTGGGAGCGGGGGGATCGCGGGGGCCCGAGGCTGGGTGCCGCCCTGTGTAACCGCACGTCGCCTGCCTGTGCTCTGTGCGCAGGGTGCTGCTCCGCGCCGGGACCATCTCGCTGCCCCTGGTGCTGACCCAGTGGCTGGACGCCCCCTCGGCCAACCTGCGGGTCATGGCCACGGCTTTCTTTGCGGAGGTGAGGGAGAAGGTGGGAGAGGGAGGTTTAGGAGGGCTTTTCTCAGGATGCCAGCAAGAAGGTGCCGGCAGAAGGTGTCACATTCCCGGCGGGAGCAGATCCCCCCTCATAGCAGGTCTCTCAGGAGCTGCCCTTCCTCAGCCCCTTCCCACCCCCCACCCACCCATGAGCACCCCCGGGCACAGGGCAGCGCTGCCCTCAGCCTGGCCAAAGCCGCAGCCTGGGCCGGGCCCCAAGGAAAGCTGCCGGGCATGGGGGTGGTCAGCTGGGGCTGGTGGGGCTTCCTCGTGCGGAGCCCGGGGCGGCTGCTGTTCCCGGGCCTGGTCTGCATCCGTCTCCAGGTGCCGATGGCCGGGTTGCTGTGCTGCAGCTGATGAAGGAGCCGGCACTGCAGGAGTGGAGGTGCCTCCAGCCCATCGCAAGGGCCTTGCTGGAGAAGCTGCAGGACTCGAGCAGCACCGTGCGGCAGATGGCAGCGCGCGGCCTGGGCAACCTGGTCAGCGGAGCACCGGAGAAAGTGAGAGAGGCTTTGCTCTGCATGAAACGCAGCCCCTGCGTGACCAGAGAGATGCCGGCGGGGAGCTGCGGGGGGATTAGAGAGTGGGCAGAGCAGCAGAGGCAGCTGTGAGTCTTTGCCCCGAGGGCGCTCTGTTCTGGGGCACCAGCCGGGCTGCAGAGGGGACGGAGGTGCCGACGGGCCCCTCGGGCTGCGATGTGCTCGGGGGCTGCTTCTGAGAGCTTCAGCCCCTGGAGGCGATGGGGAAGAGGAGCGGTTGGAGGCAGGACTAGCAGGAGGCTCACGTGTGTGTCACGCTTGGCAGCTGCGAAAGCACAAGGGAGCCGTGCTGGAGGCGCTGCGGAGGAGCCTGGAGGACGTGGCCGCGGCGGAGGTGGTGTCAGAGAGCCTGCTGGCGCTGGCGAAGGTGGTGACGGAGCTGAAGGGGAAGGCTGTGGGCTCCACCTTCAGAGACATCGCCAGGGCCACCAAGGGGTTCTTTGATGCTGTGAGTGAGCAGTGGTGTCTGACGCCTGCTCGAAGGGTCCCTCGCGGGCTCGTCCGAGAGGGGCGGCGTGGGCAGGGGCCGCTGCGGATCGGGAGGGTTCGGGGAAGATGCTTCTCCCTGGGGAAGGTGGGGGAGCTACTGTTTGTGACCCCTGTGGGGGTCCTTTCTCCGGGCATTGTGCTCGACCGGCAGCGCCCAGGTGTTGCAGAAACAGCTGTACGCGGTGTCCCAGTCGCCCACCTGAGGGCTGGGGTTTCTGGGTTGCAGGAGCAGGCGTCGCTGCGCTCGGCGGCCTTCACCCTGTACGGGGTGCTGGCCGCCTCTGCCACGAGGAGGTGGAGGTCTTTCTTCACGGAGGAGCTGGGAAGCACGTGGGCCAGCCTCGTCCTGCACCTCCGGGACCCCGACCTGGGAGCCTCCATGGTAAGAGCCCCGGGGGGAAGGGAAGCAAGACGTGAAGCCAGGCAGCAGCTGCAGGGACATTGCTGCCGTTGCCGCCTGCTCAGCAGCTGCAGGGTCTCTGCAGAGCCTCCCCGAAAGCGTCCCCGCGCAGTTGCCCCTGCACTGCCCAGGGTAGTGACTCCAGCACCCCGGCTCACCTCTCTTTGGCAGGCGTGCCAGGGCGCCCTGCGGCTGTGCGCCCCGTTTTTGGGGCTGCGGAGGGTGCGGCAGGGCCTCGCCGTCAACACCCGGCTGAGCGCGGCCGAGCTGCTGGGCGACATCTGCAGCCAGCTGGTGAGGAGCTGCACGCCCGGGCGCGATGGGGCTGCGGGGCCCTCGCCGGCCCCGGGAGAGGGAGGGAGCGGGCAACACGCCGAGGGCGGCGGGGTTTTTTTGCGGCCGAGAAGGACAGTGTGTCCCACGTCCCCCAGGCCCAGGAGAGCCCCGAGCACCAGGAGATGCTGTACGTCGCCGCCAGGCGCTGCTTCCTGGTGAGCTGCGGGGACCTGCAGGCTGCGGCCCTCGACGTCACCGGTGAGTCGGAGCGGGCGCTCTCTGCGGCTGCTTCCCCTGCACTGCTGCTGTCCCCGTCTGCCCGGGCTGGGGGTCCCAGGGGCACTCTGATGTCGGTGTGTCGCCCTGACGTCGGTGTGTTGCTCTATGCACGCAGGGGTCCTCGTGGAGCACGCGGGCATCGAGTGGCTGACAAGGGAGGAAGTGATGCCGCTCTCAGCAAGTAGGTGACAGGGCCCTGGCGCCCCGGGCCTGGGGGCTTGGTGGAGTTTGGGCCCCGGCATGGAAGCAGCTGCGGGGCAGCATCGCCCTGCCGGGGAGGCTGGGCTGGTGCCGGGTGCGGCCCTGACGCCGTGGCCGGTGCCGTTGCAGCTCTGCGGGTGCTGCGGAAAGACAAGGACCCGCGGGTGCAGCAGGCGGCCGCTCGGCTCCTCCGGGACACTGGCCTCGAGCAGCCCCCGCGGCGGTGCTGAAATAAACCTCGCCGGGAACCTGCCGCAGCAGCGGGGGTGTTTCTGCGCCGGGGCCTGGGAGTCGCTTTGCTCCCCACTGCCCCCCTTGGCCACCGGGTCCCCGGGGCTCTGGCCAGGGCTGCTGTCCTGGGGCTGAAGGGGGTGTGGCCAGAGCTGGGGTGGGGCGGGGCTGAAGGCTGGGGTGGGGCTGGAACCAGGGGCGGGGCAAGGCTGCAGGTGAGGTGGGGCAGGGCCAGGCCAGGGGCAGAGCAGAACTGGGAGGTGGGTGGGGCCAGTGCCAGGGGCAGGGTGGAGGGAGGTGGGGTGGAGCCAAGGGAGGGGTGGGGCCAGAGCAGTGGGCAGGGCCAGATCCAGTGTGGGGTGGAGCTGTGGGCAGGGACATGGGCAGGGCAGTCCCAGGTGGCCCTTTCCTGGCACCTGCGCAGCTGCTCTGGCCCCCAGACCCGCGGGTGGGCAGTGGTGGTGGGTGGTGGTGGCGCTGGGTGTCCGGGACCCCCGGGCAGCCCCCTCCCTGGTGCGGGGCTCCCGCTTGCCGCAGCCTGGAGTCTGGGCCGTGGGCGGGGCGGGGCGGGGGGCTCTGCCTGGCTGGGCGAGGCGGCACGGGGCAGGAGGCAGCTGCGGGCCCCGCCCGGTGCCAACAGGGCCCGGGCCCCGCGGTGGGGGAGCAGCCGCGCTCAGCCAGGTTCAGGCTGCGGGGCTGGCGGGGGCCGGCGCGGTGCAGTAAAGGCCGAGGGGCCGGAGCCCAGCGCCCGCCCGGCCTGGGCTGCCCAGCGCCGCGGGGCTGGGCCCTGCCTGCAGGGAGCGGAGGGTCCCCCCGGCCCAGGGGCCTGGTTAACACCTGCTGGTGCCGGGAGGGGAGGGCTGATGCCTGGGGGCTGCGAAAGGGGCTCAGGGCACTGCTGTGGGGCTGGAAATGGGGGTGGTGCAGGGCTGGGAGGGGAGGGTGAAGGGGCAGTTTGGGGGACTCAGTCTCCACTTCAGAGCCCCCAAATGAGCACCTGGAGCCTGTCTGGGAGCACCAGAAACGCAGTGCTTGGGGATGGAGGCTAAGTCCTGCATTTCTGGTGCTCCCAGACAGGCCCTGGGGGCTCGTTTGGGTGCTCCAAAATGGAGGCTCATCCTGTGAGTCTGGGGCTCAAGCCCAGGCTGCTGGGACTGGTCTCAGAGCTCAGAAAGGGGGCTTAGTCCTGGGTTTTGGTGCTGGAGAGCAGGGTCAGGGGGCTGTTTTGGGGCTGGAGAAACAGGATGGGGGTCCGGTGTAGGGCTTAGAAAGGGAAGGCAAACGCTGTGGTTTTGGGGCTCAAAGGTGGGTTGAGGGGGCTGCTGTTGGGGTCAGAGTCCATTTCTGAGACCCAGACCTGTGTTTGAGCTGCAAGAAGGCAGGGTTTAGCTTCCCTTTCTCAGTCCTGCATTTCTGGGCCTCAGAAAGCAGGTGCTGGGGGCTGTGCTGGGGGCTTGGAGACAGAGGCCTGGTCTGGGGTTCTTGAGCTCAAAAAGGGAGACCAAGTCCAGTGTTTTGGGGGCTTGAAAACTGGTCGGGTGGGCTGTTTTGGGGCTCAAAACCAGAGGCTAAGTCCTGCGTTTTTGAGATTTGAAAACACACTCAGCCATCTGTTTTCAGCCCCAGAACCAGAGGCCAAGGGGGCCTGTTGGTTGGGGGTGGGAGGGGTGTGGGCAGGGCCTGTGGACCCTCCCTGGAGTTGGGGGTCCATGCGCAGGCACCCCGCAGGCAGGGAGGCTGGCATGCACCAGGCCAAACCTCGCATCTGAGAGAGTCTCTGGCGCAAAAGCAGTTTTGGGGAAGAAACACCAGCCGATGCCAACTTCCCAGTCCAGCCTTTATTCAGTGTTCACCCAGCACTTTCACCACTAATTAAGCAGTCAGCTTAGGGGAATTGCATCCATACTGACCAGGGAGTCAATGTCGATGCAATATCCATAAGCCTAATGCTCAGTTAGTTCAAGCAGTGCACAGGGAACTGACATATATGAACCAATTAGTCAGCATTTACCCCCTACTTTCAATACTAAGTAACCACATCCCTTACAATCCTTGGAGCAATGCTAAGCAACTAATTAGTGGTTATTGATTCCATATGAGTAAGGTCATTAGTCATCCCTGAGTGCAGGTACCTTAGCTCCTTACTCAGCCTTCCCTGAATCTCCATGGGGTAATTAGTCCCCACTGACCCAGCAGCCCTCAGCTGTGGCCACAGTGCTGCACACTGGTACAGCTGCCCTCCACCTCCAGGCTGGGGCAGCAGCTGATTTAGGGCCCTGTCCAAGATCAGTCCATCAGCCTGTACCTACGGGGTCGATATGAACTGGTTACCAGCAGTGCGGGTGCCACATGCGCAGGCTCGTCGCTCAGCACCGCGTCCCTGTCCCTGTCCCCATTGCTGCCCCGGGGGGGCCCGGTGACACCCTCCGCCCGGGGACAGTGGCTGGTTCCCAGCCGCGTCGCTTCCGCGGGGCCCCAGCCCACGGCACCAGGCAGCAGCTGGTGGCTCCGGCCCGGGGCATTGGCCCCAGCGGCACCGGTGGCTCTGGCTCCCAGCGGCAGCTCCGGCTCCTGCAGGAGGGAGGGAAGAGGCGCCCGGGGAGCCCTCGCAGCCCCCCCCGCGCCGCCCGGGGCCCCTCCAGCCCCGGCCAGGCCCATCCGGCAGCGCCGGGGCCCGACCAAGCCCCCCGGGCAGCCCCAGCCCGGCCCAGGCCCCACGGTCCGGGGGCAGCACAGAGACCCCTCTGCCGCGGGCAGCGCCCAGGCCCGGCCCCGCCGCCGCGGCCTCACCCGCTCCTCCGGGCAGGGCCGGGCTCGGGCTCCCTCCGCCCCACGGACAGACCCGGGCCGCCCCGGTTCTCCCCGCACCCCCCGGCAGAGCTAGTGCCCGGGCCCCCCCGCCGCAACCCGGCTGCGGCCTCCCGCTCCCCACCGGTACCTGCTGCTGCCGCCGCTGCCCGGTCCTGCGGCTCCGGTTCCGCCCCTCAGCGCCGCTCCCCGGTGACGTCACGGCTGCCGCGGGCGGTGCTGTGCCGAGGGGCCCCGCGCCACGTGCGGGGGCCGCGGGGAGCCCGGAAGCAGGAGGCCGCGGCTGCGAGTGCCGGAGCAGGGCTGTAGCCTGGCCGCGGGTGGGCGGAGGGGGGGGCGGGTGGCGCTGGGGCAGCAACAGGCTTCGGGGGGGGGGATGGTTGGGGTGCAGGCTGGTCCCGGGGCGCCACCTGGGTCCTGGGGCCTCGAGTGGCAGCTGAGCCGGGTGCTGGGAGCAGAGACCAGGTCGTGTGTTTTGGGGTCCAGAAACGGAGACGCAGCCGCTGCTGTGACTCCCAAAACAGCCGACCTCGCCTCTGTTTCCCAGTCCCAAAAATGCATGACCTGAGTCTCTGTTTTGGGGCCACAAAGGGCAGGTTAGTCCTGTGTTCAAGCACAAGAACAGGCCAATGAGCCCTGGGTTTTGGGGTCCATAAGCAAGGCCAAGTCCTGCATTTTGGAGCCACCAGTGGAGGCTCATGGGGCTGAAAGCAGCAGCTAAGTGCTGCATTTTGGGGCTACACAGAGCATCTTAGTCCCCCTGTTCAAGCACAAGAGCAAGCCAATGAGCCCTGGGTTTTGGGGCCATGGGTGGAGGCTCACAGGGCTGGAAAGAGCAGCTAAGTGCTGCATTTTGGGGCCACAGAAGGGCATCTTAGTCCCTGTTTTCAAGCACAAGCACAGGCCAATGAGGGCTGTTCCTGTGGCTGAAAACAGAGACTAAGTGCTGCGTTTTGGGGACTCGGAAACAGAGGCGAGTTCAGCTGTTTCCAGCCCCCAAGTGGAGGCCGAGGGGGCCCTTTTGGGGTGGGGGCAGGCAGGGGTGGGGGCAGGGCACATGGACCCTCCCCAGAGAGGGGGGTCCATCCGCAAGCCCCCCATAGGCAGGGAGGCTGGCATGCACCAGGCCGAACCTCGCATCTGAGAGAATCTCTGGCACAAAAGCGGTTTTGGGGAGGAAACACGATCAGACACTGTCTTCCACTTCCAGTGTTTATTCCACATTTGTACAATACTTGGAATATTTTATTCCATGTGTGTATTGAGTATGTACACTGTTAATATTGCATACATACTGAGTTTATCATATTTATACTATATATAACATATAATACGCACTATTAAACTATGATATTAATATGCAAGCTGTGACAGTGATTGATTTATGACCTTGTCAGTCACCACCATTGCTGTAATGAGGCCAAGCCCTAAGGAGCCAGAGCTGAGCTGTGAGGAGCCCGTGCTGTGCTCCCAGCAGGCTCCCAAGGAGGCCCAGAGCCAGGTGGGCCCAGGCAGGTCGTCCCCAGCCAGGAGCAGGGCAGGAGGGAGGCGAGCAGAGGCATCCTGCTGCGAGCAGGGAGCCAGGCAGCTTCTGTCTGGGAGGAAACAAACCTCACACTGCCTTTCTGTGCCACAGTGCTCCCAGCTTCATTGCAGAGCGCAGAAAGGAGGTGCGAGGCCATTGTGTGGTGTCAGCAGCCCCTGGCCAGGACACAGAGACAGGCAGCAAGGCTGGAGCTGTTACTCACCAGTGACACAACCCTCCCAGGCTCCTTAGGGAGAAGGCACCAGGGGAAAATGCCCCCCCCTGGCTCACCAGGAAGCACCTCCGAGGTCCCTGTGGGGGTGAGAGGGGCCGGGATGCAGCCCCTGCTGCCGGACACGCTGTCTCAGGCTCTGCGCGCAGGCGGCAGCGTCCGAGAGCCGGTGCTGGGGCGATGCAGGGGCGTTTGCACTGGCCGTCCCAGACAGCACTGCTGGGACTCCTCTGTCCCTGGAAAAGTAAAAAGCAAAAAACAAACACAAAAAAGTAGTGCAGGGCATTTCAGGAGAGGCCCAGCACCACCACAAGCCACCCCCAGGCACCCGGCTTGGCCGTGCCCACCCCGCCGGGCACCCCGCAGCCCCCCACGCTCAGCACTGGGGCTGTGGCAGAGACACTGCAGCCCTGCCGCAGCCTCCCCGGGCAGAGCTGCCCCGCGGGGCTCGGCCTGAGCCCGGCAGCAGCCTGGGGGAAGGTTTTCAGCCAAAACAAAGAGCACTACAGGCCATAACGACAGGCATGTAAGAGCTCTCATTCCCAAGAGTCAGCAAAAGTTAGGGCTCATTCAAAAAAAACCAATAGATTTGAAAACTAGCTTTTCCACACTGCATCAAGCCACCTGAAGGGTATTCAGTCATACAAGCAAGTGGCCTGACTATTAACAAACAATTCAACAGAACAGAGGCTTAGAAATAACACCGAATCTTTGCAACAACTCATCTCAGTGTGGACTACAAATCGTATTTCCCCATTTCTGGTTGAAGACAGTAGGGACAGACAGGTCATAATCAGCCAAGTACAGCCACAGTTACAGGCCAGACCATTCGAGGAGACCCATCTCACTAACTAGCCCCAAGCAGACACACAAACTGATCCACGTTACCTGGTCTAGGTCCTCGGGGTGGAAAACCTGGTCTTTCCCTTGGATGCTGTTCACGTACGCGAGGAGGCTGAGACTGAGCTTTGGGTTTAGTTTCAACTCTTGGCTGAAACAGGAGGAAAAGACACATTATTAAACACCGTGTATTAAAGAAAAGCCCCAGTTAAAAAAAAAACAAAAAACAAACAAAAAAAAAACACACACACACCAAAAATCAGGCAAGACAGGTAAGCAGCATGCACAAGACAAACTCGGGAAGATATGCATCCATGTCAATGTGTTTGTGTTTCGAAACTGATTTTTTTCCACCTCTATCAATTCCTCTGTACCAACCCAGGACTGCAGTGTTCAATTTTGTCTACTAAAAGGTGCAAAGCAAACATCTCTGAATCAGAACTTTTCCCCAAATGCACCGCTAAAGTGAACTTTCTGTGTTTGACCAGGCATTGAGACCCCCAATGCCCCATAATTCAAGAATCCCTTGACCTGGCTAAACAACTGCCCCCCCCCCCCATAGATCAAATAAAGCTTCCTCATGCCAAGCTCAAAGTTGAAGGATTAGCAGGGGGTCCAAGACAAACATGAAGAGATGGAGAAATCACATTTTCCATTCAAGCCCCTGAAGGATTCTTTTTCTAGAGTGCTGGAGAAGTGCAAGGCAGCTACTGAAAAGCAAGAGGAAAACCAAACAAAAGCCTTCAGAAGCACATTTCTGATATAAAAAAAACCACCTGAAACAACAATTTCTACAGACTACCTGCTGAGATTCCTCCTCAACTTTCGTTATGTCAAGGTCACAATGTACAGAGGACAACCTGGAAGTTCTCAGGAACAAGAACGTCTCAGTCAAACTTTTGCAAGTAAAAAATGCCTTTAAAGGTATTTTGAAGAAGAGACAGACAGAACTTTCAAAACTATTTCCAAGCAGCCTGTTGGTTACTGAAGCAATTTCCAACCTTTTTCAAAATCCATTTTTTGTACAACAGTCCAGCAGCTGCTGCTGCACTTGCTTATCATCTTGGAAAACCAAAATAATTTGTAGAAGCTACAAGATGAACACTAGCTTCCGAGTAAGGTTACACAAGGACAATGGCTATAAGCTCAGTCTATCAGACTGCCACTGAAAAGGAGTTCATGTTAAGCAGCTCCCTTGTTTTCCTTTGAGGACTCAAGGCAACTGACAGTTGCAACTGGAGAACCCCCGAGAGGGAAAAAAAGACATGAAACACCCAGGTATTATGCACCAAATAAGTGTCTCGGTCCTCCTATTGCTTGTGCTCTATTCAGCTAGGCATTACCTTGTCTTTCAAACATTTCTGGAATCAGTACTTCAACTCCAAGAATCAGCTGGAAAAATCATCATACCTCCTTCTGGCTCATAAGATCACCACCGTCTTTTACTCACACATCTTTACTGCATTAAAAATTACACCTCTGAAGAAAAACTCAAGATGTTTCCATCCTCCATTGCTTAGACTCTTACTGCTATCAGGATTAAATACTCTTCCCCTACCCCAACCAGAGCAAAACTTTGCTAAGTCACTGATGTCCCTCTTCTAGATCTTGTTATAACAGAAAACCGCTTTGCAGTCCTGTGAACTTCTCACCTCCCACGTAAATACTTTCTCTATACCTAACCAAAAAGCAGCTCATCTCATTAGTTGCTTTCTAATCAGTACCACCCCCTTTCACAGAGAAAAGCTGCCTCAGTGCTCTCTGGTGCTGCTCAAAGATGTGAGCACTCCTGCAAATCTCTGCTCTGCCAAAAATACTGTAATCATTAGCAGCATCCCAAGGTTCCTGTAAAGAGCTGCCAGTTACAGTCCAAGCAGCAGCTAATTCAAAGACTAAAGGAGTGCTCAGCCCGGGAGCAAGTTATGCCACAAATCTCAACCTACCAGAGCCTTGAGAACAACTCCGGAAAAGATGACAGCGTCTCCGTTCGCTCCTAGAGCTCCAAAGGAGAAGGACATGGGCCTCTTTCTGCCACTGCAGTGCTACTGGCCATGACAGCAAAAGCAGTCAGCCACAAGCCTTTCCTCAGTTTGGAACAGAATACCCTCCTCAAACAGAGGAGGACGGGCAGAAAGGGCGAGACACGAGGTGGCTCCAAAGGCCGGTACAATTCTATTCCGGAAATCTTCAAGGTTTAAAAGCCTCTCCAGAGTGAGATGTTTGCCACACTGATGACACGTGCATGCAAAGAACCAACTAGCCAAGCAAAGCAACCAACCAACCCCACAAAACAAAGGAAAATGAAAAAAGCACATCCCCTCACCTGGATTCCAGCAGTCAGGTTAGATGCATAGCTCAGACCGCTGCCACGCTGTCTCGGAGGCAAACAGGGACCACGTGAGAACTCTCTGAAAGGCACTCGTCAGTCACTTCCACAAAGGCATCACAGACTGACACAAGCTACCGAGCCAAAAACGCTAACCATCCTAAACCGAGAGAGGACGGAGCAGCTTTCAGAGCCTTCTCTTCAGTTAAACCTTGCTCCATAAAACTGAAGTCGGCCTTAAAATACCTTGGACTTCCAGCACAGTTATGTTTAATGCACAGATCCCTCCACAGAAAAAATTTAAAGTCTATTTAAAGTCTGAAGAGATTTTAGGTGGTGAGGTGAATGAAGCCTGTATAAACACCAACCTCATCTTGAGCTCACCATTTCCAAGCCCAAAGGAAAGGGTCAAGGAGTACCCTGCCTGCCTCCCCACCACCACCTCTAGGACAGCTACGGTATGAATGCCAGCAGAAGGTCAGGATGGCTTTCCGTTTACAGTAAAGAGCAAGACATGCAGCTAATGAGTGCAGAACAAGTAAAGGCACTCTCGCAACAGGCAAGGGCATCTCTCCCTCTTGCAGCAGGTCATTTTTTTTTAAGCTCGTGGTAAAAGTCCAAGTGCCTGGTCTGCACCGGATCTCTGAGACTACTCACAAACACCAGCTATCCTGAGGTTAAAAACTAAGTCTCTTCTTTGCTGTAAAGAGAAGGTCCAACTTACCACTGCAGGTTGCTATTGGTCAGTGACAATTTCTAATCACCCACAAAGAGAAAAAGAGCAAGGATTACCTCAGCCAGGAATGCCGACCTGTTTAACTTCACAGCTGTCAACAGATAGGACCTGAACGGGTTTTTATCTGAAACACTACACATGAAGTCCTCCAAGGTGTTCCGAGCTATACCAAGGAGGTTTCATTTAAAACTTGATAAAAGACGGGGAAAAAAACTGGAGCGATGGAAGGAGAGGGCTGAGACAAACAGTTTCTGGACTGTTTTGTAACATCACTGATGCTGGTTTGAGCAGCATCCCCTCCCCACCCACCGGTGCAATCTACTATCCTTGTTTACATGTACCAGACATTAATGAAGGCAAGAGCACGGGAACAAACTGCTGCTGCTTTGTAACCCCTCGTAGAAATAGTTTGGGTGCCTTTTCCACCAGCTTTCTGCACACCGTGTCTGAAAAGCGTGCAAGAGAAGGAATTGAGAACAGACTATCCTGTCTCCAAAAGAGTTGAGAGAGTTATCCTGCCTGTTCCTGTTCCTCTCTTGTTCAAAAACTTCCATGCAAAATTACTTGAACATGAAGTCACAGCAAACGTAATCTAAAAGGTGGAAACCACAACGAGCTGCAGAGGCAACATAAAGAAGGTTCAGCTGGACACCTACAGCCTATAGTCTGTTCTCTGGACTAGATCATTTTAAATGATTCTTCAGTCATATTACAAAAATCTACTCTCTCTATTGCAACTAAAAGCACTGAAAAGCCTGTTCTGGTTTTGTATAAGGAAAACCTATTTTGCACTAAAAAAGAAGCACCGTTTTGACTGCTCAAATACCACCTGAATGCTCAAAGCCCTTTTGAAGCCGATGAAAGCAGACAGTCTTCCCAACTCCTTACACAGCCATCATCTGATTTTCATGACAACCTTGTCAGACCAGAAGCAATACCATACAAGGCAGATTTTTCTTTTTTTTTAAAAAAACATGCTTTTGGCTGAAGAGCAATCCTAGACTGGTTCCTCTCTGTCAATAAAAAATGAAGAAACCACTGCAAAAACAACAGCTGCAATAACACAGATGCCCTACTAAAAGTTGCAGTCTTTGTAAAAGGCTGGACATGAGCTGCGCGATATACGTGCCTGTGGAACACAGCGTCAGTAAAACAGATTAAAGCGCATGATGTTTTTTATTTCGAGGGCTCTTTGTTTACATGGAGGCAGCTGAATTGAGAGTCTCAGGTCATCTCACACCAAGTTTTTTGGCATGTGCAGGACATGAGCTACCACCCGGTCCAACTTTCTTTCTCTGGTCCTCTGAAAAATGGTGCAATCCCTTTTGCTGCTGGGGCACTTCTGCCAACGAAATACCCCTTTCGCACACGCATTAGGAAACTACTATTTTGGGGGTTTTCTTGTGCTTTTTGTTGTTTTTCTTTTTAAGCCAAACCATATCCCAAAAAGACAGGCCAAAGAAAAACCTTAGTAGTCATTTCCTGATTGCATATTAACAGCTTTTAACTTTACCACCACCCAAAGTTTCACCTGTTAAGTGTACGTGCCTTCAGCTGTGACAAGAAGGTGAGTGCATTAACATTGAAGACACAATTCATTTGTGAAATTTCAGCCATGCAATCTGATCTGTTAAGAACTGAAGCAGTTTGCAGAAGTAATGAGACAACCCAAGGTGTTCACAGAGGGGTTACCTGTGAGACGGTGCTTTAACGTGGGGTGGAATTGCAGAGGAAGAAACAGACCCACCAGAGGCAGGTTTTTCCTGGTCACCGAAGCCCAAGAGAAAGCCTGCAGGAAACGCCACAAACCTGGGCTGCTCATCACAGCAAACCGCTGACATTCCTGCAGGGAAACTCGTCTGCTGAAAATACACTTTTGGTTCACATGCAGCTATTAAATCATTGCTGTGCTGGCATTACCTCGACGATACAGAAGGATTTGCAGTTCTAACCAGCTGTGGACTCCAACAGCACAGATCGAGCAGGTACCGTACTCACTGCCACTATGTGAGTGAGCTCAGCTCCCTCAGCATCCCGAGATCGCTGCTTTCCGTGATGTAATCAAACCTAGGACTGAAGGCAGACGCTGCCCTGGGCGGGTGCGTGCCCTGGCTGCATTTAGTGCCACCGAGCCCAGCGGGACCTGCGCACTGCCCCCCGCCACACCCCAGACCGCCCCATGCAGGTGACAGCAGCCAGGAGCCACGAGGCAGGAGGGGTGTTTCCTGGCCAGCAGCCGGGCACAGGCACTCACCGGACACCGCCTCCCTCCCGCGCCGGCATCCCCCAGCGCTCCGTGTCCGGGCTGCGCTCCTCGCCACGGCTCAGGCTGAGCTTTCCCCGCTCAGCCGCTCCCGCGTGGCATCACCTGTGCTGGCAAAGGCCCTCGCGAGGGACCGGCCGCAGAGCCGCAGCGAGCAGGATCCGGCTCTCGCCCGAGCAGCAGCTCCCGCCCCAGCGCTGGGCTGGACCTCGGGATCTCGCTGTGATGGAGCAGCTGGGGATCACGGCCGCTCCCCACGAGGCTCCCGTCAGTCAGACACAGCCATCACAGCACCACCGCCGCACACAGCACCACCGCAGCAGAGCCAACCCACACGACCGCGTTGCACAGGGCCCAGAGCCGCCCCCTCCGCAACCACCCTGTTGCAGCAGCGCCCGGTGCCAACGGCCCCTCCCTGCGTTACCGAGGCCCTCGGAGGAACAAGGAGCATCTCTGACCCCCAACAGCAGAAACCCTGCTCCCCTCACGGGGAAAGCAGTAGAAATGCTTTGCCCAGGCTCGGCCGTGTAGCTCAGCAGCTGCTGTTCAGAGGGAAACACTGACACCTGATGAAAAGTTGTAGTTTACAGAGCATGCCTTGCTCCTGATTTGGTCCTCTGATAGTCACTAACATTTTCCTTTCAGGTAAAACAATGACCTTTCATTCATGATAAATTAGCAGCTGCCTGTTACCTTCTCCAGGGTTAAGTGTTCCTGTACTCCAAGTCACCAGTTTTATTACACAAAGGCTGCAGCTGCAGTCCCTGTTTTCCAGGGCACTAAAACACCCAGACCACCACCATCTGCTTTTTCACCATTTAAAAAATAAGGGCAAAGTCAGGACTAGCTTCTCTCTGACAGCCTGTACCTCAGGCATATGATCACCTCCAGAAATTAGATGCTTCTTCAGCCTATCTGTAAATCCACCTTCCTTCCATCCGCACAGCCTATGGGAAAGAGAGCACATCTCATGGCTCAGAAAGATGCAGACTTCAGAGTACTCCTTTGGAAGCTGCACTGAGTTCAGGGTTGGGGGTAATACTCATGTTAATTCATTGAAGAAAAGGTTGAGGCCAAACCAGAGGACTTGGAGCATTTAAAAAGCAAGAACAGCAGTGTTCTGCCACTGGGAGAGGACACAGCTACCTAGAGGCCTTGATCTCTGAGAGCTCCTAAAGGAAAAGACTGGGATTTCTGCAATAAGAAAAGATCACTGCAAAGCAGCACCTAGTGACAAATGCTGCAATGTCTCTGGGATGTGATTTCCATGCCTGCTGCTTAGGTCTTTCATCTAACTAGACATTATCTGCTCTTCTCACTGTATACATCAGTTTCCTTCCACAAAGATGTCAACATGGCACCATCAAGAGGACCCAGTACGCCCATGTTTGCTTAGGCTGCATAACCACATTCATTCTGCATTGAGTTCCTCTAGTCTATCTAAACAGAAAAACTGTATTTATCAACAAAGTACTCCAGCATCTTACAAAAAGCCCTCTCCTTTTGTGTCACAGTTCACTCAGACTGTTTCAAGGGTTTAATTCTCTCCCCTTCTCTGGTGCCTGGCAGACCCTGCTTTGCCTCACGCGGCAATGCTTCTTCATTACCTACAATGCTTGCAGTGCTTTACCGTGACATTTCAAATGCTGCAGTTACAGCCTTTCCAGGGGAACTGAACCACAGGCTCTCTGTGAAGGTAGCCATGGCTCAAATCTTATGAAATCCTGCAATCAAGAGAGATGAACAGCTGTCTGAGGAAGGGGGGGAGGCAGGAGGGGCGTTTAATTTAGGGCCATCGTACCTGCGGCACAGACTCTTTTCTGCGCCTCTCCACAGCAGACGAACCAGCATCCACTTGTCATCTGACCCGTCATTCATGGACTGCCTGGATTAGTGTCTTCTGTTCGTTTTGGCTGCAGTCTGTTGGGAGAAAAAGTTATTCGGGGTGGGAAAACTAGAAGCAACAAAAGCAACGACTCTGTCTTTGACAAGCTGCTCCACTACTACTCTTTCTTTCTTTCGTCCTCTGGCTGTTGAAGGCAGCCCCTTCCCTTTGGAGCGCAGCTCCGGCTCGTGGCTGACACCCATCCTCACCTCAGTCTCCGGGATTTGGGGCTGCTTGCTGGAAAAGATTTTAGCCTTTGTCGGATGCTGTGAGTACACGCTTGCAATGTACCTTGTATTTTCTTTCAGGAGCATAAAACTGAAGAGGAAGACCACCCTTCACATCATCTCAGCAGCTCCACTTTCTCTGCCACAGAATAAAGAGCAACACTCGTATTTTTTTTCCCCCTTCAAATTACAGCACAGCTTTAAGCCGTGTTCCTCCATGTTTGCCAAAGTGTTTCCAAGTCTTAGGCATCTGTTTTTTCAGAGAGCAGGTGAAAAGCTTAGCTCCCAGTAAAATGCATGAAGTCTGAAAAAGAGGTCATCTCAGAAATCTGTTATGTAACACATCTTTAAAGAAGCTATTTCTCTCTATGTCTGGCAGCACCCGTTGCCAATTGAGACAAGAAAGGAGCACTTCTGGGAAGGGGATGCGCTGGTTCTGCTCAGCAGAGCATCCGGAGAGGAGCACAGAGTCTCTCAGGAAAAGCCTGAAGGCTTACCGTGAGGACATGGGACACATCAAATGATGCACAACATACAGACAGAGCCATGAATCCACCTGACCTTCACTTTCTGATTTCTTCTGATCTAATGAAAATGCTAAACAAGGCAGGATTTGGTAGGTACAGTAAGTTCCCATTATAATAATAACTATAATAATTTATATTTAATTATTATAATAATTTCTGTGGCTCTTTGATACCCGCATATATTTATACACTTGTCCAAACCTAAACTATATTTCCTCCTTAATGAAAACCTGGTAATTTTTCCCATCAGCCTGGGTGGCTTGCTCTTTACAACTCTGTAGTCCAAGCGTCTAATCCTGCAAGATAGTGCTTACAGTAGTTGGTTCAATTAAAACCTAGTTGCATCTCTCCTACTTTCAACATTCATTATTTTGAAATACAAAGACTACTTTTAATTCTCTCTCCTCCTTCAAGAGTATTTTCCCAAAACACAGATTTGCATGAAGAAATTTGGATACAAATAGGCACTGCGTGATCCTGACCATTCTCCGCAGTACAGCAGCATTTCACAGAGCAGAGGGTCACTGCCAGGGGGTCTGAGTCTCTCCGCTTTGCAGCCTAACACCAAAATCTTTCTCTTTTGTTTCATGGGAACCTCGGGAAGCCACAGTCAGGACTGGCGCCTCGCTGGGCTAGAGGGTGGATAAGCAGCTGTGAGGACGGGGGAAAGTTTGCAGTCCTCCCTGCTTTTTCCAGTGCACATCTATTTCCTTATGAAAAGCGTTAACAGCTGCTCCAGATGAGTTCTGGTAGTTCTAGAGACAAGCACTTTGAGGTGCTTTGGGCAAATATACCCGATCTTGCTCTGCAAAGACTTTTCACATTAGATTAATCCACTCTTCACATCAACTGAACAAACCAGCAAGGCTGGCAGTCCTTTGACATGGGCACCTGCCTCTTGCAATATGGATTAAAGTCATAAGACTCATTTCTTACATACCAGAGGACCTTTCTGAGAGCATCACAGACACCTTGGCTGTGCCGGGCCAGAGCCAACGAGCAGGGGGTGAAAACTCCCCATTTCACAACAAACCCCTGCAGCCGTCCCATCCATCCTGTCAGCACAATGTTGGATTCTGTTCCAGGGAGCCCCTTCTCCATCCTTCTTCAAAGAAAGGTGCGTTTCCTCCTTACCGGGGTTCTGCGAGAAAGAAGAGCTACACTGTAAAAAAAACACTGCTATCACTGCTAGATAAAAACAATCTTGCTGCTTTAGAGGAAATAAAGCACAGAACACAACTGCAAAGTGAACTCCTTGGCGGTCAGCTGGATCGGGCAAAGCTCCTTATCCTTCAGGTAGTCCAAAAAATTACATATTTTAATGCTTGACAAGAGGTGGCATGCTGAGCATAAATGCCCTAGATGCTGAGACAGCTAAAGAAATGTTTCCATTTCCAGCAACTTCTTTGGTTAACTCTTTGACACTTGAAATAAAAAAAAATGCAGACAAGTTCATTAAATACAGCCCCTGGTACATCTGATCACTTCATGGTATGATGTCACATGCCTACTGCTAATACCTAGGAAAGACAGAAAACCCATCATCACGTGCTGAACCTAAGGACTTCTGCTCCCAAAACGCTCTTTCCTATAAATTTCTATGAACTGATGAAGAAACAGCAGCAACAGAAACAAGACCTGTGTGTCACCTACCCCAATCAAGTAAGCACACAATGTCTTTTTCCCAGGTTTTACACTAACCAGTCATCATGATGAGTGTGACTATGAAACCCAACCAGGATACACCTCCCTAGGCCTCCTGCCCACTTACAGCCATCCCTTGCACTGCCAGTGCAATGAATCAGTTTCAGACTGCCAGTTCACAGAAAATCCTATGCCCACAGGCTTTTCTGCAGCCTTGTTGAAAGCCATGACCCCAGAGCAGACCTTAGCTTCCTTTTGGTTCATGTTTCCAGCCCCACCACCCCCATATGCTCCCTGCTGAAAGCTGAGGGGGAATTGGAGGACTGCAGGGCTCAGGCCCACAAGCTCATTTCTAGAAACCCCACTCACACCAACAGGAAGCTGCAGGCAGTTCCCATGCTCAGCAGGGACACAGTCTTTTACATGGGGCTTTGTGGTGGCAGTGGGCAACAGAAGAGGAACAGCAAGGAGGAAGACTGCTGGTGACCAGGGCAGAGCTCTCTAGGGAACAGGAGGATCCCTCCTGGGCCTCATGTGCAGGATACAACCGGATTTAGGTCTCTCTGGGCACACAGGGAGAGCAAAAGCTGGGGGAATTGGCTGCCAGCTTGAGCTTTGTGCAGTGGGTCAGGACACAGCTGCAGGCAGCAGAGATCTTGATTGCACCCTCTACCCCACCCAGGGGTCCAGCCTCAGGAGGGAACCCAGCATGCTCCCCATGCAGCCTCCCCCTCCCCTCAGCCCCCCACACCACAGCAGCTGTGGGCTTCCCCACTGTGTCCAGGCTTCAGGAAGCTCAGGGCTCCCACACTGGCAGACCTCATGCCTCCAGAGCAGGACACAGCTGCACCCATGGTGGAAGAGAAAAGGAGGGAGCAAGGGAACCCCTGTGGCTGTACCACTGCACAACCCACTCCTGCACCCACAGAGTGGCAGCTGCTCTTTCCTCCAAGGCTCCTCCCAAATGCTCTCTCTACACCTAGCAGATGAACAGTGGTAGCTCCTGGGCCAGGAGGACAGTCCAAAGCAGCTGACCTGGCAGCTGTCCCCAGCTGCTCTCCACACTGCTGAAAGCAGCTGTCATGTACAGATGAGAGAAAGAAAAGTCTCCTACTTGCACAAATACAGCATATCACAATCACAACACACAGGGTTATCCCCACTGGTTGTGGAGCCTTGTCTGGAAACCACTTAATTATATGTGGGTCTACTCCCTTCCAGCAAGCACACATCTGCCAGCTGAGCAATAGCTTGAGATCCAGGCACTTGACACCTTCCAGGGATAGCTCCATTTTTTCCTCTTTTCCTCAGGCTGACAGAAGAAACAAGTTACTTTGTAGACACACCCAGCACTTGCTGAGGCACCCTTTCCACTGGGGGTCCATTTTATGCTTGGTAGTTTTCAGTGAAACATGATCCATCATCAATGGACCCTTATCACTAGGCCTTAAGGCAGTCAACACTGCTCCATGAAGTCCAGTTGCATCAGAAAGTGGAATGACTTATGGTTTGAAGGCTGGAGAAACAATCCCTATGTGTAGCTCTCTGTGCTAAAGAGATGCTGCTCCCTTTCCACAAACCACCTTTGGAAGATGTAGATAATGCCATAAAGTTTCCTGGGACAATGTCCATCCAACTGTCTCAGCTGAAGCCCAGTTCAATCACTAGTCTTGGTTTGATGCATAACAAAGACAAAGAGCAACCCATGCATCTGGCCTGAAAGGATATTTTCCTGTTTCCACAGGCTCCAGGACAACCCCCAGTGTGTTTTGCATGCTCATCACCAAATGCCAGAAGCACTGCATTGGCATTTCCAGGAGCTAACAGGTAGCACAGCTGTTTGGGGGCCTGAGTGTGAGACACCCAATCCCTGTCCACAGCAGGCTTTTCAGACCACACTGTGGACACAGCTGCATGGAGGAGGCAGAACATGCCCAGGCCAAGCAGTGCTGCAGGAGCTTTGGGTCCCAGCAGCTGCCTCAGTCATACCCAGGCTTGAGGAGTACAAGGCTTGGCTGCGCAGGCTGACTGGAACACACCAAGGAAAAGATGTCTTCTTCAGCTCTGGGGCTTGCCTGAAGAGCTCTGCCCTTTTCTTAGTAGTCCCCATATGAAGGACAGGCCAAGGGCAGGATATGGCCTCAGCTGTAAGGAATTGCAGCACATCTGCTAAGGAAAAAGACATCTTGGTGAAGAGTTTCTGGCACAGGTACTTACTTCTCCCACACCACAGGTCAAGGGACACAGTGACACAGCCAAGGCGGGCGGAAGGGACACAGCCAGGGTGGGAAGGCGGGCGGGCAGAAGGGACACAGCCAGGGTGGGCGGGCGGAAGGGACACAGCCAAGGCGGGCGGGCGGAAGGGGCGGAAGGGTAGAGGGGCGGAGGGGCGCAGGGGGCGCAGGGGCAGAAGGCGGAGGGGCGGCGGGGGCCGGAGGGGGGGGGGCGGGGGGCAGAGGGGGCAGTGGGCGGGGGGGGCGGGGGGGGCGGAGGGGGTAGGGGGGCAGGGGCTGGAGGGGGCAGGGGGGGCGGAGGGGGCAGGGGGAGGAGGGGCGGAGGGGCCAAAGGCCCAAAACAGCCCCCTGAACCTGTTCTCCAGCACCAAAGCCCAGGACTAAGCCCCCTTTCTGAGCTCTGAGACCAGTCCCAGCAGCCTGGGCTTGAGCCCCAGACTCACAGGATGAGCCTCCATTTTGGAGCCCCCAAACGAGCCCCCAGTGCCTGTCTGGGAGCACCAGAAATGCAGGACTTAGCCTCCATCCCCAAGCACTGCATTTCTGGTGCTCCCAGACAGGCTCCAGGTGCTCATTTGGGGGCTCTGAAGTGGAGACTGAGCCCCCCAAACCGCCCCTTCACCCTCCCCTCCCTGCACCTCCCAGCCCTACACCACCCCCATTTCCAGCCCCACAGCAGTGCCCTGAGCCCCTTTCGCAGCCCCCAGGCACCAGCCCTCCCCTCCCGGCACCAGCGGGTGTTTGCCAGGCCCCTGGGCCGGGGAGACCCTCCACTCCCTGCAGGCAGGGCCCAGCCCCGCAGCGCTGGGCAGCCCGGGCCGGGCGGGCGCTGGGCTCCGGCCCCTCGGCCTTTACTGCACCGCGCCGGCCCCCACCAGCCCCGCAGCCCAAACCTGGCCGAGCGTGACTGCTCTGTGCCCCCACAGGGCCCGGGCCGCGCCGGCAGCGGGCAGCACCCGGCAGCGGCACCAACAGGTAGGCACCAGGCCGGGCCTGCAGCTGCCTCCTGCCCTGCGCCCACCCCGGAGCCGCGTCGCCCAGGCGGGCAGAGCCCCCCGCCCTGCCCGCCCCGCACACGGCCCAGACCCGGCCAGGCCGCCCGGCCCCAGGCTCCAGGCTGCGGCAAGCGGGAGCCCCGCACCGGGGAGGGGGCGGCCCGGGGGTCCCGGACACCCAGCGCCGCCACCACCCACCGCCACTGCCCGCCCGCGGGTCTGGGGGCCAGAGCAGCTGCGCAGGTGCCAGGAAGGGGCCACCTGGGACTGCCCTGCCCATGTCCCCACCCACAGCTCCACCCCACACTGGATCTGGCCCTGCCCACTGCTCTGGCCCCGCCCCTCCCTTGGCTCCACCCCACCTCCCTCCACCCTGCCCCTGGCACTGGCCCCACCCACCTCACAGTTCTGCTCCGCCCCTGGCCTTCAGCCCCACCCCTCCCCAGCTCTGGCCACGCCCCCTTCAGCCCCAGGACAGCAGCCCTGGCCAGAGCCCCGGGGACCCAGCGGCAAACGGGGGCGATGGGGGGCAAAGCGACTCCCAGGCCCCGGCGCAGAAACACCCCCGCTGCTGCGGCAGGTTCCCGGCGAGGTTTATTTCAGCGCCGCCGCGGGGGCTGCTCGAGGCCGGTGTCCCGGAGGAGCCGAGCGGCCGCCTGCTGCACCCGCGGGTCCCTGTCTCTCCGCAGCACCCGCAGAGCTGCAACGGCACCGGCCGCGGCGTCAGGGCCGCACCCGGCACCAGCCCAGCCTCCCCGGCAGGGCGACGCCGCTCCACGGCCGCCACTATCTCAGCGACCGCTGCAGTGCCGGGGTCCAAACTCCCCCAAACCCCTGGGCCTGGGGCCCTGTCACCTACCTGCCGAGAGCAGCATCGCTTCCTCCCCTGTCAGCCACTCGGTGCCCGCGTGCACAGGGCGACACACCGACATCAGGGCGCCCCCGCAGCCCCCCGGCCTGGGCAGACGGGGACAGCAGCAGTGCAGGGGAAGCAGCCGCAGAGAGCGCCCGCTCCAGCTCACCGGTGATGTCGAGGGCCGCAGCCTGCAGGTCCCCGCAGCTCCCCAGGAAGCAGCGCCTGGCAGCGACATACAGAGTCTGCTGGTGCTCGGGGCTCTCCTGGGCCTGGGGGACGCGGGACACGCTGTCCTTCGCCGCCGCAAAACACCCCCTGCCGCCCCGCGGCAAGCAGGTCGCGCGGACTGTGGGGCATGGAGGAGATGAAGCGGGGCCGGGAGTCATGGCCAGGCCCAGCGCCAGCCCCGCAGCAGTGCCCTGCCACTCTCAGCGTGTCGCCCGCTCCCTCTTTTGGGGCTGGCAAGGGCCCCATGGCCCCTGCAGTGCACAGCTCCTCCTCAGCTGGCTGCACAGGTCGTCCTGGAGCTTGGCCACGCTCAGCCTGGTGTTGATAGCAATACCCTCCTGCGGGACCCTCCTCAGACCCAAAAACAGAGCACGCAGCCTCTGAGTGCCCTGGCACACCTGACAAGGAGAGTTGAGCCCTGTCACTGCTGTCCCAGCACAGCTGGGCCCTTCCCAGGGAGCTCGTCATGCCGCAGTCTGCCAGTCCCGGCCCTCAGCCCGGAGAAGGGGGCGCGCTGCATGCAGTATCCCGGCGGGAGGGAGGGATGATACCGTAGGACGGGGCCTTCCCCAGCCTTGTCCGCGGCACCCTGCAAACAGCACTGCTGTGGATCGGAGGCGTCTGTGAGGCTGCTGCAAAAGCCCATCCCCAAAACTTAACACCAGGCCTACTCACAGCTTACCACTAAGAGGGCCACCCTCGTAAAACAGCTCCCAAACCAACCAGGGCTCACATGCACAAGCTCTGGGTAGGAAAACATTACTATTCCATGCCTAGGGCAGTCCCACAACAAGTGTCCTGCTCAGCTCCCTCGCCTCCTGTATCTTATGCCAGGCCTACTCATGGCTTACTACCAGGAGTGCCATCCTGTTAAAATGTCTCCCACACCAACCAGGGCTCACACGCACGAGCTCTGGGCACCTCAAGTTTGCCTCGGCATGACGAGGGCAGCCCCACAACAAGCGTCCTGCTCAGCTTCCTCCCCTCCCAAAACTTACACCAGGCCTACTCACAGCTTACTGCTAGGAGGGACAGCCTGCTGAAGTGACTCCCCCACCAACCAGGCCTCACAGGCAGGAGCTCTTGGCACGACAAGTTTGTCTTCACATGCCTAGGGCAGCACCACAACTAGTGCCCTGATCAGCTTCCTCCCCTCCCAAAACTTACACCAGGTCTACTCACAGCTTAGTCCAAGGAGTGCCATCCTGCTACAATGGATCCCCCACCAACCAGGGCCACACGCAAGAGCTCTGGGCATGACAAGATTGCCTCGGCATACCTAGGGCAGCCCCTCCACAAGTACTGCACTCGGCTTCCTCCCCTCCCAAAACTTACACCAGGCCTACTCACACCTTACCAGGATTTAAAGCGAGTTGCCCAAAACCTCCATACAGCTTAAACTGGATGCTGCTTTTGGGAAAATTCCTTTTTCCTTGCATAAAGAGGCTGCATTTATTCCAGTACCTGATCCTGGGTGTTACCTACAGGAGCCCTCACCCTTTTCACTGTGCTTTCAATTTTTTCAACCTTTCAGCTTTTTCTACCTTTTTGCTGATAAGTCCCTAATGTAATCACAGTATAGGAAGATGACTCACTCTATGCATAGATCAAGAAGTGTTTATACTTGGTTCTAACAGTCAAGAAACCTTCTCCTTAAAAGCTGGACATCCACTGCAAATTAGATTCATGTGGCCCCAAATTATGTTTGGTAATCACAGCTGTACTAAATTGATTTTCCTTACTACCATCCACACCCATCTGTGTTTGCTTAAAGATTATCACTATCCCTGCAGCAAATTAGTGACCTATATGGAATTCAGTTGAGTTACACATAATTTGTAAATTGTAAAATGTATTTTTTACAAATTGTACATTTGTAAAAAAAAAAAAAAGAAAGAAAAGAAAAAAGCTTGTAAAAAAGGAAATAAAACAACCCCAGGAGGATTGGTGCCAACCCTGCTGGTGCAGCTGCTAACATAACTGTTCTCCAGCCAAAGTGCATTAGGCCAGCCAGTATGTCAGTGCAGTTTACCTAGGAAGGTTTGTGCACACAGACCATGGGGTGGGGAGTGATTACTTTTGGCTGTATTGATCTGAGGTGGGTTTGGTAATTCTGCTTTGCATCAACTTCCACAAAAAGAACAAAGCCTTTCCAATAGCCATGGCTGATGGCTTTGGAGCAGCTCAGTCTCAGGGGAGAAATCCAGCAATACCTGACCAAACTAAAATTGGAAGCACCGGCTCAGTGTTGCTGCCCACATCCCCCATTCAAAACACTCCAGGGCTGTGTCCAGTCCCACCCCTCCTGTGCCACCCCCCCATCCCCATCCCACCCATGTCCATGCTGGGAGCTACCAGAAGACTGAAGATCCTCCCTGCTCGCCTTGAGGCACCCCTGGACTGCAGCGGGTCATCCGGCACAGCAGAGCAACTGCCCCATTGCTCAAAGGGGCCTTTCTGGGGGAACACATGGCTGCCTCCAGTTGCCCTTTTACAAAGCTGTCTGCCCTGGGGGGGCAGGATTGAGCCCAGTAGATGGATTGAGCCCAGGCATTTGTGAGATACGAGTCTTCCCTTAAAGAAAAAAGCAAAAGAACCACAACAAAACTAACTGCTTGCTGGTTCACACAACCTCAGTCCAGGAGGCCTGATGCAAATCAGACAAGGCAGTAAGTCTGAACTCTTCCCAAGCTTGTTCAATAGGAGAAAGGGAAGGTGCTTCTTTAGGAAACACGTGTTTTGAAACATGCGAAGCCTGGGAAGCAGAAGGAAAAGCAATGCTGCATGACAGGCACTGTCTGACCATGGGGACTCAGGGGGACAAAGCCTTTGTGTGGGACCTTTCACAGTAGGAAAGACAGGGGAAGAAGACTCAAGTGTCTTTGACAAGGAGGATTTTCCAAGTCCTATATGGGACAGTTATAGTCTAGTATTCCTCACTATCATTTGTAAGGGAGTGCTTTAACAAGAGAGGAAGAGCTAGACTTTCTGTTTGCTCTGCAGCTCCGCAGGGGATGGGCTGAGCCCATCCCTGCAGAGCACAGTGCTGGGAGCAGGTCGTGGAGCTGAGGAAGAGGCTGAGCCCATCCCTGCAGAGCACAGTGCTGGGAGCAGGTCGTGGAGCTGAGGAAGAGATTGGAGGCCGGTCTCATCCCTGCTGCTGCCTGGGCCGTCCGTGACGCTGCTCTCGCCTGGCTGCCCTGGTCCTTGCTCTGCGACGTGGCCGTGGAGGTGAGGAGTTCCCTGGCACAGGACTTCTCTCTCTCCCAAGGTGTTACAGCGCCCGGCACAAAGGGGCCCTGGATTTAACTAACAGCCTCTTCAAGCAAAGGGAGGAAATGTTAATCCATTCTTCTTTGTTACTTTCCACCTGGCTTTTTAAGGTGCTTTTCCAAAGCAATAGGTTTTAAAGGGAGAAGAAAAGCCAGGGCAGCAAGCCCTTTTCAGGAGTAAAACGTTTCAACTGTTTGTCCTTTCTAGTGAGCGGGTGTTAAGGGTTCTCTCTTCTGAGGTGCCTCACTCGCATCAGTACATGACCTTGTAGTGTTTTGCACTGAATGTTGAGCTGCAATTGCGTAGTGGCCCCTGAAACTACCATCGCTTACCTTCTCAAAAGCAGGATGGGGGGAGAAGAAGTAATGAAAAACAGTGGAGCAACTTGAAAATGCTTGAAATAAGAAAGTGACACAGCAAACTACCTTCCTTACTCTGGACACAACTTACCAAGAAAGCTAAGCAAGCAAATGAAGAGGGAATCGCTCAGAGTCTGACTCTCAATTGCCTTCAGCTCCCTTTGCACCACTGTGGAGATGTGACGCTCCCTCCCCAAGCACAAAGGGGTTCAGACTCATCGGGGGGTGCTATGAACAGGGGCCATGTCAAAGTGAGAATAAACCCTTGTGCTCAGTCTGGGCAGCTGATGGCTAGGGCTTGACTAGTTTCCTACCAATGGGAGTGGAAAGATACCTGCTGAGTTTGAAGGAAACCCAACTTGGCTTTTGTGGCTCATCTTCTCAGAAAAGGAAAATAATTCCTGATGGTGTTTCTGCAGTCTCTTGTAGCTGAACTGAAGAGCGGCTCAAAGGAGAAGCTCTTGATTCAGAGCCCCAACCTTCTTTGTACCATCTTGTCTGATCTGCTTTACATGGGAGAAGCTACTTTGTGATGTAGCAATACTCTGAGTTCATCAGGTTGTACCTCGAGACAGTTTCTCTTGTGTTCTCTTTTCTGTTCATCTTTCCCTTTCTCGAGCTGCTTTCTTTTCATGTTCTTATCAAATTTTTAGCAGACAGATGTGCACAGCAGTATGAAGAGGGCTGCCTCGCAGAAAATGAGTTCCAGAACTGCCGTTCATCTTAGTCACTATTTATTTTATTTTTCTACCCTCTTATTGGATTTAGAGAAGGAAAATACATAAAGCATGTTTGAACATCTTACACTTGCTTGGAGAACCCTTCCCTCAGCCAACAATGTCAATGGTGAGGACCAGGACTAGGATGTCGGAGGTGAGCCACTCAGTGGGCGAAACATGACCCGTTGCCCATGCAGTGAATTAGGAGCGGGAAGTCATGCCAGCTCTTCTCGCAGTGACTGTTGCATTTTTAAGTGCTTATTGATGTTTCTCCTGTTAATGGCAGCAGGATTTTCAGGAGCACAAAGAAGAGCCTGCTCTCCAGCAGGCCACTGGAGTGCTCTGTGACCTTGCCTTCTTAAGGGTCCTATTTTGCCCGCGAGCAGCTGAGGTTGCTGTTTCCTTCAGAGGGAGCTCAGCCCGGGAGTCAAGGTGCAATTCAGTTGTGAGCTGCCTCGTAAATGTGTCTGGGGAGAACTCCCATCCTGCCCCAGGCAGCCTTTGCGGCAGTGGAGGGGGAGGATAGGTTCCCTTTGCACAAGTGCCACAAAATGTCTTCACCCACCTGCGAGGCAGCTTAAAGAGGGCGCGAGGTGATGGTGGGTTATGGTATTTGGCCTGTTCAGAAGGTGTGCGAGTATTGGCGGCGGCGGTGGTGGTGCAGTCTGGCTGGTCCTTGTGGGCTTAGCATCTGCCCTCGATCTACTGCCTTGTCTTCTGCTGCTTTTCCTGATTGCTGCCTGGGTCCTTGAGCTCTGTGCAAGAGAGAAATGGGGCAGCTTCTTGCAGTGAGTGCTGGGACACTTCGTCCGTGGCCTGGTAAGGTCCTACAGAGGCACCTGCTCACCCAGAGGGGCCTCCCCTTTGTCTCTGCCTTCTTCACGCCACTCTGCAAGCGCTTGTGGACTCCGCAGCCAGAGTTCCTGGCACTGCAGTCTGAAGGCTACCCGCACATCACCTTGGTGCAGTAAAATTGCTTTTGTTTTTTGTCCCTGGCAAGCGAATGACCAGGGATGACTGTTCAGTGCTGTTCAAACTCTGTGAGGTTTCCTCTTGCCAGGTTCATGCAGTCTGCTCCTGCACAAGCTGGAGGATCCTTTCTTCCTGGGTGCAGGAGGGAGCCCTGGGTAGGTGGTTCTCAGGCTTCTTCTTCGGCCGGTGTCAAACGAGCCCTTCTTATAGGCAAGTATATATTCAGGTACCCTGGCATAAAGTGTGTAGTATCTTTCTTTTTCTATGCCAGTGCATAAAAAGAAAGGGGGTTTTGTGGGTTGGACTGGCTTGGTGATGTTTGGTGGCGGATGGCACGTTTCTCCTGGAGGTCTCTGACTCCCCTCCAGGCCAGGAGGTTGTTGCTCTCAGGTAGCTGACAGTGTGTGCAGAAGAGTCTCAGTGTGAGGAGGGATGCTGCACAGGAACCTAGAGAAGTAGGCAAAAGACGCTAGTAGCCAAAGAGAACCATCCCCGGAGCTCCGTGCTTGGGGGACAGCAGAGGTGTGGGTCAGTTTGCCACCAGCGCTGTGGCGGGGAAACTCTCCAGCCCCTCCATGCTGGGCTGGGCTGCTCTTGGCAGCGTTGTGTCCTGGGGACAGGAACCAGGGCAGTGGCTGCAGGGCTGTTGCCAGTGGTATGCCTGCTCTGTCTGTGGTCTTCAAGCAAGCAGGGGAAGGAAGAGGGAAGCTGGAGGATGTCAATAAATTAGGAACATGCATTATTACTTACCTGAAAACACGGCCTCTTCAGTGTTTGTATCTCTTCATTTTTCTTTC
The DNA here is from genome assembly GCF_036370855.1 of Dromaius novaehollandiae. Taxonomy (NCBI): domain Eukaryota; kingdom Metazoa; phylum Chordata; class Aves; order Casuariiformes; family Dromaiidae; genus Dromaius; species Dromaius novaehollandiae. Next base: position 6,435,900 of record NC_088101.1, read on the forward strand.
TTGGTACCCCTAATGCATGCCAAGGCCCCTGTCATTACTGGGAAGGGTGAGTGCCCAAAGTGTGCAAGACTCTCGGCCTTGTGTGTGTAGAAAGCCTGAGCTTTACTGGAAGCGTTTGCCTGAGAAGGTGCTGCTGAGCTTTCAAGCTTGAACTGGAGAGTCCGGCTCCTGGTTTGTCTCCTTTGTGACCGGGCTGGCTGGACTTGGAGCAGGTGACGGTGCTGTGAGCCTTCAGGGACACAATGGCAAAATACTGATGGCCTTCAGGGAGGCCAGAAATTCTCCCTGGGCCTTTGTTGACCCGACCGTTGTCCCTTTCAGTAGAGCTCTGTGCCTGCTTCCAGCTGGGTCTCCTTACTTGCCCAGGGCGCAAGAAGGCATGGGAGGTTTTCAGGGTCCTGCGAGTCATGTGAATCATGAGCGCACAGTCCTTGGCAGGGTAGGGCGTGTTTTGTGAAATAGCTCAGTACTAACGGGGTCTGCTCTGCAGTTTTGCCCTGAATTAACAAGCTAGTAATGGCAAAATGGCTTAATATTTGTCTCTCCTCTGCGTAGAAAAATGTCATGTGCCTAGGCTCTCCTGTTTTTAAAACCCACACGTTTTGCTGTGACACCCGCACCGTTTCCCCTCCAGTGCACGCAGCCCATGAGTAATTTTCTTGGAATTGCAGACAACCACTGCTTCTCACTGGCTAGGTGATGCCCATGCAAGCTGTATTTTGCTCTGTAACACTCCTTGGCCTTGTGAGGGACTCTGGGGGGCAAAAGGAAATGGCTGAGCAATTAGCTTTCTGGCAGCGCTTTTGTTGCTGCCTCCTGTCCCCCAGCAGGTTTTCTCAGGGATTTGTTGCCACAGGTGGGAAAGCAGCCTGCAGTGCCTGCTGGGGACCTGGGCCTGGGGGCTTTATTTCCCTTGGTGCTCTGGAGTGACGTGCCCAGCCATGGACGGGGCATATGTGACTGCTGCGTGACGGATTGTGAGTGACGGCAGCTCATTGCTGGGCCTTCCAGCCCCACTGCGGGTCGTGGGAGCTTTTCTGTGCCGAGAGGGAACCGGGGAATTGCTGGAGGTGAGCGTCCTTGGTGGGTGGTTTGGGGGAAGCTGGGGCAGGCTGAGTGTGTCTGTTTCCATTCCTGGCAGCGATGGAGCCTCCCGGTGCTGCAGAGGGGCTGGGAAAGTCTGCCTGTGTGCTGCTGGCACCAATAAAGTGTGCGGCAGGTCGTTCTCCCTTGCGCATCGCAGCCCTGCCAAGGCAGGAACGTAACAGCACGGATGTGGGGTGGGAGAGCTGTTCATCTGTTGCCATGTGCTGCTGACGTGGGTCGTAGCTGGGTTTGGTCTGGGATCCTTCACTCGTGGTACTGGTACGTGCCTGGAGGAGAGCGTGGATGCAGATGGTGGGGATAATTTTGCAGAGTTAGCATTTGGGTTTGATGTTTTGCAGTTGCCCGGAAAGGATCGTGTTCAGCGCAGAAGTGCCAGCGGGCCGTGCTTTCCCGTTGTGTTTGCCTCCCAACCATTTGCTCCTTTTTCAGCAGAGCTGGAGCAGCCATTTCTCCAACAGTTGCTGTTTGATCAGCTGGGGCCCAGCTGCTTGTGGAAAGCAGCAGAACTGCTGCCAGGGGTTTGTAGGGGGCCGAGTAGGCTTGTGGTCAGAGCACTGGGACAGACTTGTGGCGGGAGAAAAGCGGTGTTACCAGCTGATCTCCACAGGGCTGCTTCGGTTTATGTTGATGGGGCTGAGGCATCACGCTGTAGCTTGCTGTCACAGAAGGGGGTAGCTTGAGTCCTGCTTGATCATCTTGTTTCATATTCAGTGAAGAAGTGCCATCGGGCCTCGCCTGGCAGCTCGTGCCTGGAGTGGCAGCAGTACAGTGCATCTGCATCACTACGAGTGCTGCTTACATCCCCCCCAGGACACCCGGAGAAACTTCCTGCTGTCCAAAATCACTGTTTGGAGGACCTTGTTTGCCTTGGTGTCGTGTGCTGTTCAGGGTGCTTCCCGGTTGTGGGCGCAAGGTGGGGGTGCCACCCCGACCCCAGGCAGGGACAGATGCACAAATACAAGGCACACAAGGATCATTAGAAGATCAAACAGCAGCTGTTGGAGAAATGGCTGCTCCAGCCAGTCTGTGTCCCTGCAGGGGTTCCCCCGTGTTATCCTCATCAAGGCGATAAGAAGATGGGAGAGTCCCCGGCACCGCTGAGCGTCGGTCCATGGCGAGGAACCCAGGGAGGGGGAACTAAGAAGTTTTTATGCAACAGGCGCATGCGCAATAAGCAGAATTACGTTATGCTCATGAAACGGTCATGTGACATTATAGCCACTAAAGCATGCCAAGCTAGGGGTTGTAACAGATAAGATGTGCAGGACAGTTTATACTGTTTCTCTTTCCTCCTGGGACAGTCTGGCTAGTTCCCATCGCCTAGCTCCTCAACGCTCTTCCGCATTACTCCATACACCGGTGTTTGCGTGCGTGGAGTTGTAGGGGAAGTTTTCCTGGGGTAGAACCGGCCGGTGAGGTGAGGCGGGGAGCTGGCTTACATGGAAGGGGCAGTTTGAAAGATGATGCTTCTTGGCTGACAGACCTTCCAGTACAGAAGGCCAAGTCCAGCCGAGCAATCTCCAGGCAGCTCTGCTCTTTGGGCTCTGCCATAAAACCCTGGTCTAGTCTGCTGGAACAGCTTCTGATAACGCACGTAAGGATGAATTTCTGCACTGACAGACTCCTCAGGAAACTTCACAAGACAAACATGGGGCTTCTGTAACAAAAGAAAAAAAACTTTCTAATTCTGTGCTGCAGTTACACGTGTTAGCGATCACAAAAACAAGACACCCCTCAGAGACGGACAGACAGATAGGACCTGCTGTCTGAACATGACTTCCACCTTCTGTACTTAAATGAGACTCTCAGTTTAACGCGTGCATCAAGCATGCAATGCGATTAGCTTCCTGTAGACTCCTTTCTCAAGGAGTTGGGCTTGTAGCAGAGGGAGGATGCCAGCAAAAGAGGAGGACCCAAACCTGTGGAAGCAAGGATGCCTGTTGTGCCAGAAGCGGCCTCTTGCTCAGCTCCAGAGGCTCTCGCTCACCACTTGAAACGTGGCCGCGGGACCTTGTTTGACAGCGGTGGGAGGCTGATGCTGGATGACTCCTTGGTCTGTGAGCGATGAACAGCAGTGCACGACTGCAAACCTCTGCTCACGACTGAGCTCCCTCATTGCCCACAACTGTTGGAGCCAGGCAGTGCAGACGATGCTGAATTCTCCGTGTGCATCTCTACCACGCTCCTCTACGTCATGCTTTGCCACTTCCCTAGCTATGTCCCTGGGAGCCAAACCCCTCCCTCAGGAGCAGGGCAGCTCAGGCAGAGCGGCTTCGTGCCACTCGCTGCATTTGCACCAAGGAAATGATGCTGCAGCCTTGGGTCAGGCTCGGTGCTGTTGCTCGGGGCTCAGTGCAGGAGCTCGACCTGCTGGTTCCCAGGCTGGGCCATTTCCCTGGTTTTGCTGCTCCCCTCCCCGCCTTGGGAGAGAGTTTGTGCGGGGCCAGTCTGGGCATTAGTGCTGGTGTCTGAGCAGGGCAAAACGCTGCAGGGAAAGAAATCCCCTCTGCAAGGGAGGACGAGGGCGCCTGTGTGGCGTCGTTCAGCCCTGCCGGGAGGAGACTTGGGATGCTTTCTGCAGCAGCTGAGCACTGCTCCCGCTGGACTCAGCCTCAGGGCCCCAGAAGAACGGCCTGCCTTGGCGATGGATGCAAAACCCGTCACAGCCCTGCGGAGGGCTGCGATGTCTCCCTGGCTCCCTGTCCCCCACTGCAGAGCCTTGCCTGCTCCCAGGGGGAAGAAGGAGCCAAATTCCTCTGCCGGCTCACAGGTCTCTGGGCACTGGCAGCTGCACCCTCTGCCTGGGGCTGCTGCACTGCAGTGGGGAGTTGGGGGACCTTCCTGCCCCATGGGAAGGGACTCAGCACAGAGCCTGCTGAGAGCCGCTCTCCAGGCAGGCAGCTCCCAAAGCGTTTCAGTGGGGGACATGGTCACGGCTCAACAGGGGCTGCGTGCTAGTGATTAAACCGAGGTGCTGGCCCTTTTCTCCCCTTGCGCTGCACCGCAGCCAGGAGAGAGGGGAGCCGCTGCTCTGCTGAAGGAGGCCCTGAAAGAGCCCAGGTCTGCCCTGTCTGCTGTCACGCAGCCGGGGTGCTGCAGCTCCCCGAGCTCTGAGCGCAGCAGTGTCCCGGGCTCCCGCACGTGTCTGGCGGCTGGACCGTGCTGGTCTGCGCCATCTCCCTGGTGTGGAAGGGTGGCTCTGTGTCAGCCAGGGAGAGCAGCTGGGACTTGCTGCCCCCGCACACAGTTTTGGGGCTTCAGTATCCCATCTGACTAGTGAATAAGTAAATAAAAAAGGAAGAACAATGTGTGGTTGCTTAATATCCCAGGCGAGTTTGCTTGCTTTGCTGTCTGAAGAAGAGGGCAAACCATACACTCTGGCAGCCGCACACCTGGTGCTCAGTAATTTGGGCTGTGCCCTATTAAGGCTGCCCCCAGAGATGGTTGGGACGTTCGTCCTGCCTCAACTTCCGTGCCCAGGGTGCCAGGGCTGGCAGATGGGCCAGGAGACCTGCAGGAGAAAAATGCCTTTCTGCTGCTGGGGGAGACAGAAACAGATGATACGCCTTTCTGCTTTGGGGCTGCAAGACTTGTCTTGTGCAACATGAATTATCACATCTGCCCACGTCACAGACTGTAAAGGGACCATTCATATCAAGTGTGCCCAAGGCATCCTTTCTCCTTTTTCCACCGACTCACTGGGAACTGGCTGCGACAGGTATCTGGCTGCTGTATCTAGTATATAGCAGGCAGTTCCTGGTGGAGAGCTGATGGGATTATTCAGCTGACATCTTCAGCGGGGCGGGGGGGTGGGGTGCGTTTCCCTGCGTTCCAGGCAGGCTGCTCTCATCACTGAGCCTTTGGGGCCGTTGGCTCTGCCAGGCAGGGAAGAGCCGAAGGCTGAGCGCTGCCAGCCCTGAGTGTGTTGGTGTCTGACAATAATCAGGGTGTAGGGGAGAATTACATGGGAGTTAGGCACGTCTGTGTTGCCCCCAGGCAGTGGGGGACAGAACTGCATTTGCCGTGTTGCCGAAGCCCTAAGTGTGGAGAGCCCGAGACCCCTGAAATGTGGCGCCCACAGGATAAGTGTGGGAGCCGCTCGCTTCACGTTGGTTATGGTGATTTCAGAGCTGGGACTTGCTGCAGAGCTTGCGGTGCTCCTTCACTGCCCTCTGTCAGGGTTTGGTTTTAGTGATGCCCATTTCTGCTGAGTGTGGAAGGGTTGTTATGGCTTATGCTGATTAAAACCCCCAGTGCTCTTTCCTTTCAGACAAATGCACAGCATTTCTTGTGATTTGCTTGTTCCTGGTGCATCCTTTCATGTATTTAATAATGTTAAATGTAGTACAGATTAAAGCCTGGCAGTAGGCTTCCTGTTGGGCCCGCTGATGCTCTGTGAGTCAAAGGAGCAGGGCTGCAGCTCGCTGCACTTTTCCAGGTGCTTTAACAAAATGGTGCTGGGGAGTGACATTTGTGCTGTAGCCTTGGCACCGGTGATGCATGAATCCAACTGTGTGTGCGCGTGTGTTGTGATGGGCTTTGCTTAATTCACTTTGCATTTCACCCCCCGTGATGGCTTTCTGGTTTGATCTGAGCTGCCTGCTCCTGGTGCTGTCCGGCTGCTACCTGGAGCCTTTTCTGATCCTCGTAGGTTGAATCTGGGGTTACTGTTACACAGGCAGCGATCTGCTTCCATTCAATACAACGTGCAATTCCACACGTGCTTACTGATCAAAAGACACTGGATGCATGCTTATGCAGTTTTCATTTAGCTTTAGTTTCTCACAAAACACTCTGTATATGCAGGCTGATTTGAAGCATGACTTCTGAGCACTCTTTGCCTGTGTGCCTAATGCTGCAGGTAATTAAGAGCAGTCCTACTAACTTGTTATGTTGTCAGCAATCGCATGCCAGACGGTTTTCCCTTCCCACCACAGCAACAGTTGGAGTTTCTGTGGGGTGGAGTTGGCAGCACTTTCCTCCTCTCCTGGTTGCAAGACTGTCGGACACAGGGTGTGCAGGCAAGGACAGGAGGCTGTGCCAAGGGATGGGAAGATCCTTTGGGAGCCGTTCTCAGTGGTCCCAGGGGCTGCTCCTATCCTTCCCTGCCATCACCCCATGGTTCTCCTTGCTTCCTCTTTCATCAGCTTTGCAGCGGAGCCTCTGCAGGGTGACCTGAAGCCCTGGGAGGGTTTTTGAAGGGCCACTTGGGTTTAAACCGCTCTGCCTCCTGTTCATTTGCAGCCATGGATTAAGTGGGGCAGCAGTGCTTCCTGAAGGCTCTGTGGTCTCCACCTCCTCAGAGCTGGTCAGAAATCAGCAGTGACCAACTGCTGCCTGCACGGATCAATCTGTTCTGCTCCATGCAGCGCCGGAGAGACACAGTGTGTCGCCTCGGGGCAGCCGGTGCGGGAGCGGTCCCTGATGCCCTGCAGAGCCGGCACTTGGGTTTTTACCCACAGCTTAGAACAGTGATGTGCTGCGACAGGAGTGCTGCTGCTTCTCTTGCGCTCGTGAGCTGTACGTCGCCACCTTTGCTGTGAACGAGAAGCTGTCAGTGCGGTCTGAGCTGCCGCTTGCATCCCTGTCACGGTGGTCGGGAGGATGGAGGGGCAGAGAGCTGCCCAGCTCTTATCTTGGGGTTCGGAAATGGTGAGATGGGGCCGTGATTTCTGTTTTACAGAGGCAGTGTTGCCCTCACCGCCCAGCATCTCTCTAGGGTCCCTGGACGGACGGTCACCTCTGGAGGGATGTGTTACAGATAACTGCGTGGGAAGCCCTGGCTACGGTAAGGCTGAGTGCAGGTGTGCGGAGCAGTACTGACCCGAAGGGACCTGAAGGTCGGCTCATCCGCTCCAGGTTTGGGATCGTCGGCGTTTGGGGCTCAGTGGCCTTAGTGGAAACTGTTGATCGCTGCCTGCTGTTGTGTGATTCCACGCTGCGTATTTACCTCGGGGAGTTCAGTAGCCACGTGAGGTGTGCGCCAAGCCGAACTCTGCTGGGAGCCAGGGAGATGCTCCGTCCCTCCTCTCGTTGTGTGCGGGGTAACTTTTTCATTTCTTTGGCTGGCTGATGTTTTGTGTGATTGTGTTTTCATTGCAGCAGTCGCGTCAGGATATACAAACTTTTCAACCTGGGAAGATTTCCCAAAGAGGATTATTGCAGCCTTTGGGATTCAGGCTGCCTCTTCACGTGCCCTTTGTGCCCCATCTTTGTGTGCTCAAGGGAGGTCTTTTACTCTAGAATTGAGGAGTGAAGGCTTGTGGCTGACAGTACTTGCTGTCTTTGCAAGTAGCATTGCAATTGCAGAAAGGTCCCTTTTCTCCTCCCTGAGAGCTTTTGAAGAGCAAGGAGCCAGCATTGCTCTTCCTCACCTGTTCCCAAAGCTCCAGGCTGAGGGGTGCGGCTTCGTTGCTCCTGGGTACGTTAGCCTTTGCTGGCCGTTCAAATCCTTGTTCTGGGGCTGCCAGTGCACTCTGGGTGCTTTCTGAAAAACGCAAGCTGCGGTTGGCTGTGTGTTGGCTGCATCTGGCAGCCTTAACAGGCATCTTGGCTCCCGGTCCTTATTACTGGACCTTGATGGAGCCCCGGCTTGCAGAGGGATTTACCTCCTCCAGCAGCAGCAGCAGCAGAGAGCACCAAAGCACTGGTGAAAAGGGTCATGATCATGCTCCAGCTCGCGAGGATCACTGCCGTTGCCTGGGTAGGGCAAAACTGCCTGTGGGGTAGCTCAGCAGTTCAGTTGATCACCAGGCAAATGAGCTCAAGTTTGCCGTTTCTCTAGATTCGGAAGAATGCCCTAAGTGGCTTCACAAATCCATGCTACAGCAGGGGAGCTCCCAGTGTATTTGGGATGGGGAGGAAATCAAAGCCTGTTAGCAGTAAGTGTAGAGGAAGTGGGGCTCTGAATGTGCCCTGGCCTTTCTCTTTTGGATGTTAACTCCGACTATTGGAGCTGAGACACTGACCTAGAAGCATTTGAAAGACACGGCAGTGCCTGGCTGGGTTGAGCCGGAGTGACAGGAGAGCGGCAAAGCCTAGCAGGGCATTGCACCTAACCTGGGCTCCTTTTCCCTGCTGCAGAGGTCCCCGAGCAGAGGTGCCGCTCATCTGGAGTCCCCCCAGGAAAATGCGGGCGATGCTCCCCAGGAGCTGGGTGGCCGCTGCAGCCTGCCAGACAGTGCTGTGGCCACGGCCTCATCTGCTGCCCCTTCCTGGGAAGCTGCCACTCACCTGTGAGCTCCTGCAGCTGCTCTTGTGTCTCCAAGGTCAGACTCGGGGAGCTGCTTCTCACCGCAGGAATTGCTCAAGGTTGGCAATGGCTGCAGTAAGCAACAGGCTGCTGCGAAATCCTCTCCGTGGTTCCTCTCCGTCCCTTGTTCTCTTCTTGCTCTCTCTCTCTCTCTCTCTCCTCTGCCTTCCTCTCCTCTCTCTCTTGCCTTCTTTCCCCTCTCTTTCCCTCTCTTTGCCTCTTTCCCTCTTTTTCCTTCTTTCTCTTTCACTTTCTCTCCCTCACTCACTTTCTCCCTTCTCTCTTCTCTCTCTCTGTTCTCTGCCTCTCTCTTTTTGTCTCCTTCTGTCTTCTGTTTCTCTTACTTTCTCTACCTGTCTCCTTCTGCATTTCTCTTCTTGTCTCACTTTCTCTCTTCTCATTGTCTTTCTTTCTTACTTTTTCTTTCTCTCTCCCTCTCTTTCTCTACCTCACTTTCTCTTTTTTGCTTTTCTCTCATATCTGCCCATCCTCTCTTTCTGTCTCTCCGTTTGCCTCTCTTGTTTCCTCTTTTCTCTCTTCTTCCCCCTTTGTCTCTCTTGTTCTTTTTTCTCTCCTTTCCCTCCTCTCTCCTTCCTTCTTTCTTTCTTCACCCTTTCTCTCTTTTCTTCTCTCCCTTTCTCCCTCCCTCTCTTTCCTTCTCCCTTTCTCCCTCTTCTCTCACCCCCCTCTAGTCTCTTCTTTCTCTTTTGCTCTTTCTCCCCTTCTTTTTCCCTTTTCCCTTTTTCTCTCTTCGTTTCTCTCTCCATCTTTCTCTCTCTCCATCTTTCTGTCTTGTTCTCTCTTCTCTCCTCTCCCTCTCCCTCTCTTTCCCTCTTTCTTTCTCTCTTCCTTTCTCTTCCTCTTTCTCTCTCCCTCCCTCTCTTGCTTTCATTTATCTCATTCTGTTCTCTCCGTCTACTTGTCTCCTCTCTCCCACTTTCTCTCCCTTTCTTTCTGTCATCTTGTCTCTCTCTTCCTCTGTCCTTCTGTATTTCTCTTCCTCTCTCACTCTTTCACTCTTTTCACTCTTGTTCTCACTCTCACTCCTTCCCTCCTCCTTTCTCTTTTGCTTTACCTCACTTTCTCTCTTCCTTTCTTCTTTTTCTCCGTCCCTTTCTCTTTCCCTCTCTCTCCTTCTCTTCCAGTCTCCTTTCTTTTTCTTATTCTCTTCCCCCCTTTCTTCCTCTTTCTCCCTCTCCCTGTCTCTTTTTCATTCTCCCTCTCCCTCCCTTTTTTCTTTTTCTTTCCCACTTTCTTCTCTCCCTATCACACTTCCCCTCCCTCTTTCTCTCCCTCTTTCTCTCCCTCTCTCCCTCTTTCTCTTTTGCTTTCCTCTCTTCTCTCCTACCACTCTCTTCTTTCCCCATCACCTTCTCTCCCTCTTTGCCTTTCTCTCACTCACTCCCTCTTTTTCCCTTTCTCCTTCTCATATTCTCTTCCTCTGTTTTTCTGTCCCTCTCTTTCTCCCTCTCTCTCTCTCCCTCCTTCCTTCCCTCCCTTTTTTCTGTCTCCTTCTGTCGCTCTCTCTTAGCTCCCTCTTTTCTTTCTCTTACTTTGTCCTGTATTTCTCATCTCTCTTACTCGCTTTCTCCCTCTCTCCATTACTTTTTTGTCTCCTTCTCTTTTCCTCTCTCTCCTTCCCCTTCTCCCCTCTCCTTCTCCCGCTCTTCTCCCCCCACTCTTTCCCCCTCTTCCCCGCTCTTTCCCCCTTCCTCCCTCTCTTCCCCCCCTTCCCCCCTCTCTTCCCCTCTCTCTTCCCACCTCTTCCCCCTCCTTTCCCCCTCCTTTCCCCCCTCTCTTCCCCCCTTCCCCCTCTCTTTCCCCCCTCTCTTCCCCCCTTTCCCCCTCTCTTTCCCCCCTCTCTTCCCCCCTTCCCCCGTCTCTTCCCCCCTCTTCCCCCCTCTCTCTTCCCCCCCTCTTCCCCCCTCTCTCTTCCCCCCCTCTTCCCCCTCTCTCTTCCCCCTCTCTCTCCCCCCCCTCTTCCCCCCCTTCCCCCTCTCTTCCCCCTCTCTTCCCCCCCTCTTCCCCCCTCTCCCCCCTCTTCCCCCCCTCTCTTCCCCCTCCTCTTCCCCCTCTCTCTTCCCCCTCTCTTCCCCTTTCCCCTCTCTCTCTTCCTCCTCTCTCTTCCCCCGTCTCTTCCCCCTTTCTCTTCCCCCCTCTTCCCCTCCTCTCTTCCCCCCTTCCCCCCTCTCTTCCCCCCTCTCTCTTCCCCCCTCTTCCCCCCTCTCTTCCCCTCTCTCTTCCCCCCTCTCTCTTCCCCCCTCTCTCTTCCCCCCTCTCTCTTCCCCCCTCTCTCTTCCCCCCTCTCTCTTCCCCCCTCTCTCTTCCCCCCTTCCCCCACCTGCTTCCCCCCTCCTCCCTCATGCTATTTCTGATTTTCTCTTTATCTCTCTGTCTCTCTAGCTCACTTCCTCTCTTTTGCTTTTCTCTCCTTTCTCTCCTATCTACCACTCCTTCTTTCTCATTCTTCCCTCTCTTTGCCTCTCTCTTTCCTTTCTCTCTTTTGTTCTACTCCTTCCCTCTCCCTCTTCCCCCTTTTTCTCCTTTTTTCTTTCCCTTCCTTTCCCTCATTCTTTCTTTCTCTCCCTTCCTCCTCCTCTGTTCTTTCTTTCCCTCTCTCCATCTCTCCTTTTCTCATCCTTTCCCTCTGTTCCCCGTTTTGTTTTCTTTCTCCCTTTTTCTCTCCCTTTCTCTCTTCTGTCTTCTCTCCCTTTCTCTTCTTTCCCTCTTTCTTTCCTGTCTTCCTTTTTTCTTTCTCTTTTCTTTTTCTCCCTTTCCCTCTCACTCTATCTCCTCTCTTCTTTCTTTCTCCCTTTCTCTCTCATTTTTTCTTTGTCTTTTTCTCCCTCCCTACCTCTCTATTCCTTCTCTTTCCCTGTTTCCCTGTCTTGTTCTCACTCCCTTTCTCTCTCCATTTCTCCCCTCTCTCTTCCCCCTTTCTCCTCTCCCTCTTTCTCATTCTTTTTCACTCCTTCTCTCTCCTCTTTCTCCTTCTGTCTCCCTTTTATTCCCCTTTTTCCATATTTACCTCCCTCTTACTCCCTTTCTCTTCTTTCTCCATTTTTCTCTCTTGCTTTTTGTCTCTTTTCTTTTTCTCTCTCCCTCCCACTCCCCCTTTTTCTCTTTCACTCTCACACTTTTCTTTTTCCCTCTCTTTTCCCTTTCTCTTTCTTGCTGTCTTATTTTCCTTCTTTCTTTCTTGCTCTCTCTTCTTTTCATTCTTTCTCCGTTATGCTTTCTTTCTCACTCCTCCTCCCTCTTTTTTCTCTCCCTCTATCCTTCTTTCTTCTTCCTCCCTCTTTCTCAATTTCTCTCCCTTTCTTCCTTTTTCTTTCTTTTCTCTATCCCTCACCCTCTTCTTTCCTTTACCTCTCTCCTCTCTTCAACTCCCTTTCCCTCGTCTTTCTCTCCATCTTCCTCTCTCTCCTCTCTACTATTCCTTTTCTGTTCCTCTCTTCCTCTCTCCCTTCCTCTCTCCTCCTCTTCCTCGCTCTCTTCCTCTCCCTCTCTCCCTCCTTCCCTCCCCCTCTCCCTTCCCTCTTCCCCATCCCATTTCTTCCCTTCTCTCTCCCTTTTTCTCTCACCCTCCTTCCTCCCTCTTTCTCTCCTTCTCTCTCTTCTCTTCCTCTCTTGTCTCTGCTGTGTCACTCTCTACCTTTCCCTCTTTCTCTCTCTGCCTTCTGTCTCTTTCTTGCTCTCTTCCTCTGTCCTTCTGTATTCTCTTCCTCTCTCACTTTGTCTTTCTCTTTTCTCACTCTTGTTCTCACTTTTTTCTCACTCGTCCCCTGCTTCTCCTTACCTCACTTTCTCTTCCCTCTTTTGCTTTTCATCCCTCTCCTTTCTTTTTCCCTCTGCCTCCCTTTTTTCTTACATCTCCCCCTTTTTTCTCATTTTCTCCCTTTCTTTCCCACTTTCCCTTTTTTCTTCCTTTCCTTCTTTAACGCTTATTCTTCTCTTCCTTTCTCTCTCTCCCTCTTTCCCTCTTTCCCTCTCCCTTTTTGTTTCTTCTTGTTTCTATTTCACTTTCTCTTTTCCCCTCCCTTTCTTCCTCATCTGCTTTTCTTTGTCTCTGTCCCTTTCTTTCTCTCCTTCTCCCTCCTCTTTCTTTCCCTTCCTTCCTTCCTCTTCCTGTCTTTCTCTCTTGTTCTCTTTCTCCCCTTCTCTTTCTCTCCATTTTCCCTTTTTCTTTCTCCCTCCTTTCTTACTTCTCTCTCTCCCCTCTTTCTCCCTTCTTTCTTTCCTTCCTTTCTCTTTCTCTGTCTTTGGTCTCTATCTCTGCCCTTCTCTCTCTCTCTCTCCATTTTCCCTTTTTCTGTCTTTCTCTCCCCTTCTTTCTCACTTTCTCTCCTTTTCTTTCTTCTCTTTCTCCCCCGATCTGTTTCTCCTTTTCCTGCTTTTTCCCTTTTGCTCTCTCACTCTCTGACACCACTTTCTCTTCCTTTCTCCCTCTTCCTTCCTTTCTTTTTCTCTCTCTACCTTGTTCTCACTTGTTCTCTTTCCCTCTCTTCTCTCTCCAGTCTCCAGTCTCTCCCTCTCTCTGTGCTGCTCTCTTATTCTCTCGTTCTATTTCTCTTTTGTCTCAGTCTCTCCTCTCTCTGTACTTGTTGCTCTCCTTCTCTCTGTTCTCTCCTCTTTTTCTCCCTTTTGCTCTTTCTCAATCTCTTTTTTCCCTTTCTCTCTCTTTCTTCCTTATGTTTCTTCTTTTCTCTCTTCCCTCCCTTTCCTCCCTCTTCCCCCCATCTTCACCCCTGTTTCCCCCCTTCTCTTTCCCCTGTCTTCCCCCTGGAATCTGGTGAAGGGAGAAGGTACACCTTGTGGTATTAATATACAGAATCAGTAATTAATAGATAATAAATGTTGTTCATATGTGGCAAACTGAATTGTCAGTATTGCATAAAGATGGTTTTCTTCCTCCTCCGCATGAGTCTCACACAATAAACATGAACTCAGGGCCTGAAGTACTAGAGTCTTTGTGCGAATATGTCTGCGGCTACTTCCAGATGCGCTTGTCTGAGTCGCCATACGAGCTGTAACACTGTGAGGTGCTGCCTTGTCCTCTGCTGGTCTCTGAAGGTAAGCAGTGACTGTACAAAAAACATTCTTGTGCTTGACCAGGCACTCTGTCAAGAGTGTTTCTTGCTGATGTGAGCTGCGTCCAGGTTCCTCAGGCAACATCATTTGGACTGCAGATTTTGCCATTAGCAAAACGTGCACAACTGAGTGTGCACTGTTAGAGAGAGAGATCTCTGTCAGTTGAACTGGAGTACTCAAGCTTTTGAAGGGCATTGCGTTCATCATTGAATCCCGCATCGTGGGGTGCAGGTTATTTGTATTTCTAACCTCAGGACCAGGAGTGGAAAGGCGAGCAATTTTCCCCTCTGATGTATGGGAATGAAGCCTAACTGTGCAATTTTCAGCTGTGTTTTTTCCTGCACACAGGAAGTGTCACCAAAAACTAGAGCCAGTCTTTGCCCTTAGTGAAGACAGACGTTTTTAATTCCTTCTGTAACAGACTAATTCAATAAGACGGCTCCATTTCTGGTAGGTTGTTAGGAATAGGCATTGCGTGTCCCAGGGAACTCTCAGGAGTCCCCCTTCTCTTTTGCGTATAGGTAGAAGCAGTCTGTGACACACAGCGAATGTGATGTTCCCATGTGCCCTGTGCGAGTGGCCGCTGCCCCGGGAGCTTTCCCCTCCAGCCATACCCTGTTGGGTGGTGAGGTGTGTTGGACCAGAGACCGCCCGGGCCCCGCAGTGCCCCCACGGCGCGTGGGCGGACCCGGGCAGTACCGGAACCAGCGAGGCGGGGCGGGGCAGGGCGAGCCGGGCCCTGGCAGTAGCGGCTGCAACAGGAGCAGAAGAGCAAGAGCAGCAGAAGCAGCAGATACCAGCGGGGAGGGGGGCACCAGGGGCGGGACGGGGCTCTGGGTGTGCTGGGAGGGGACCTGGAGATACTGAGGGTCGCCGGAGCAGACCGAGGCAGGGAGGGTCACACCGGGACCGCCTGGCTCTCTCCCCTCCTGATGGGATCCCCGGGGGGCTCGGGCAGGGGCCGCCCCCAGTTCCCCCTTGGCTGCTGGCACCGGCGCTGGGCTGGGGCCCCTCCACTGGGAGAGCCCTGGACCGGGCCTGGTGCGGAGCCAGACAGGGCTGCGAGCGCTCACGGGACACCTCTTCCCTCCTGCAGGACCCCAGGAGCCAGGGAACGGCGGGGCCGGGGCTGCTGGGACCGACCGAGCCAGATGGAGCCGCAGAGACGCTGCTGAGAGCCCAGAGTCGCTGCTGCCCGGCCCCGCAGCCTGGGGCTGCTCTGGTGCAGGGCCCCGCGAGAGTGACCCAGCTGGGAAGCAGCTGCTGTCCTGGGACAGGGGGGTCACTGGGTCCTGCTGGGGCAGCCCTGAGCCCCTGTGTGGGGTCAGCGAGTGACCAGCGCGGGGGTGTTGGGATGGTGACGAGCAATGAGCTCGTGTACTTGGCATCAATATTGACTCGTTAGTTCATACTGATTCAATACCTATAAGCTAACTGGTTAGTTATTATTGAAAGTACTGACAGCACCATAAATCAATCACTGCTTTAATAGTGGAGCAGTACTGAAGCCTTAGCTGATGTATATGGAATCAGTGTTGACTAATGACCTTATGTGTATGGAATCACTGTTGACTAATTAGTTACTAAATAACCAGTTACCTTATAGGTACTGAAGTAATAGTAAGCATTCAAAGTATTGTGTAAATGCTAACTGATCAGCTTCTATATGTTGAATCACTGTTGGCTAATTGAACTAATTGAGCAGTTTGCTTAGGTCTGTTGAATTGATACTGACTCAGTGATCAGTCTTGATTCAATACCTGTAAGCTAACTGGTTAATTAGGGTTGAAAGGAGGGGATGAGTGTTGCATAAATAGTGGACTTGGCCAATGATGCCTACTGGTGTTTTTCTCCCCAAAAAACTGCTTTTGTGCCAGAAACTCTCAGATGCAAGGTTTGGGCTGGTGCATGCCAGCCTCCCTGCCCTTGGGGCACTCGCAGACCCCTGCACACACACACCCCTTTCAGGGAGGGCCCACACACCCTGCCCTTTCCCCCCAGCCCTCTGCCTCCCCCCACCCCAAAAAGGGCCCCCTCATCCCCCACTTTGGGGCTGGAAATGGCCAGACTCACCTCCGTTTCCAAGTCCCCACAACACAGGACTTGGTCTCCATTTTCAGGCACAGAAACAGCACACTGAACCTCCATTTGTGGCCCCCAAAACACAGGACTTAGCCTCTCTTTTGGACCCCCCAATGCAGGCCTCCAGAACTGGGGAATGCGCTTGAAAACAGGGACTAAGCTTCCATTTGTGGGTCCAGAAATGCAGCACTCTGCCTCTGGTTGTAGCCCCCCAAAACAGTCAGCCTCACCTCCATTTCCAAGTCCCAGAAACGCACGACTTAGTCGCCTTTTCTGGACCCAAAAACATAGCACTTGGTCTCTGCTTTGAGAATAAAACCCAGCCAACTAAGCCTCCATTTCAGGCCCCAAAAACGCAGGCCTTAGTCTTCACAGTTTGCAACCACACAAGCAGCTAACAGAAAGCCCCTGTTTCTGGCCCCCCAAAACGCAGGCTTTAGCCTCTGCTTCCAACCGCAAAAATGGCGCGCTAAGCCTCTGCTGCTGATGCAAAACCACAGGGCTTCAGCCCTGCTTCTGAGCTCAGAGACGCAGGGCTTGGGCACCTGGTCTTGGCTCGAACACACAGCCTCCAGCCCCCAAACCCGCAGGATGTGGCCTCTTTTTGCCCTGCCCCGGCCCGCTCGCAGCCCCAGCCCTGGCTCTCCCCCACGTCCCCTCCCCCGCGGCCGAGCCCCCCCCACTCCTCAGCTGGGGCTGCCGCCCTCCCCGCCCCCAGCGCCACGCGGGGCGACGGAAGTGGGACGGAGGCACCAGAACGACGGCAGCCGCGACAGACCAAACTGAGCTTCTCGCACGCGGCGGCCCGCGCATGCGCCCTGGCACCGCCCCGCCCCCGAGCTCCCGGCTCCGCCCCCACCCCCGAGAGCGGCCCCGGCCCGGCCCCGCCCCCGCACTCCGGGCCTCAGAGCGGCCCCGGCCCTGGCAACGGCCCCGCCGCGGCCTGTGTCACGAGCCCGCCGTCCTCGGCCAGGCCGCGCGCGCTGCAGGGGACTTGCCGGCAGTGCGGGGCGACCGGTGGGACGTGCCGGCAGTGCGGGGCGACCGGTGAGTCCCGCTCCCCCGCCGCGGGACCGGGCTGCCCGTGCCCGGCCCCAGCGCTGCGCCCCCCCCGCACCCGCGGTCCTGCCATGCCCCTGGGGAGCAGCCCTGCCCGCTGCCCCCTCGGGGCCCCTCTCAGTGCCTCCCAGTGTCCCCAGTGACCCCAGGCACCTCCCAGTGCCCCCCAGTAGCCCCAGTGCTCCCCGCACCCCCACTTGCCCCTGGGTCCCTCTGCTCCCCCTGGGGCCCCTCCCAGCCCTAGTCCTAGTCCCACCCCATCAGCCCTCTCACTCCAGTTCCCCCTGGTCTCCCCGGGCAACTCTGGGTGCCCCCTCATTTCCCCAGGCACCTCCTGGTATCCCCCAGTGTCCGCAGTATCCCCAAGCACCTCCCAGTGCCCCCAGGGCCCCAGGCTGCTCCCCCTGCCCCCATCGCCCCAAGCACCTCCCAGTATCCCCAGGCCCCCCAGTGTCCCATATGCCCCCAGGCACCTCCCAGTGCCCCCCACTGTGCCCACTTGCCCCTCGGTCCCTCTACTCCCCCTGGGGCCCCTCTCATCCCCAGTCCCACCCCATAGGCCCTACTCACCCCAGAGCTCCCAGTGCCCCAGGCTGCTCCCACTGCCCCCGTCACCCCCAGGCCCCCCTCACCCCGCTCTCTCCACTCCCCTGTGTCCCCAGGCAGCGCCACACTGCACCAAGGCCACATCTGGGGGGTGGCAGGGCCGGGGCCGGCGCAAGACCCCCCACAGAGCCCCACACGGCTGGCACTTTCCCTGCGAGGACGCAGCTTTATTGATCTCCTGCCCCGAGCAGCTGGGGGCCCCCGGCGTGGGGCACTGCGGCTGCTGCCCGCCACGCGCGGGGGGCCTCGATGGACCGCCACCTCCACCAAGCTGCAACGACACCGACGCCGCGGAGAGGCACCGTGGGCGCCTGGCCGCGATGCCACCGGCACCCCGTGGCTCCCGGCCAGGGCGGCTTCCCCGGCAGCACCCCGGGGCCGTGCGAGCCCCACGCACCCCCAGCTGTTGGCATCCACAGGGCCTCCGAATGCCTCCTTGGCCCGCGGGGCAGCAGCGCGGCTGCCAGCACCTACCTCCCGACAGGAACGCCAGGTCCTGCTGCTGCAGCCACGCGGTCGGCACTGTGTCCAGGAGGAGGCCTGGCATGAGGATGCCACTGTCAGGACATGGCCACAGCCATCGCCATGGCTCCAACCCCACCTCGACCTCGACCTCCGCCCCGACCCGACCCGGGGACGCGGCCGCGAGCAGTGCCAGAACCCAGCGCTGCCTCTCACCCAGGACGTGGACGGCTGCCACCTGCGGCGCCACGCAGCTCCCCATGCAGCAGCTCCGGGCTGTGCTCCAAAGCCTCTCCAGCAGCACGGGGCAGTCTTGGGCCTGGGGCAACGCAGGGGCGCAGGAGCTCGTCGCTGGCTCCAAGCACCCCTCTGTCCCCCCTCCATCCTCCCTCCACCCACGGCCCAGGCCCACGTGGCCCCCCGGCGCAGGAGCCACAGGGCGGGCGGCTAGCGCAGGGACACGGCCCCGGCGCAGTGCTCGCTCACCAGGTGCCTGCAGATCTCATTCTGCAGCTCAGCCGCGCTCAGCCCGATGCTTGCGGCAATGCGCTGCCGCACCCTCTTCGACCCCAGAAACGGGGCACACAGGTGCAGGGAGACCTTGCACGCCTGCAAAAGAGCACCGGGCCTGGTCACGGGGATGCTGCGCGCCTGCCCCGGAGCTGAGCGAGGAACCTCGCCGCCGCAGCAGCACCAGCCAAGGCCTGCAGACACGTCGGCAACACGTGCCGGCCAGAGCAGCCCAAGGGCTCTTACGTTGCAGACGGCCGGGGCCGGGTCCCCGAGGTGCAGCACCAGGCTGGGAAATGCCGCCTCCACCTCTCTGCTGAAAAATGACCTCCTCCGAGAGGCGGAGGAGGCCAGGGCGCCATAGAGGACGAAGGCCGAGCGGCGCAGCACCTCTTCCTCCTGCAATGAGAAAGGCCGTTGGGCAGAGGCTGCGAGCGAGGGCGCCGCGCACGAGCCACTTGGCCCCAGCGGGGTGCTGCCCGCGGGGGACGGCGGCCCCGCGACGACTCCCGCCTGCCGACAGGAGAACGAGCGACTCCACTCACCGCCCCCCAGAACGCCCGGCTGGCCCTGGAGATCTCTTCAAAGGCAGAGCCCACGGCCCTCGCCTCCAGCAGCCCCAGCACCTTCGCCAGCACCAGCAGGCTCTCGGCAGCCACCTCTGTGCTGGCCGCGTCCTCCAGGCCTCTGAGCAGCACCGACACCACGGCCGCCCCGTGCCTCCGCAGCTGCAGAGCGACAGGCGCATGAACTGCTCACTGCTCCCACCTCTCACCGCTGCTCTCCGCCGCGGCGCCAAGGACGGCACTTGCCGGAGCAAGCCCGGAGCAGACCCCAGCCACAGGAGCCCCAGCCGGCACCCCGTGTCCCCTTTGCCACCCTGATGATGCCAGAGCGAGGAGCGCGGCCTCAGCACGGCCCCGCGCCTGCCTCTGCTCCTCTCTCCGGGCTCCTCAAGCCCCCCGGGCAGCTCTCCACTCCGGGCTGCGCTCAGAGCCCAGGAAAGGCCGCCTCACCTTCGCGGGTGCTCCGCTGGCCGCGTTGCCCAGACCTCTCACAGCCATCTGCCGCACGGTGCTGACGGGGTCGCGCGCTCTCTCCCCCAAGGCCTCTAGGAGCGGCTTCAGCAGCTTCCTCTCCTCCACTAGCTTGTCCTTCATCAGCTGCAATCAAGTCACGTGGCCGCTAGCATCGGCCGCGATTCGCGCCGGGCGAGACGCAGGAACCCCTCCGAGCCCCCCCTGCTCTGCTGCTGCCTCACCTCAGCAAAGAAAGCTGTGGCCGTGAGCCGCAGGTTGGCAGAGGGCGAATCCAGCCAGGGGAAGAGGCTCTGCAGCAGGCGCTGTGGGACGAGCTCTGCGCGGAGCAGCACGCTGCGCACAGAGCACGAGCAGGCTCGTGACACGCAGTCACGCGGGACGGCCGCAGGCCGCGACTCCCACCTTCTCCCGCTCCCACGCAGACACCGCTCTGCACCTCAGCAGAGCTCCCAAGTGCGCAGGAAGCTCCCAGCAGCCCTTTCCCCGGGCGCATCCCGGGCTCTCACCTCGCCAGGAGACACACGCCGGTGCTGTGAGCCCGGGGCTCTGCCAGGGACGCCCACGCTCCCTGCTCCCGGAGCAGCCGCAGCCACCGATTGTCCAGGCACCTCGCCAGCACCAGCTCCAATGCCGCCACAAAAAGGCTGGTGAAAAAACCCAAAGAAAGCTCCAGGCACAGCAGTTTGGGGGAAGATTTCTCTTCAGCAGAGCCCCGCAACGGCCCCCGGCCGCAACACAGAGTTTATGGGCAGGAACGACCGTGCTGCGGCCAAATCCCCAGGCGCGCTGCCCTGCAGCGACCAGTCCCACCACCTCACGGAGGCAGCCCAGTGCCAGCGGGACAATTGGGTGCTCCTGCAAGGCCATGGACCGCACGACCAAAGACCTGGGGCACAGGCCAGCCCTGCCCCTGCCCCTACTCCTGCCACTGCCGCTCCTCACCTGCCCGGCATGTCAGCGCTCTCCAGGTCCCCAACGGACGGTGCCAGCTCCTCCCCCAGCGTCTCGCTGACCTGCCTCAGAAGGCCGGGAAGCAGGTAGGGAAGCAGGCGCTGGACCAGTGTCTTCCTCTGCAGCACTGACACCACCTCGCAGAGGGCGTGGGTGATCTGCAGAGAAATCCAACCAAGAGCCACCTGGTAAAACAAGGGCTTTTCCCACCAGCCACGGCCCCTGCCAGCCAGGGAGCTTTCACTGTCTCCAATTCTCACTGCAGCGACAGCCTTGCGGCCCAGCAGCAGCAAACTGTCCCGGCTCCCCACACTGCTAACGCTGTCGCCACCCCGGCACAGCACCCTGCGAGGCTCCACGGGCACTCGCAAAGGGCACAAAACTCCCTTGTGCAGAAGCACGAGCTGGAAAGCAGATGTGGAGTGGCACTAATGCCTGGGCCGCTGACCGTACCGTGCGAGGCTCCAGGGCAGCCTGGCTGCTGCCCAGCTCCCGAGTGCAGCACTCGCTCCTGTGGCTGCTCTTTCCCGCTGCCCTTAACTTTTCAGTTAAGCACACCAGGATTTGGCACCCCAGGACGCTTCTCCCCAGGCTCCTCCACACCTCCACCATGTCGCTGCAAGGGAACAGATGCTTGCCCGTAAGCCCGCATCCCCGGGTACCTGCGGCACCCTCACGAGAGGCCAAACGCTCCCCTCGTCTGCATCGGGGATGGCGATGCCCAGGTCCGGACAGGGAAACGAGCCCGTGATCCTGCAGCGCTCGCCTTTCCCGGGGAAAAACCACCTGCTTCCGACCGGGACCCCCCACGCAGGCACACCCCACGGCTGGGTCTGGCGGCAGAGGGAAGGGCGAGTGCACAGACCTGTCTGTGGGCAGGCACGCCTGGAGGAGGCTGTCGAGCACCGGCTGTGGGTGAGAGTGGGCCAGGAGGAACACGGCCCGCAGCACAAAGCACCTGCGAGCGCTCTGCCGGGTGCTCCGCAGGCAGGTGTAAAGGAGGTGCACGAGTTTGGGCACCTGAAAGGAGGAAGGCGACAAAGAATGGCTCGGCACGTCCTTTCCCCGTCTGTCTTCGGGGCCAACAGCCAACAACAGAGAGCAGCCAAAGGTGAATGCAAAAAACGCCTCTCACCTCCTCCTGGAATATTTGCTCTCCGCAATCCCCCAGGAAGGTGAGCGTCCACCGCTCAGCGGCCCACGCGCACACGGGCCTGGTGCACAGCAGGCTCTCCACAATGCTGCTCATGAAGCCTGAGGCCTGGCCTCGGGGGAAATATTTGCAAACGAGCTGGGGAGAAATCAGAAACACAAGCGACCACCTCACAGGCTGCTCAGATGCAAAACTCACGTCCTGACAGCAGCACCCCCACACACACACACATACATATCGTGGCCCCCGCTCTGCACTCCAGGGGCCAGTTACCTTCGCGATGTTGGTGGAGGTGGCCAGCAGAGACTCAGAGGTGACGGCACTGAGCCTCTCACGCAGGCGCCCGATCTCGTTGGTCCAGGGCGCCACGTCTGTGTTCTCGGCTGCAGCCAGGAGAAAGAGGAGTCATGTTTGCGGGGAACCAACCTCCGGCCACGCGGGTGGATAAGGGAGGACCCAAGGGAGGGTGGCGAAGGCCACGTCAAGCCAGGGCCCCCCAACGTAGCGCAGTGGGTTTGCCAGCCAGGCGAGGGTCTGGCCGCAGACAGGGACGGTCCCTGGCACTGGGGACACCGTCCTGCCCTCAGCAGCGGGGACAGCTCTGCCCGCTCTCCTCACCTCCTGTTCGGAGCAGGTGGCCGAGGCAGGTCACTGCCCACCAGCGGGACGCGGCCGACGTGTCGCATGTCAGAGGCCCCAGCAGTCCCGCCAGGGAGCCGAACCACTCACAGGCACGGCCTCGCTGTGGGAGCAAGAGGCAGGCAAAAAGGTCACCGGTAGCCCCGTGGCTGCTCTCCCTCTCCCGGCCTCACTGCCCCCGAGCCGCAGCTGACCTGGGGGCAAACGAGGGGCTGCCCTGCAGCCCCAGGAGGCCCAAAACCCAGCGCCTGCCCACACAGAGCTCCCTGTGCATGGGGTCCCCGCTCACCCTGTGCTCGCATCTCTCTTCGTAAGAGCCCAGCACCTGCACGCACACCTGCAGGGCCCTCTCCCGCTCGCATGCGTGGGCCGAGGTGAGCCAGCGCCGCAGGACCTGGCACAGGCAGACCTGTCTCACCACGGGCATCCTTCTGCTCGACACCCCTCGCTGGCCCCCTCCCTTCCCGACCCTGCTACCTCCGCGGCCCCGGTCTCTCCGGGCGACCCGGCCCGTGGCAAGGAGCCCTTCCCCGTGGGGACCTCCCCACTCCGGGCTCCTGCCGTGGGCAGCATTGAGTTGTGCAGCACCCCTCGCTCACAGCTGCGGCTGGGGAGAAGCTCTGGCTCATCTAGGGGCTCTGCAGGACACTGCAAGCTGCCTGCAAGGAAGCTGCGGCCGATGGCAAAAGCCTGGATACAAACTTTGGGCAAGGGGGCCTGGAACGAGGACCATTCCACTCTCCGCCAATGTGGGCGTTGCACCTAGTTACAGGGAAGCTCCCCTCCTCGGACCAGCCCCACGGGCACGATCCCCACGGCTCTGCCCCGCTCCGGCAGCGGCAACACTTTCCCTGCCACGCCGAGGACACTCACCTGCACCATGTCCTCGAAGCGGATGGGGGCCAGCTCTGCCCAGAGAAGGGCTCCCATGAGCTGGCCCAGCGCTCGCAGGGACGGCGCCTGCACACCCTGACACCAGAAAGGGGGACTGAGGCCGGGCACCCTGCGGAGACGCCAGCGCAGCCAGCGGCTGCCGGAGCATGGGGTGCCCGGACCTGAGCCCCCACCAAGGGGCAGCTGAGAAGGGCCAGTGCCTACCGGTGGGCATGAAGCAGCCACCGCCGTCTGCCCTCTCCTGTCCATCTGCTCCGGGCGACGAAGGCACACGATGCCCTGGCAGCACTGAGCCAGGAGGTGGCGGTTTTCCTCCCTGCTCAGACGGGGCTTCAGCTTGCTGCCAGCAGAAAAAAGGCACAGAAGACAGAGAGGCCGCTTACTAGCACTCTCCAGGCCGAGTCAGAGGACAACTGCCCTTGGCCCCATCGACAGCCCCAAATCCAGCACCCGCAGCCCCAGCCAGACCAGCCAGCTGCGCTGGGACATGCAGTGACTCCCACAGCCCCAGGGACAGACCCTACCTCAACTGCTGCATGGCCACGAGGGCCCGGGGGTGCACCGGGGACTCCTGGGGCTCTTCCTGAATCACCTCCTGCAAGTCACAGGCAGGCACACGCAAGGTGGGCAGCGGGCAGGGGTGCCGCAGAGCCTTCCCACCCACCCCGGCCAGGGGCTCTGCTGCCAGACCCCGCAGGCACCGGCTCCACCACCCCCATGGCTCCCACCAAGGCCCCGCAGGATGACGTGGCAGCTCCCTGGCGCCCGGACACACCACATTCCCCTGCGACGGCCCCGAGCAGCAGCACCCACGCGCCCCGCCGGCTGGGGATGCGGCTCAGGGCCCTCGGGAGCTCGCGCACTGCCCCAGGAGACCATCGGGCTCTGCACAAACCTGCCCCACGGCAGAGCCCAAAGCTCCCCTGCGCAACGTCCCCGGCTCTGGGCACTCACCAGCAGGGTCTGCAGCAGCTCCCGCTTGCAGCAGAGCTCAAACCTGGGGCCGGCGCCTGCAGCCTGGATGGCAAGGCTGATCTCAGTGACGCTCTGCACCAGGGAGAGCTTCAGCTGCGCATCCTGATCCCAGGGGAGAAAAACACACTTGGAGCTCTTCCAAGGCCCCAGGGCTGAAAGAGCAGCTGGGCTGGGGGGGATCCGCCTCCAAGCACAGCACAGGGACAACACTGTGCCCTCCGGGAGCCCCGCAGAACCCAGCTCAGCACCTGCGCCCCACCAAGGAAACCTCTCTCCCCTCCTGGGAAGGAGCCTCCCACGGGGAGGGGAGCAGCTGCCCAGCTGCCAGCTGGAAAGACCCTGCAGACCCTGGCCCACGGCAGCAGGGCGAGCAGCACTGGTGCTGGCTGTGACGGGAGAGGTGCGCGTGGCAAGGCCCAGGAGAGGCCGGAGCTGGCGGCACCCGGCCGGCTCTGCCTCGCACCCCGAGCACCCACCTGGCAGCCCTCTCGGTAGAGCTGCAGGACATTCGCCACCACGTCTCTCTCGACACGGGCAAGCAGCTGCTCCCTGGGGGCGCGCAGCGCCATCCGGCCGTACATCACCAGCAGCGCAGCGCGAGTAGCGCGGGTCCTTCTTGCCTTGCTCTGCCGGGGGGTCGACGGAGAAGCACCGAGACGTCAGCCCGTGGCCCTGCTGTGCCCGGGACCCCGCGCGCTCCCGAGGCGGGAGCTGCCCCGCACCCGACCGGCGGCTCAGCTCCCCACGCACCTCCCGGCAGCTCCCCGCAACAACACCCCGGGCCCTTTACCTTCTTGCGTTTCAAAGTCCCCGTGAACTCCTCCACCAAGGACAAGGCCAGCTGGAAGTGGCTCTCGGCACAGCGGGACACAACTGAAACCATGCCCTGCAGCACAGCAGAAACGGGGAGTCGCTCCAGCCCCAACGCCCAGCCCTGGCTGGCTCTGCTTTCCCCAGGGAAACGGCCGCAAACAGAACAGCAGCAAGGGCTGCAGCAGGGCACGCAGAGCCCCTCTGTCCCAGGGACATGCAGGGGACACGCGGGAAAGCAGGGCGACACGAGGAAACCTCACCTGCGCCTGCCACAGCTCCAGGAAGTTGGCTGCTTTCAGGTGCTCCAAGGTCTGCTCCTGCACGTGGTGGAGACACCCACAAGCTGCCAGGGCCGTGCCGAGAGCCTTGTACAGGAACCGCTGCAAGAGAAGAGGCCGAGCCCCGCCTGTGGTGACAGCCCGGCCTGGCCAGAGAGGGCCAGGCCACACTGGCCACACTGTGCCAGGACCTGCCGAGGCGCCTGCGGCACCGGCCCCACAGCAGCCAGCGGCCAGCCCGGCCCCGCCGCCAGCTCAGCACAGAGGGGAGTGCGAGCCCCTTCATGGGGAAAGAGAGCAGGCAGCAGGGAAACCAGCCCGCGCGGCAGAGCACCACCGCCAGCCCTCGCCCCGGCCTGAGTGTCCCTGGGCTCTGCCGCCGCAGCCCTCGGGGCGCACGAGCCACAGCCACGCCACGCAGGGAACAAACCTTCTCCCAGGACAGGCGGGGAGAGCTGCCCAGCTGCCAGCTCAGCTCCTGGCTCAGGCCCACGGTCCAGGCCTCGCTCGCAATGAGCTCCAGAGAGGTTTGCAGGAACTAGGGCAGAGTGGGAGATGAAGCAAATGCCCCCCTGCCCTTGGCCGGGGCCTTTTGCTCATCCAAGTGGCCCTGGAGACTGCCGGGCAGAGCTCCCCCTCGCGACAGCCTGTCTCCTCACCCGCCCCTCTTGCAACCTGCCTCTCGCTCTTCCCCTAATGCGCCACTCGAGGCCCCTGGGCTCGGTACACGCCAGAAGCAGGCGGTGCCACGGCATGGGGCCACGCTGGAGGCCTCTGCCCCAGCCTTCAGCTGCATTTGTGCTCAGCTGTGCACCACGTGCCCAGAGCAGCTCCTCTGAGCGGGCAGCACCCACAGCTGGGGCAGGCGCCGGGGGCTCGGGACGTGCCCGCACCGCTCGGTGCCCAAACAGGGAGCCCCCAGGTTGCTCCCACCACTTTTCCTGGCCCCCGTTTACCCTGTCCAGCAAGGGCCCCCACAGGGACGCTGTACCTTCAGCAGAAGGCTCTCCCACTCGGCCACGTCCAGGGAGCTCGCTGTTGTTCCTGCAAAGCCCGAGGAAGCAAAGCCCTCGCTGTTATCCCAGCGAGCACCACGGCAGAGCCCGGGTGTCTCCTTTGCAGTCTGATGCCCCAAAGCCTCAGGCCACCAGGCTGACAAGCGCCCGCAAACCCGGCACCGTTCCCTGCTGCCAGGCCGGGGAGCTGAGGGCATTTTGCTGCCCCCTCCGCCCCCAGCCTCTCCCTCCCGCCAGCACTTTACCTGCCAGGTGCTGCAGCAGCAGGGGGATGTCTGCGGCCCACTTCGCCCCCACGGCTCCGTGGATCGTGCTGGGGAGCGCCTGCAGCAGCTGCAGGGCCGCGGCTCCACGGCCACCGCCCGCGTGTGGAGCCACTGCCGCCACCACCTAGGCCAGGGCAGGAGAGAGATGGGCTCGCTCCTGCCCCAGGAGCTGTGGCTACCCTGCAGGCAGGCAGGTCAGCACTGCCCCGGCTTGCAGCAGGCAGCCAGTGGCTTTGCCCAGGGACTGCCGTGCCACAGGAGGAGCAGGAGCCCCTGACAGGCACCCTGCGACACGCTCCTGCCTCCTCCCGGGGCACCCGGCACCGGCCTCAGCACCGTCTCTCCTGCCCTCTGCCCTTGCCCCAGCCACAAAAGTTCTTTCCCCGGGGCCCCGCTACTCACCAGCAGGCGAGCCAGCAGGGCCTGGGGAGCTGGCAGAGCGGCTGTGGGCAGAAAGAAAGGCTGCGTGAGACGCCCAGCCCCACCGGGCCCTGCCCGCCCCATGTCCCAAGCCCTCACGCGGGGCTGAAGGGGACCCCGGCCGCGCCACCTCCGCACAGTCCCTGCCGGGCTCCCGCGCTGAACAGCCGCCGCTGAAGGCAGCCCCAGCACGGCAGGAACCAGCCCCTGGGCCCCGGCAAGAGCTGGGCGCAGCAGCGCCAGGTGGCTCTGCCCCTGCCCCTGCCCCTGCCCCTGCGCGGGGCTGGCAGGGGACGCAGGCACACGCGCTGCCCTGCGCCCACCCAGCCTGGCAGAGCGCGCCATGACTTTCTGCTCCCCACCTGGCTCCTCAGACTCCAGGGCCTCAGGCGCCGCCTCCTCTTGCTCCTGCTCTGCCCTGTCCCGTCTCTCGGTCAGGCTGCGCAGGCAGCGGCAGAGCGGGACCATCATGCCCGTGTACTTGGCTGGCACCACGTACCACAGCAGCTTTGGCCACAGGAGCTGCAGGCAAGAACCAGGCCATTTGGCACACTGGCGTTTCCACCCCTCCGGTCCAGTTCCCCCATCACTGCCGCATCTCCGGCACCGGCCCAGCCCCTCGGCCTCGCTCCTTCCCTAACTCAGCAGCTCCGGTCTCGCCCTGCCTTCCTCCTCCACCTTCTCTCCCTCTCGCCCGCCGTGCTTCGCACCCCTTTCCACCTCCCAGCACCAGCAAGTCCGGCCCGCAGAGCTCGCCCCAGCTCTTCTCAGCTGCGCTGGTGGCTAAGGGGGGGGGTCCCAGCGCACAGGTGGAGGATGACTCACTTTGGCCACCGCTCCGGCAGAGACATCCAGCGTGCCCAGCACGTGGGCGCACAGGCTCTGAACAGCCCTTTCTTCCCGCGCTTCCACCATGCTAAGCTTTCCTGTTGCCTGCAAGACAGACATGGGAAACACCCGTCACTGCCCCATCCCAGACCTCGCGATGCATGCGACAGGGAGGCTGCTCCCTCCGGGGCACTGTGGCCAGCGGCCCTGCTGTGCCGGGCTCCCCGCTGCCAGGGACACCCACGGCAACATGGCACGGCCAGGGCATGGGAGGCAGCCCCGGTGCCGCACTCTGCCCTTACCAGTCTGCCCGAGGCCCGGCTGAACTCGCTGAAGAGGTGCCCCACCACGTCCCACGCCGAGCAGCCTGGGGCACTGGAGCGCAGCAGCTCCCCAATGAAATGCAGCACTGCCCTCCTCACCTGCAGTCACGGGAGGCTGCAGTCACGACCCGGCCCAAAGCCCAGCGGAGCTGCCTTCGCCGTGCTGCAGCCCTTCTGGCTGGGCCGCGCAGCAGCAGCCCTCACTCCCTGGCCGCCACCGGCCTCCAGCCCCGGGCCCTGCCTTGGCCTGTGGCTATGGCCTCGCCAGGCTCTGCCCGGGAAAAGGGCTGCTGTGCCCCGGTGGCAGCACCAGCCCTGCCCAAACCAGCTCACCTGGGCCGCAGGGTCATGGCACACGGACTGCACCAGCTTCGCAAACAGGGGCAGCTTCTCCCTCGTGTCTGGGGCTGCAGGAGACAAGGAGAGGTGGGTGCTGAGGCCGAGCCCCCGTTCCTGCAGGGATTCGTCACAGCTCCCCGGCTTTCCATACACAGGCGGGACAGAAAAGCAGGGCCAGACTGCGCGTCAGAAGAAGCAGCAGCATCCCAGGGGGACGCCATTTTTCCGGCCTGCCTTACTGACCGTCAGAGCGGACCAGAGCTTGCAGCACTGCCACGGCTGCCACGCGATCGGCCTTGCTCCCGTTCCTCAGCTTGTAGTAGAGGAACTCGATGGTCTCCTCCGGGCAAATTCGGGCTGTGGGGAAGAAATCACGCTTGGCATCAGTGAGCAGTGTCTTCCCACTCGGGCAGGTTCGCAAGAGAGCTGCTGGGACACGGCAGTGCGGCACCAGCTCGCCTCTGCTTACCCTGCAGCACCATGCAGCGGCACAGCTCTGCTCTGTGCTCTGGGCTGGGCGGCTCCATCTCATCGCAGAGCTGTGGGAACAAGGCACGTTTCAGAGAAAGCCGGATCGGCGGGGAGAGGGACAGAAAAGCAACCGCACTGTCAGCGCTCGTCTCGCGGGTGGCTCTGGGCACAGAGCCACAACCAGAGCCCCGAGCCCCAGGCACACGCAGAGCTGTGCAGCAGCCAAGGCTGCCCAGGAGCCCCAGGCCAGCGACGCGGCACCAGGCCTTACCTGCTGGTGCACAGCAGTGGCGATGGCCAGATGCCTGGCCCGGGGCACGCGGGTCTGAATGTCTGCCACAGCCCCCAGGAAATAGCCGAGACTCTGCAAGGGAGTGTGGGAGGGAGGGAGAGGGCGGCTGTCACTGCGAGCCACCCAGAAAGCGAGAAAGCAGCATCGCTGGGAGATGCCGCGGCTGGAACCCACTTGCAGGGAAACCCCAGCCCCGCACGGGGCTTCTGGCTCATCCTTCCCACAGAGCAGCACCGCGAGGTCTCTCTCCTCCACGCAGCCCTGCCGGGATGGCCTTTCCCGGCACACTGCCCCCCCTTGCACCTCTCCCCGTCACAGGGGCTGGACGCGGCCCTGGGCGTGAGGGCAGAGCTCCTCACACACTCCCAGCCCCGGGAGGCGGCGCAGCCTCCCCTCCCAAGCCACTCGCCCCAGCCACTCACCACTCCCTCCTGGCCCTCCCGCCATGCTGGTTTCTTCCAGCATGAGCCCAGAAAGCCCCGGGCCCCCGTTTCCTCGTTCCTGCTCCAAGGGACCTGGCTCCTTCCAGCACCCCACAGCTCCCCGACACCTCGCGGCACCCCCATGGCCCCTGGCCGCGCCATGTCCCACACAATGCCTCACCACGGTCACCCCAGAGGGGTCCCAGACTTCCCGATACTGCTGCAGCAGCCAGAGGAGATGCTCCCAGGCGTGCTCACGGTGCTCCTCCACATGCAGGAGGACACCCATCATGGCACCCATCGCCCTGAGCACAGCCTGCTTGACCTGCCGAGGGACGGTGACACGCCGTGTCAAGGGCTGAGGGTCTCTCCAGCGCTCGCCTCCCCCAGACACCAGCCTGCCCTTCCCGCACGGGGGCTTCCCCTTCCCTGTCACCCCTGGTGAGAAGGGCTCGCTGGCCAGCACAGAGAGCATTTCCTCCCGGCACCCCCAGCCTCCCCCGTTGAAAGGCCCTGGCATTCGGCCGCTTCCCAGAAGGCAGCCCCCAGTCCCCGGACTCCCGGCTCGGGGCGCTTTCGCGACCAGCCTGCTCCCTTTGGCCCCTCGCACAGTGCTGCGGACAACCCCACTGCTGCCCACGGCTGCGAGAGCATCAACACTCACCTCTTCCTCCTCGCAGCACCGCCGCTTTCTGCTCACGTAGCAGAAGAGCGGGTAAACGTGGGCACAGAGCTGGGCAGGCCCCAGGCGAGGGAAGGCACCTTTCTCCCCCTCGCGGAAGTACATGCTTATGCCGCTGCACCACTGCTCCAGAACTGCAGCACAAGAAGGGAAACAGGATCGCACCAAAGTCTCTGACTGGTGAAGACCTTGCACTGGCCCCCGGGCCTGCTTTAAGCCCAGGCCAGGCTCGCCAGGGCACAGGTTGCAAGGAGATCTGCCTTCAGGGACGCGTTGTGCCATGGTCTGAGACACCTGGATGGCAACGCTGCCTTGTTTCTCCCCTCTTCCGCCCCAGCACCACACCTTCTCCTCCGCACAGCCTCGCTCCCTTCCACCACTGCCCGCTGCAGCCCCGGCCTCCCCCTTCCCAAACGTCTGCCCCTCAGCACACGCTTGGAGGTTTTGGCTGTTCTTTCCCATGCTCTCCCTTCAAGCCCACCAACACAAAGCCAGGCTGCCCTCAGGGAAAGGGAGGAGAAGGGAGGGGAACAAAACTGGGCAGAGCTCGGCCAAAGGTAGCTAAAACTGGGAGGCAAGTGCGGGAGCAGAGAGAGCAGGCAGGGACCCAAGAGCTCCTCAGGGCACCTGCACCCAGCACCATCCCGGCCAGCCCACGGACCCCACCCCCGGCGGCACCCGCTGCTCCCGCACGTTGAGGGCACTTGGCGGCTGCTGAGGCTGGAGCTCGCCGCAGGCTCAGCCCTGCCGTGCCGGCCCCGAGACCCCGGCGAGGCACCCAGGGCCACCCCGATCCCTGCCCCTCCCCCTCCCCCTTCCCCTTCTCCTTCCCTTCCTGTGGCCCAACCGTGGACCCAAAACTCACCGCCGCAGACGGCGCACAGCATCCGGCCGCTCCCCACCTCGCTCAGCACGCCGCGCAGGGCTGACAGGGTCGTTGCTGCGAAGGGCACGCACTGCAGGGCTGCAGAGAGGGCAGGGGTGGGCGACCCTGTCAGCCAGAGCCGCCTTGGCCCGCGGGCTCCATCCCCCGGCAGCGCTGCCGCACCAGGGCCAGGGCTACGGGGCCGCGGGGCTGTGCCAGGGGCAGGGGGACGGGAGAGCTGCCGCAGCACTGGGAGAGGCCCCGGCACGAGGAGGCTCCTGCCAGGGTGCCCGTGTGCCGGCCGCCTTCCCCGAGGTGCGTGGGAAAGCCCTGGGCACAGCGAGGGCGATGCAGGGCAGAGCCTGGCGTGTTTGGTCTCTGGCGGGTTCCCTCCAGCCCAGCCCAGACCGTTCTGGGCAGGGGCAGGAGTCCCGTCTCCCACCCGGCACCCGCTGCAACCCACAGCAGCAGGCTGGGGGGCCGTACCGTAGCGTGTGGCGAGGTTGCGCAGGGTGATGAGGACAAACTCCTCCGACGTCTCCTCCAGGGCCTTCAGGTGGCCCTGCAGCGCCGACACCACGTCGCACAAGTGGGAGCGGGCCAGCGCCACCAGGACATCACTAGCCGCCGTCCTCACGGAGGCCGTCCCACCCTGGAAGACAGCAGCTCGCGTGTGGCAGGAGCACGACCGGCCGTCTCCCACGGCTCGGCCTCCAGGCAGGACACACAACCCGTAACTTGACTCCGACCGTCCCTCGCTCACAAACAGCCCTGCGGCCACCTCTCTGCACAGCCCCGGGCCACCGCCCCAACCCCCCGCCAGGACAAGTCCCAAAGGCTCTCCATAGGACGGCCAGGCCGGGCGCCGGCGTCCGGGGTCACCCTCAGAGAGAACAAGCTCACCTGGGCCGCTCGCAGGTCCTCCAACGCCACTGCTATCACTCTGTCCACCTCAGAGCTCTGCAGATGGCTCTCGTCGCCCCACAAGACGCTCTCCAGCTCGCGGTAGGTCTCCGCTCTGCTGCCCTGGGGACACACCACACACGGCAGCGATGGGACATGCCGCCCCGCAGCAGCTCCGCCACGCTGACGCCGCGGACGAGCTGCCGGTGCCGCTCAGCACAGCCGTCGGGAGCAGGCGAGAAACCCAGCACTGGGATTTCCTGACCCCGCCCCCAACCCCGGGGACACCGCCACCTCCTGTGGGAAAGGAGGGCACGCGGGAGCCTCCGCCCAGCACCACCGGCAGGATCAGCGTTTTGGGATGAGGCGCAGCAGGAGGGCAGAGGTGCCGCTGGGCGAGATCAGCCTGCGGCACTCGGGGAAGCCAGGGTGCTGCGGGGAGCCCTCAAACCCCACGCAGCCCCGCAGGACGCCCCCGCCTCACCTCGGCGTCTTGCAGCCGGTTCAACAGAGAAGTCACCACGGTGGCAAAGGTAGCGATGGCCACAGGGACAGACCCGGCCGCCTTGCCACCGTCCTCACCACGCGCAGGTCCCGACTGGGCACCTACACAAGTGAAGAAACCTGGAAGGAAAGCAACCGAGGGTTTGCATCGCTCCAGCAGCCGCAGGGACGGGCCCCGAGTCGGGCAAACGTCTCCCCAGCCGGAGCATGGGCCCGCAGGAGAGGCCGGTGGAGCCGGCTCTGTGCAGCCTGGGGAAGAGCAGCCCGGGGCAGCTTGGGGCTGGCCCCAAGCGCGTGACCCTGGCTCTCCCTGTGCCAAGAACGTGGGCACCAGCAGGTCCCTGTCCCCCCCACCAGCGTGCTGGCAGGCGTGGTGCTGAGCGTGGTGCCGGTCCCCACCTCGGAGCGCTCGCAGCACCCCCATCGCGGCAGGACTCCCTATACAGATGTGCTGCTCCACCAGCACCTCCTCCCACGGGAGCCGCGAGCCACTGGGCCAGCACCGGCCTCGGGGAAGGGGGGAGACCCACAAGGGCCACTGTGACACGCGGGGGCCCCAACGCCTCACAGAGGGCTGCTGGCAACGTGAGGCTGGGGGGGGGCAGGCACCGGGGACACACCCCCCATACACACACCCCAAACGTGGCACTGTCCCACAGGCTCCAGCGCTCGCGGTCGCTCCTCGGCCCCCAGCCCTTTCCAGCGGCGACTGTCTCCTGCCGTCACACGGGCAAGTGCTCCGGCAGAGAGGCCCTGGGAGCCAGTTCGCGCCATTGCTCACACAAGCACCTGGTCATTCGGTCGCCTAGAAAGCCTCGCTGGCACCCGGGGCCTGACGGCATCGAGCCACAAGCTGCCAGGTCACGCAGGCTGCAAAGCTGCTCTCCAGTCCCCCGGCCAGCCCACAACACAAGCGTTTTGTTTAGATGTAGCAGCACTAATTCATTACAAGGTCGTGGAATAAAAGCTGGTGCCAGGTGGAAGGCAACGTTATCGCCCTTCCCTCCGGATTTAGGAGCTGCGTCCCTGCAGCCTCGACGAGCCTTCTGATAGACCCGGGCTCCCTGGGCTCAGCGCTGCACAAAGGCAAAGCAAAGCTGGTCTTTGCAAGAGTCCATACTTTAAGAAATTATTAATTACACAGTCTAAATTTAGAACTGATTCACTTCTAATACAACTCAGATATCTTTATATATTTTTAACTTTAAAGGTTGAACTTGTTCAGCTTTCCACGTCTCTCGAGGTACTGCTTTCACTTAGGTGTAGTGGGTCCAGGAATCAATTCCCTGCAGCTTCACAGCAGCATTTGTTGTTAGCAGTACAAGATATGGTCCTCTCCATTTTTCTCTCAACGGCTCATCCTTCCAGGTTCGAAGACGCACTCGATCTCCCGGCTGCAATGAATGTACAGGTGAATCTAAAAGCACGGGAGATCTTAACTGGATGTACCTGCGGAGAGAAGGAAGAACCTTTGCCAGAGACAAGAGAGAATCCCTTAAAATTTGATCCCCCTTAATGTGCATTGGAATTGCATTTCCAGTTAAATTTACAGGCTAAGGTTCAGCATACAGAATCTCAAAGGGACTAACTTTCTCCCTACCCCTTGGGGTTATTCCGAGTCTTAATAATGCCCGAGGGAAGACATCAGTCCATTTCATCTGAGTCTCCTGACACAGTTTCCCTATCTGTCTCTTCATTGTTTGATTCGTTCTTTCCACTTTTCCCCTGGATTGTGGCCTCCAGGGGGGATGTAAATCCCATTTAATTTGCAGTATTTTTGAGATTTCCTGTGCTATTTCTGCTATAAAATGAGGTCCCCTATCCAAAGAAAATCCTTCTGGTACCCCAAATCTTGGTATGATTTCTTTTAACAACATTTTCACTACCTCCCTTGCTTTATTGCTACGGCACGGCAAAGCCTCAGGCCATCCTGAAAAGGTCTCAGCAATTACCAACAAATATTTATGTCCACTACAGCTTGGTAATTCAGAAAAACCAATTTGCCAGTAATCCCCGGGCGGGAAGGCCCTTTTTACTTCCCCTGGCAGGGAGCGGTTTCTTCTGACTCTCGGGATTATTTCTAAGACAGAGTTCACGTTTTTGTGTAATACCCTTTGCAATTAGGAACATACTAATTCCCACAGCAAACCTTGTAGCTGTTTCAGCCAACGCCTCGGCTCCCATGCGGCTACTAGCGTGTATTTGCTTCATCAGCTTCTTCATTACCGGCAAAGTTCCCACACATTGTCCAGTAGATGTTACCCACCATCCTTCAGAAGTCTTTCTGCACTTCAGGATTTCTGCTAATTTATTTTCTTTTTCAGTGTATACGGGAATTTCCATTTTTAATGTTCTCTCTGGAACTGATGCTGCTACCGACACGGACAATGCTACCCTTTTTGCAGCCTCATCGGCCCTTTTGTTCCCTTGAACTATGTCAGTCTGTCCAGATTGGTGCACTTTGCAATGCACTACTGCTGTTTCTTTGGGTTTATTAACTGCTTCGAGTAGTCCCATAGCCTGGTGCCCTCTCTCAGGTACCTAAAGCTCAAATGGCTTTGTTAGGTTTGGAAGTCCTAATGCGGGAGCACTCAGGAGAGCAATCTTGAGTTCATCAAATCCTTTTTGGCGCTCGGGAGTCCACTCCAGCAAGTCTCCCGGCCCCTCAACAGCTTCACAGAAAGGCTTTGCCGTTAATCCAAAACGAGGTATGCAGAGGCAACACCACCCAGCCATTCCTAAAAAATCCCCTGAGTGCTCTTTTTGATTTTGGGGGGGCCATTGGACAAACTGCTTCTTCCCTTTCAATTCCTGTCAGCCAGAGCCACCTTGGCCCGCGGGCTCCATCCCCTGGCAGCGCTGCCGCACCAAAAGCAGCTAACAGAAAGCCCCTGTTTCTGGCCCCCAAAACGCAGGCTTTAGCCTCTGCTTCCAACCGCAAAAATGGCGCGCTAAGCCTCTGCTGCTGGTGCAAAACCACAGGGCTTCAGCCCTGCTTCTGAGCTCAGAGACGCAGGGCTTGGGCACCTGGTCTTGGCTCGAACACACAGCCTCCAGCCCCCAAACCCGCAGGATGTGGCCTCTTTTTGCCCGGCAGCCCCGGCCCGCTCGCAGCCCCAGCCCTGGCTCTCCCCCACGTCCCCTCCCCCGCGGCCGAGCCCCCCCCACTCCTCAGCTGGGGCCGCCGCCCTCCCCGCCCCCAGCGCCACGCGGGGCGACGGAAGTGGGACGGAGGCGCCAGAACGACGGCAGCCGCGACAGACCAAACTGAGCTTCTCGCACGCGGCGGCCCGCGCATGCGCCCTGGCACCGCCCCGCCCCCGAGCTCCCGGCTCCGCCCCCACCCCCGAGAGCGGCCCCGGCCCGGCCCCGCCCCCGCACTCCGGGCCTCAGAGCGGCCCCGGCCCTGGCAACGGCCCCGCCGCGGCCTGTGTCACGAGCCCGCCGTCCTCGGCCAGGCCGCGCGCGCTGCAGGGGACTTGCCGGCAGTGCGGGGCGACCGGTGGGACGTGCCGGCAGTGCGGGGCGACCGGTGAGTCCCGCTCCCCCGCCGCGGGACCGGGCTGCCCGTGCCCGGCCCCAGCGCTGCGCCCCCCCCGCACCCGCGGTCCTGCCATGCCCCTGGGGAGCAGCCCTGCCCGCTGCCCCCTCGGGGCCCCTCTCAGTGCCTCCCAGTGTCCCCGGAGTCCCCAGGCACCTCCCAGTGCCCCCCAGTAGCCCCAGTGCTCCCCGCACCCCCACTTGCCCCTCGGTCCCTCTGCTCCCCCTGGGGCCCCTCCCAGCCCTAGTCCTAGTCCCACCCCATCAGCCCTCTCACTCCAGTTCCCCCTGGTCTCCCCGGGCAACTCTGGGTGCCCCCTCATTTCCCCAGGCACCTCCTGGTATCCCCCAGTGTCCGCAGTATCCCCAAGCACCTCCCAGTGCCCCCAGGGCCCCCGGCTGCTCCCCCTGCCCCCATCGCCCCAAGCACCTCCCAGTATCCCCAGGCCCCCCAGTGTCCCATATGCCCCCAGGCACCTCCCAGTGTCCCCAGTGCCCCCTACTGTCCCCACTTGCCCCTCGGTCCCTCTACTCCCCCTGGGGCCCCTCTCATCCCCAGTCCCACCCCATAGGCCCTACTCACCCCAGAGCTCCCAGTGCCCCAGGCTGCTCCCACTGCCCCCGTCACCCCCAGGCCCCCCTCACCCCGCTCTCTCCACTCCCCTGTGTCCCCAGGCAGCGCCACACTGCACCAAGGCCACATCTGGGGGGTGGCAGGGCCGGGGCCGGCGCAAGACCCCCCACAGAGCCCCACACGGCTGGCACTTTCCCTGCGAGGACGCAGCTTTATTGATCTCCTGCCCCGAGCAGCTGGGGGCCCCCGGCGTGGGGCACTGCGGCTGCTGCCTGCCACGTGCGGGGGGCCTCGATGGACCGCCACCTCCACCAAGCTGCAACGACACCGACGCCGCGGAGAGGCACCGTGGGCGCCTGGCCGCGATACCACCGGCACCCCGTGGCTCCCGGCCAGGGCGGCTTCCCCGGCAGCACCCCAGGGCCGTGCGAGCCCCGTGCACGCCCCAGCTGTTGGCATCCGCGGGGCCTCCGGACGCTGCCTTGGCCCGTGGGGCAGCAGTGCAGCCACCAGCACCTACCTCCCGACGGGAACACCAGGTCCTGCTGCTGCAGCCACGCGGTCGGCGCTGTGTCCAGGAGGAGGCCTGGCATGAGGATGCCACTGTCAGGACATGGCCACGGCCATCGCCATGGCCCCAACCCCACCTCGACCTCAACCTCGACCCCTGACCCCGACCCGACCCGGGGACGCGGCCGCGAGCAGTGCCAGAACCCAGCGCTGCCTCTCACCCAGGACGTGGACGGCTGCCGCCTGCGGCGCCACGCAGCTCCCCATGCAGCAGCTCCGGGCTGTGCTCCAGAGCCTCTCCAGCAGCGTGGGGCAGTCTTGGGCCTGGGGCAACGCAGGGGCGCAGGAGCTCGTCGCTGGCTCCAAGCGCCCCTCCGTCCCCCCTCCATCCTCCCTCCACCCACAGCCCAGGCCCACGTGGCCCCCCGGCGCGGGAGCCACAGGGCGGGTGGCCGGCGCAGGGACACGACCCCAGCGCAGCGCTCGCTCACCAGGTGCCTGCAGATCTCATCCTGCAGCTCGGCTGCGCTCAGCCCGATGCTTGCGGCGATGCGCTGCCGCACCCTCTTCAACCCCAGAAACGGGGCACACAGGTGCAGGGAGACCTTGCACGCCTGGAAAAGAGCACCGGGCCTGCTCATGGGGATGCTGCGCGCCAGCCCCGGAGCTGAGCGAGGAACCTCGCCGCCGCAGCAGCACCAGCCAAGGCCTGCGGACACGTCGGCAACACACGCCAGCCAGAGCAGCCCAAGGGCTCTTACGTTGCAGACGGCCGGGGCCGGGTCCCCGAGGTGCAGCACCAGGCTGGGAAATGCCGCCTCCACCTCTCTGCTGAAAAATGACCTCCTCCGAGAGGCGGAGGAGGCCAGGGCGCCATAGAGGACGAAGGCCGAGCGGCGCAGCACCTCTTCCTCCTGCAATGAGAAAGGCCGTTGGGCAGAGGCTGCGAGCGAGGGCGCCGCGCACGAGCCACTTGGCCCCAGCGGGGTGCTGCCCGCGGGGGACGGCAGCCCCGCGACGACTCCCACCTGCCAACAGGAGAACGAGCGACTCCACTCACCGCCCCCCAGAACGCCCGGCTGGCCCTGGAGATCTCTTCAAAGGCAGAGCCCACGGCCCTCGCCTCCAGCAGCCCCAGCACCTTCGCCAGCACCAGCAGGCTCTCGGCAGCCACCTCTGTGCTGGCCGCGTCCTCCAGGCCTCTGAGCAGCACCGACACCACGGCCGCCCCGTGCCTCCGCAGCTGCAGAGCGACAGGCGCATGAACTGCTCACTGCTCCCGCCTCTCACCGCTGCTCTCCGCCGCGGCGCCAAGGACGGCATTTGCCGGAGCAAGCCCGGAGCAGACCCCAGCCACAGGAGCCCCAGCCGGCACCCCGTGTCCCCTTTGCCACCCTGATGATGCCAGAGCGAGGAGCGCGGCCTCAGCACGGCCCCGCGCCTGCCTCTGCTCCTCTCTCCGGGCTCCTCAAGCCCCCCGGGCAGCTCTCCACTCCGGGCTGCGCTCAGAGCCCAGGAAAGGCCGCCTCACCTTCGCGGGTGCTCCGCTGGCCGCGTTGCCCAGACCTCTCACGGCCATCTGCCGCACGGTGCTGACGGGGTCGCGCGCTCTCTCCCCCAAGGCCTCTAGGAGCGGCTTCAGCAGCTTCCTCTCCTCCACTAGCTTGTCCTTCATCAGCTGCAATCAAGTCACGTGGCCGCTAGCATCGGCCGCGATTCGCGCCGGGCGAGACGCAGGAACCCCTCCGAGCCCCCCCTGCTCTGCTGCTGCCTCACCTCGGCAAAGAAAGCTGTGGCCGTGAGCCGCAGGTTGGCAGAGGGCGAATCCAGCCAGGGGAAGAGGCTCTGCAGCAGGCGCTGTGGGACGAGCTCTGCACGGAGCAGCACGCTGCGCACAGAGCACAAGCAGGCTCGTGACACGCAGTCACGCGGGACGGCCGCAGGCTGCGACTCCCACCTTCTCCCGCTCCCACGCAGACACCGCTCTGCACCTCAGCAGAGCTCCCAAGTGCGCAGGAAGCTCCCAGCAGCCCTTTCCCCGGGCGCATCCCGGGCTCTCACCTCGCCAGGAGACACACGCCGGTGCTGTGAGCCCGGGGCTCTGCCAGGGACGCCCACGCTCCCTGCTCCCGGAGCAGCCGCAGCCACCGATTGTCCAGGCACCTCGCCAGCACCAGCTCCAATGCCGCCACAAAAAGGCTGGTGAAAAAAACCCAAAGAAAGCTCCAGGCACAGCAGTTTGGGGGAAGATTTCTCTTCAGCAGAGCCCCGCAACGGCCCCCGGCCGCAACACAGTTTATGGGCAGGAACGACCGTGCTGCGGCCAAATCCCCAGGCGCGCTGCCCTGCAGCGACCAGTCCCACCACCTCACGGAGGCAGCCCAGTGCCAGCGGGACAATTGGGTGCTCCTGCAAGGCCATGGACCGCACGACCAAAGACCTGGGGCACAGGCCAGCCCTGCCCCTGCCCCTACTCCTGCCACTGCCGCTCCTCACCTGCCCGGCATGTCAGCGCTCTCCAGGTCCCCAACGGACGGTGCCAGCTCCTCCCCCAGCGTCTCGCTGACCTGCCTCAGAAGGCCGGGAAGCAGGTAGGGAAGCAGGCGCTGGACCAGTGTCTTCCTCTGCAGCACTGACACCACCTCGCAGAGGGCGTGGGTGATCTGCAGAGAAATCCAACCAAGAGCCACCTGGTAAAACAAGGGCTTTTCCCACCAGCCACAGCCCCTGCCAGCCAGGGAGCTTTCACTGTCTCCAATTCTCACTGCAGCGACAGCCTTGCGGCCCAGCAGCAGCAAACTGTCCCGGCTCCCCACACTGCTAACGCTGTCGCCACCCCGGCACAGCACCCCGCGAGGCTCCACGGGCACTCGCAAAGGGCACAAAACTCCCTTGTGCAGAAGCACGAGCTGGAAAGCAGACGTGGAGTGGCACTAATGCCTGGGCCGCTGACCGTACCGTGCGAGGCTCCAGGGCAGCCTGGCTGCTGCCCAGCTCCCGAGTGCAGCACTCGCTCCTGTGGCTGCTCTTTCCCGCTGCCCTTAACTTTTCAGTTAAGCACACCAGGATTTGGCACCCCAGGACGCTTCTCCCCAGGCTCCTCCACACCTCCACCATGTCGCTGCAAGGGAACAGATGCTTGCCCGTAAGCCCGCATCCCCGGGTACCTGCGGCACCCTCACGAGAGGCCAAACGCTCCCCTCGTCTGCATCGGGGATGGCGATGCCCAGGTCCGGACAGGGAAACGAGCCCGTGATCCTGCAGTGCTCGCCTTTCCTGGGGAAAAACCACCTGCTTCCGACCGGGACCCCCCACGCAGGCACACCCCACGGCTGGGTCTGGCGGCAGAGGGAAGGGCGAGTGCACAGACCTGTCTGTGGGCAGGCACGCCTGGAGGAGGCTGTCGAGCACCGGCTGTGGGTGAGAGTGGGCCAGGAGGAACACGGCCCGCAGCACAAAGCACCTGCGAGCGCTCTGCCGGGTGCTCCGCAGGCAGGTGTAAAGGAGGTGCACGAGTCTGGGCACCTGAAAGGAGGAAGGCGACAAAGAACGGCTCGGCACGTCCTTTCCCCGTCTGTCTTCGGGGCCAACAGCCAACAACAGAGAGCAGCCAAAGGTGAATGCAAAAAATGCCTCTCTCACCTCCTCCTGGAATATTTGCTCTCCGCAATCCCCCAGGAAGGTGAGCGTCCACCGCTCAGCGGCCCACGCGCACACGGGCCTGGTGCACAGCAGGCTCTCCACAATGCTGCTCATGAAGCCTGAGGCCTGGCCTCGGGGGAAATATTTGCAAACGAGCTGGGGAGAAATCAGAAACACAAGCGACCACCTCACAGGCTGCTCAGATGCAAAACTCACGTCCTGACAGCAGCACCCACACACACACACGCACACGCACACGCACACACATACATATTGTGGCCCCCACTCTGCACTCCAGGGGCCAGTTACCTTCGCAATGTTGGTGGAGGTGGCCAGCAGAGACTCAGAGGTGATGGCACTGAGCCTCTCACGCAGGCGCCCAATCTCATTGGTCCAGGGCGCCACGTCTGTGTTCTCGGCTGCAGCCAGGAGAAAGAGGAGTCATGTTCGCGGGGAACCAACCTCCGGCCACGCGGGTGGATAAGGGAGGACCCAAGGGAGGGTTGCGAAGGCCACGTCAAGCCAGGGCCCCCCAACGTAGCGCAGTGGGTTTGCCAGCCAGGCGAGGGTCCGGCCGCAGACAGGGACGGTCCCTGGCACTGGGGACACCGTCCTGCCCTCAGCAGCGGGGACAGCTCTGCCCACTCTCCTCACCTCCTGTTCGGAGCAGGTGGCCGAGGCAGGTCACTGCCCACCAGCGGGACGCGGCCGACGTGTCGCACGTCAGAGGCCCCAGCAGTCCCGCCAGGGAGCCGAACCACTCGCAGGCACGGCCTCGCTGTGGGAGCAAGAGGCAGGCAAAAAGGTCACCGGTAGCCCCGTGGCCGCTCTCCTTCTCCCGGCCTCACTGCCCCCAAGCCGCAGCTGACCTGGGGGCAAACGAGGGGCTGCCCTGCAGCCCCAGGAGGCCCAAAACCCAGCGCCTGCCCACACAGAGCTCCCTGTGCATGGGGTCCCCGCTCACCCTGTGCTCGCATCTCTCTTCATAAGAGCCCAGCACCTGCACGCACACCTGCAGGGCCCTCTCCCGCTCGCATGCGTGGGCCGAGGTGAGCCAGCGCCGTAGGACCTGGCACAGGCAGACCTGTCTCACCACGGGCATCCTTCTGCTCGACACCCCTCGCTGGCCCCCTCCCTTCCCGACCCTGCTACCTCCGCGGCCCCGGTCTCTCCGGGTGACCCGGCCCGTGGCAAGGAGCCCTTCCCCGTGGGGACCTCCCCACTCCGGGCTCCTGCCGTGGGCAGCATTGAGTTGTGCAGCACCCCTCGCTCACAGCTGCGGCTGGGGAGAAGCTCTGGCTCATCTAGGGGCTCTGCAGGACACTGCAAGCTGCCTGCAAGGAAGCTGCGGCCGATGGCAAAAGCCTGGATCCAAACTTTGGGCAAGGGGGCCTGGAACTAGGACCATTCCACTCTCCGCCAATGTGGGCGTTGCACCTAGTTACAGGGAAGCTCCCCTCCTCAGACCAGCCCCACGGGCACGATCCCCACGGCTCTGCCCCGCTCCGGCAGCGGCAACACTTTCCCTGCCACGCCGAGGACACTCACCTGCACCATGTCCTCGAAGCGGATGGGGGCCAGCTCTGCCCAGAGAAGGGCTCCCATGAGCT
The DNA here is from genome assembly GCF_036370855.1 of Dromaius novaehollandiae. Classification (NCBI taxonomy): domain Eukaryota; kingdom Metazoa; phylum Chordata; class Aves; order Casuariiformes; family Dromaiidae; genus Dromaius; species Dromaius novaehollandiae. Next base: position 6,478,019 of record NC_088101.1, read on the forward strand.
GGCCCAGCGCTCGCAGGGACGGCGCCTGCACACCCTGACACCAGAAAGGGGGACTGAGGCCGGGCACCCTGCGGAGACGCCAGCGCAGCCAGCGGCTGCCGGAGCATGGGGTGCCCGGACCTGAGCCCCCACCGAGGGGCAGCTGAGAAGGGCCAGTGCCTACCGGTGGGCATGAAGCAGCCACCGCCGTCTGCCCTCTCCTGTCCATCTGCTCCGGGCGACGAAGGCACACGATGCCCTGGCAGCACTGAGCCAGGAGGTGGCGGTTTTCCTCCCTGCTCAGACGGGGCTTCAGCTTGCTGCCAGCAGAAAAAAGGCACAGAAGACAGAGAGGCTGCTTACTAGCACTCTCCAGGCCGAGTCAGAGGACAACTGCCCTTGGCCCCATCGACAGCCCCAAATCCAGCACCCGCAGCCCCAGCCAGACCAGCCAGCTGCGCTGGGACATGCAGTGACTCCCACAGCCCCAGGGACAGACCCTACCTCAACTGCTGCATGGCCACGAGGGCCCGGGGGTGCACCGGGGACTCCTGGGGCTCTTCCTGAATCACCTCCTGCAAGTCACAGGCAGGCACACGCAAGGTGGGCAGCGGGCAGGGGTGCCGCAGAGCCTTCCCACCCACCCCGGCCAGGGGCTCTGCTGCCAGACCCCGCAGGCACCGGCTCCACCACCCCCATGGCTCCCACCAAGGCCCCGCAGGATGACGTGGCAGCTCCCTGGGGCCCGGACACACCACATTCCCCTGCCACGGCCTCGAGCAGCAGCACCCACGCGCCCCGCCGGCTGGGGATGTGGCTCAGGGCCCTCAGGAGCTCGCGCACTGCCCCAGGAGACCATCGGGCTCTGCACAAACCTGCCCCACGGCAGAGCCCAAAGCTCCCCTGCGCAACGTCCCCGGCTCTTGGCACTCACCAGCAGGGTCTGCAGCAGCTCCCGCTTGCAGCAGAGCTCAAACCTGGGGCCGGCGCCTGCAGCCTGGATGGCAAGGCTGATCTCAGTGATGCTCTGCACCAGGGAGAGCTTCAGCTGCGCATCCTGATCCCAGGGGAGAAAAACACACTTGGAGCTCTTCCAAGGCCCCAGGGCTGAAAGAGCAGCTGGGCTGGGGGGGATCCGCCTCCAAGCACAGCACAGGGACAACACTGTGCCCTCCGGGAGCCCCGTGGAACCCAGCTCAGCACCTGCGCCCCACCAAGGAAACCTCTCCCCTTCTGGGAAGGAGCCTCCCACGGGGAGGGGAGCAGCTGCCCAGCTGCCAGCTGGAAAGACCCCGCAGACCCTGGCCCACGGCAGCAGGGCGAGCAGCACTGGTGCTGGCTGTGACGGGAGAGGTGCGCGTGGCAAGGCCCAGGAGAGGCCGGAGCTGGCGGCACCCGGCCGGCTCTGCCTCGCACCCCGAGCACCCACCTGGCAGCCCTCTCGGTAGAGCTGCAGGACATTCGCCACCACGTCTCTCTCGACACGGGCGAGCAGCTGCTCCCTGGGGGCGCGCAGCGCCATCCGGCCGTACATCACCAGCAGCGCAGCGCGAGTAGCGCGGGTCCTTCTTGCCTTGCTCTGCCGGGGGGGTCGACGGAGAAGCACCGAGACGTCAGCCCGTGGCCCTGCTGTGCCCGGGACCCTGCGCGCTCCCGAGGCGGGAGCTGCCCCGCACCCGACCGGCGGCTCAGCTCCCCACGCACCTCCCGGCAGCTCCCCGCAACAACACCCCGGGCCCTTTACCTTCTTGCGTTTCAAAGTCCCCGTGAACTCCTTCACCAAGGACAAGGCCAGCTGGAAGTGGCTCTCGGCACAGCGGGACACAACTGAAACCATGCCCTGCAGCACAGCAGAAACGGGCAGTCGCTCCAGCCCCAACGCCCAGCCCTGGCTGGCTCTGCTTTCCCCAGGGAAACGGCCGCAAACAGAACAGCAGCAAGGGCTGCAGCAGGGCACGCAGAGCCCCTCTGTCCCAGGGACATGCAGGGGACACGCGGGAAAGCAGGGCGACACGAGGAAACCTCACCTGCGCCTGCCACAGCTCCAGGAAGTTGGCTGCTTTCAGGTGCTCCAAGGTCTGCTCCTGCACGTGGTGGAGACACCCACAAGCTGCCAGGGCCGTGCCGAGAGCCTTGTACAGGAACCGCTGCAAGAGAAGAGGCCGAGCCCCGCCTGTGGTGACAGCCCGGCCTGGCCAGAGAGGGCCAGGCCACACTGGCCACACTGTGCCAGGACCTGCCGAGGCGCCTGCGGCACCGGCCCCACAGCAGCCGGCAGCCAGCCCGGCCCCGCCGCCAGCTCAGCACAGAGGGGAGTGCGAGCCCCTTCGTGGGGAAAGAGAGCAGGCAGCAGGGAAACCAGCCCGCGCGGCAGAGCACCAGCGCCAGCCCTCGCCCCGGCCTGAGTGTCCCCGGGCTCTGCCGCCGCAGCCCTCGGGGCGCGCGAGCCACAGCCACGCCACGCAGGGAACAAACCTTCTCCCAGGACAGGCGGGGAGAGCTGCCCAGCTGCCGGCTCAGCTCCTGGCTCAGGCCCACGGTCCAGGCCTCACTCGCAATGAGCTCCAGAGAGGTTTGCAGGAACTAGGGCAGAGTGGGAGATGAAGCAAACGCCCCCCTGCCCTTGGTCGGGGCCTTTTGCTCATCCAAGTGGCCCTGGAGACTGCCGGGCAGAGCTCCCCCTCGCGACAGCCTGTCTCCTCACCCGCCACACTTGCAACCTGCCTCTCGCTCTTCCCCTAATGCGCCACTCGAGGCCCCTGGGCTCGGCACACGCCAGAAGCAGGCAGTGCCATGGCATGGGGCCACGCTGGAGGCCTCTGCCCCAGCCTTCGGCTGCATTTGTGCTCAGCTGTGCCCCACGTGCCGAGAGCAGCTCCTCTGAGCGGGCAGCACACATGGCTGGAGCAGGCGCCGGGGGCTCGGGACATGCCTGCACCGCTCGGTGCCCAAACAGGGAGCCCCCAGGTTCCTCCCACCACTTTTCCTGCCCCCCGTTTGCCCTATCCAGCAAGGGCCCCCACAGGGACGCTGTACCTTCAGCAGAAGGCTCTCCCACTCGGCCACGTCCAGGGAGCTCGCTGTTGTTCCTGCAAAGCCCGAGGAAGCAAAGCTCTCGCTGTTATCTCAGCGAGCACCACGGCAGAGCCCGGGTGTCTCCTTTGCAGTCTGATGCCCCAAAGCCTCAGGCCACCAGGCTGACAAGCGCCCGCAAACCCGGCACCGTTCCCTGCTGCCAGGCTGGGGAGCTGAGGGCATTTTGCTGCCCCCTCCACCCCCCAGCCTCTCCCTCCCGCCAGCACTTTACCTGCCAGGTGCTGCAGCAGCAGGGGGATGTCTGCGGCCCACTTCGCCCCCACGGCTCCGTGGATCGTGCTGGGGAGCGCCTGCAGCAGCTGCAGGGCCGCGGCTCCACGGCCACCGCCCGCGTGTGGAGCCACTGCCGCCACCACCTAGGCCAGGGCAGGAGAGAGATGGGCTCGCTCCTGCCCCAGGAGCTGTGGCTACCCTGCAGGCAGGCAGGTCAGCACTGCCCCGGCTTGCAGCAGGCAGCCAGTGGCTTTGCCCAGGGACTGCCGTGCCACAGGAGGAGCAGGAGCCCCTGACAGGCACCCTGCGACACGCTCCTGCCTCCTCCCGGGGCACCCGGCACCGGCCTCAGCACCGTCTCTCCTGCCCTCTGCCCTTGCCCCAGCCACAAAAGTTCTTTCCCCGGGGCCCCGCTACTCACCAGCAGGCGAGCCAGCAGGGCCTGGGGAGCTGGCAGAGCGGCTGTGGGCAGAAAGAAAGGCTGCGTGAGACGCCCAGCCCCACCGGGCCCTGCCCGCCCCATGTCCCAAGCCCTCACGTGGGGCTGAAGGGGACCCCGGCCGCGCCGCCTCCGCACAGTCCCTGACGGGCTCCCACGCTGAACAGCTGCCGCTGAAGGCAGCCCCAGCACGGCAGGAACCAGCCCCTGGGCCCCGGCAAGAGCTGGGCGCAGCAGCGCCAGGTGGCTCTGCCCCTGCCCCTGCCCCTGCGCGGGGCTGGCACGGGACGCAGGCACACGCGCTGCCCTGCGCCCACCCAGCCTGGCACAGCGCTCTGCGACTTTCTGCTCCCCACCTGGCTCCTCAGACTCCAGGGCCTCAGGCGCCGCCTCCTCTTGCTCCTGCTCTGCCCTGTCCCGTCTCTCGGCCAGGCTGCGCAGGCAGCGGCAGAGCGGGACCAACATGCCCGTGTACTTGGCTGGCACCACGTACCACAGCAGCTTCGGCCACAGGAGCTGCAGGCAAGAACCAGGCCATTTGGCACACTGGCGTTTCCACCCCTCCGGTCCAGTTCCCCCATCGCTGCCGCATCTCCGGCACCGGCCCAGCCCCTCGGCCTCGCTCCTTCCCTAACTCAGCAGCTGTGGTCTCGCCCTGCCTTCCTCCTCCACCTTCTCTCCCTCTCGCCCGCTGTCCTTCGCACCCCTTTCCCCCTCCCAGCACCAGCAAGTCCGGCCCCGCAGAGCTCGCCCCAGCTCTTCTCAGCTGCGCTGGTGGCTAAGGTGGGGGGTCCCAGCGCACAGGTGGAGGACGACTCACTTTGGCCACCGCTCCGGCAGAGACATCCAGCGTGCCCAGCACGTGGGCGCACAGGCTCTGAACAGCCCTTTCTTCCCGCGCTTTCACCATGCTAAGGTTTCCCATTGCCTGCAAGACAGACGCGGGAAACACCCGTCACTGCCCCATCCCAGACCTCGCGGTGCATGCGACAGGGAGGCCGCTCCCTCTGGGGCACTGTGGCCGGCGGCCCTGCTGTGCCGGGCTCCCCGCTGCCAGGGACACCCATGGCAACACGGCACGGCCAGGGCATGGGAGGCAGCCCCGGTGCCGCACTCTGCCCTTACCAGTCTGCCCGAGGCCCGGCTGAACTCGCTGAAGAGGTGCCCCACCACGTCCCACGCCGAGCAGCCCAGGGCACTGGAGCGCAGCAGCTCCCCAATGAAATGCAGCACTGCCCTCCTCACCTGCAGTCACGGGAGGCTGCAGTCATGACCCGGCCCAAAGCCCAGCGGAGCTGCCTTCGCCGTGCTGCAGCCCTTCTGGCCGGGCCGCGCAGCAGCAGCCCTCACTCCCTGGCCGCCACCGGCCTCCAGCCCCGGGCCCTGCCTTGGCCTGTGGCTATGGCCTCGCCAGGCTCTGCCCGGGAAAAGGGCTGCTGTGCCCCGGTGGCAGCACCAGCCCTGCCCAAACCAGCTCACCTGGGCCGCGGGGTCATGGCACACGGACTGCACCAGCTTCGCAAACAGGGGCAGCTTCTCCCTCGTGTCTGGGGCTGCAGGAGACAAGGAGAGGTGGGTGCTGAGGCCGAGCCCCCGTTCCTGCAGGGATTCGTCACAGCTCCCCGGCTTTCCATACACAAGCGGGACAGAAAAGCAGGGCCAGACTGCGCGTCAGAAGCAGCAGCAGCATCCCAGGGGGACGCCATTTTTCCAGCCTGCCTTACTGACCGTCAGAGCGGACCAGAGCTTGCAGCACTGCCACGGCTGCCACGCGATCGGCCTTGTTCCCGTTCCTCAGCTTGTAGTAGAGGAACTCGATGGTCTCCTCCGGGCAAATTCGGGCTGTGGGGAAGAAATCACGCTTGGCATCAGTGAGCAGTGTCTTCCCACTCGGGCAGGTTCGCAAGAGAGCTGCTGGGACACGGCAGTGCGGCACCAGCTCGCCTCTGCTTACCCTGCAGCACCATGCAGCGGCACAGCTCTGCTCTGTGCTCTGGGCTGGGCGGCTCCATCTCATCGCAGAGCTGTGGGAACAAGGCACGTTTCAGAGAAAGCCGGATCGGCGGGGAGAGGGACAGAAAAGCAACCGCACTGTCAGCGCTCGTCTCGCGGGTGGCTCTGGGCACAGAGCCACAACCAGAGCCCCGAGCCCCAGGCACATGCAGAGCTGTGCAGCAGCCAAGGCTGCCCAGGAGCCCCAGGCCAGCGACGCGGCACCAGGCCTTACCTGCTGGTGCACAGCAGTGGCGATGGCCAGATGCCTGGCCCGGGGCACGCGGGTCTGAATGTCTGCCACAGCCCCCAGGAAATAGCCGAGACTCTGCAAGGGAGTGTGGGAGGGAGGGAGAGGGCGGCTGTCACTGCGAGCCACCCAGAAAGCGAGAAAGCAGCATCGCTGGGAGATGCCGCGGCTGGAACCCACTTGCAGGGAAACCCCAGCCCCGCACGGGGCTTCTGGCTCATCCTTCCCACAGAGCAGCACCACGAGGTCTCTCCTCCACGCAGCCCTGCCGGGATGGCCTTTCCTGGCACACTGCCCCCCCTTGCACCTCTCCCCGTCACAGGGGCTGGACGCGGCCCTGGGCGTGAGGGCAGAGCTCCTCACACACTCCCAGCCCCGGGAGGCGGCGCAGCCTCCCCTCCCAAGCCACTCGCCCCAGCCACTCACCACTCCCTCCTGGCCCTCCCGCCATGCTGGTTTCTTCCAGCATGAGCCCAGAAAGCCCCGGGCCCCCATTTCCTCGTTCCTGCTCCAAGGGACCTGGCTCCTTCCAGCACCCCACAGCTCCCCGACACCTCGCGGCACCCCCATGGCCCCTGGCCGCGCCATGTCCCGCACAATGCCTCACCACGGTCACCCCAGAGGGGTCCCAGACTTCCCGATACTGGTGCAGCAGCCAGAGGAGATGCTCCCAGGCGTGCTCACGGTGCTCCTCCACGTGCAGGAGGACACCCATCATGGCACCCATCGCCCTGAGCACAGCCTGCTTGACCTGCCGAGGGACGGTGACACGCCGTGTCAAGGGCTGAGGGTCTCTCCAGCGCTCGCCTCCCCCAGACACCAGCCTGCCCTTCCCGCACGGGGGCTTCCCCTTCCCTGTCGCCCCTGGTGAGAAGGGCTCGCTGGCCAGCACAGAGAGCATTTCCTCCCGGCACCCCCAGCCTCCCCCGTCGAAAGGCCCTGGCATTCGGCCGCTTCCCAGAAGGCAGCCCCCAGTCCCCGGACTCCCGGCTCAGGGCGCTTTCGCGACCAGCCTGCTCCCTTTGGCCCCTCGCACAGTGCTGCGGACAACCCCACTGCTGCCCACGGCTGCGAGAGCATCAACACTCACCTCTTCCTCCTCGCAGCACCGCCGCTTTCTGCTCACGTAGCAGAAGAGCGGGTAAACGTGGGCACAGAGCTGGGCAGGCCCCAGGTGAGGGAAGGCACCTTTCTCCCCCTCGCGGAAGTACATGCTTATGCCGCTGCACCACTGCTCCAGAACTGCAGCACAAGAAGGGAAACAGGATCGCACCAAAGTCTCTGACTGGTGAAGACCTTGCACTGGCCTGCGGGCCTGCTTTAAGCCCAGGCCAGGCTCGCCAGGGCACAGGTTGCAAGGAGATCTGCCTTCAGGGACGCGTTGTGCCATGGTCTGAGACACCTGGATGGCAACGCTGCCTTGTTTCTCCCCTCTTCCGCCCCAGCACCACACCTTCTCCTCCGCACAGCCTCGCTCCCTTCCACCACTGCCTGCTGCAGCCCCGGCCTCCCCCTTCCCAAACGTCTGCCCCTCAGCACACGCTTGGAGGTTTTGGCTGTTCTTTCCCATGCTCTCCCTTCAAGCCCACCAACACAAAGCCAGGCTGCCCTCAGGGAAAGGGAGGAGAAGGGGGGGAACAAAACTGGGCAGAGCTCAGCCAAAGGTAGCTAAAACTGGGAGGCAAGTGCGGGAGCAGAGACCAGGCAGGGACCCAAGAGCTCCTCAGGGCACCTGCACCCAGCACCATCCCGGCCAGCCCACGGACCCCACCCCCGGCGGCACCCGCTGCTCCCGCACGTTGAGGGCACTTGGCGGCTGCTGAGGCTGGAGCTCGCCGCAGGCTCAGCCCTGCCGTGCCGGCCCCGAGACCCCGGCGAGGCACCCAGGGCCACCCCGATCCCTCCCCCTCCCCCTCCCCCTTCCCCTTCTCCTTCCCCTTCCTGTGGCCCAACCATGGACCCAAAACTCACCGCCGCAGACGGCGCACAGCATCCGGCCGCTCCCCACCTCGCTCAGCACGCCGCGCAGGGCTGACAGTGTCGTTGCCGCAAAGGGCACGCACTGCAGGGCTGCAGAGAGGGCAGGGGTGGGCGACCCTGTCAGCCAGAGCCGCCTTGGCCCGCGGGCTCCATCCCCCGGCAGCGCTGCCGCGCCAGGGCCACAGCTGCGGGGCCGCGGGGCTGTGCCAGGGGCAGGGGGACGGGAGAGCTGCCGCAGCACTGGGAGAGGCCCCGGCACGAGGAGGCTCCTGCCAGGGTGCCCGTGTGCCGGCCGCCTTCCCTGAGGTGCGTGGGAAAGCCCTGGGCACAGCGAGGGCGATGCAGGGCAGAGCCTGGCGTGTTTGGTCTCTGGCGGGTTCCCTCCAGCCCAGCCCAGACCGTTCTGGGCAGGGGCAGGAGTCCCGTCTCCCGCCCGGCACCCGCTGCAACCCACAGCAGCAGGCTGGGGGGCCGTACCGTAGCGTGTGGCGAGGTTGCGCAGGGTGATGAGGACAAACTCCTCCGACGTCTCCTCCAGGGCCTTCAGGTGGCCCTGCAGCGCCGACACCACGTCGCACAAGTGGGAGCGGGCCAGCGCCACCAGGACATCACTAGCCGCCGTCCTCACGGAGGCCGTCCCACCCTGGAAGACAGCAGCTCGCGTGTGGCAGGGAGCACGACCGGCCGTCTCCCACGGCTCGGCCTCCAGGCAGGACACACAACCCGTAACTTGACTCCGACCGTCCCTCGCTCACAAACAGCCCCGCGGCCACCTCTCTGCACAGCCCCGGGCCACCGCCCCAACCCCCCGCCAGGACAAGTCCCAAAGGCTCTCCATAGGACGGCCAGGCCGGGCGCCGGCGTCCGGGGTCACCCTCAGAGAGAACAAGCTCACCTGGGCCGCTCGCAGGTCCTCCAACGCCACTGCCATCACTCTGTCCACCTCAGAGCTCTGCAGATGGCTCTCGTCGCCCCACAAGACGCTCTCCAGCTCGCGGTAGGTCTCCGCTCTGCTGCCCTGGGGACACACCGCACACGGCAGCGATGGGACATGCCGCCCCGCAGCAGCGCCGCCACGCTGACGCCGCGGACGAGCTGCCGGTGCCGCTCAGCACAGCCGTCGGGAGCAGGCGAGAAACCCAGCACTGGGATTTCCTGACCCCGCCCCCAACCCCGGGGACACCGCCACCTCCTGTGGGAAAGGAGGGCACGCGGGAGCCTCCGCCCAGCACCACCGGCAGGATCAGCGTTTTGGGATGAGGCGCAGCAGGAGGGCAGAGGTGCCGCTGGGCGAGATCAGCCTGCGGCACTCGGGGAAGCCAGGGTGCTGCGGGGAGCCCTCAAACCCCACGCAGCCCCGCAGGACGCCCCCGCCTCACCTCGGCGTCTTGCAGCCGGTTCAACAGAGAAGTCACCACGGTGGCAAAGGTAGCGATGGCCACAGGGACAGACCCGGCCGCCTTGCCACCGTCCTCACCATGCGCAGGTCCCGACTGGGCACCTACACAAGTGAAGAAACCTGGAAGGAAAGCAACCGAGGGTTTGCATCGCTCCAGCAGCCGCAGGGACGGGCCCCGAGTCGGGCAAACGTCTCCCCAGCCGGAGCATGGGCCCGCAGGAGAGGCCGGTGGAGCCGGCTCTGTGCAGCCTGGGGAAGAGCAGCCCGGGGCAGCTTGGGGCTGGCCCCAAGCGCGTGACCCTGGCTCTCCCTGTGCCAAGAACATGGGCACCAGCAGGTCCCTGTCCCCCCCACCAGCGTGCTGGCAGGCGTGGTGCTGAGCGCGGTGCCGGTCCCCACCTCGGAGCGCTCGCAGCACCCCCATGGCGGCAGGACTCCCTATACAGATGTGCTGCTCCACCAGCACCTCCTCCCACGGGAGCCGCGAGCCACTGGGCCAGCGCCGGCCTCGGGGAGGGGGGAGACCCACAAGGGCCACTGTGACACGCGGGGGCCCCAACGCCTCACAGAGGGCTGCTGGCAACGTGAGGCTGGGGGGGGCAGGCACCGGGGACACACCCCCCATACACACCCCCCAAACGTGGCACTGTCCCAGGCTCCAGCGCTCGCGGTCGCTCCTCGGCCCCCAGCCCTTTCCAGCGGCGACTGTCTCCTGCCGTCACACAGGGGCAAGTGCTCCGGCAGAGAGGCCCTGGGAGCCAGTTTGCGCCATTGCTCACACAAGCACCTGGTCATTCGGTCGCCTAGAAAGCCTCGCTGGCACCCGGGGCCTGACGGCATCGGGCCACAAGCTGCCAGGTCACACAGGCTGCAAAGCTGCTCTCCAGTCCCCCGGCCAGCCCACAACACAAGCGTTTTGTTTAGATGTAGCAGCACTAATTCATTACAAGGTCGTGGAATAAAAGCTGGTGCCAGGTGGAAGGCAACGTTATCGCCCTTCCCTCCGGATTTAGGAGCTGCGTCCCTGCAGCCTCGACGAGCCTTCTGATAGACCCGGGCTCCCTGGGCTCAGCACTGCACAAAGGCAAAGCAAAGCTGGTCTTTGCCCCACAGTTCTTGCAAGAGTCCATACTTTAAGAAATTATTAATTACACAATCTAAATTTAGAACTGATTCACTTCTAATACAACTCAGATATCTTTATATATTTTTAACTTTAAAGGTTGAACTTGTTCAGCTTTCCACGTCTCTCGAGGTACTGCTTTCACTTAGGTGTAGTGGGTCCAGGAATCAATTCCCTGCAGCTTCACAGCAGCATTTGTTGTCAGCAGTACAAGATACGGTCCTCTCCATTTTTCTCTCAACGGCTCATCCTTCCAGGTTCGAAGACACACTCGATCTCCCGGCTGCAATGAATGTACAGGTGAATCTAAAAGCACGGGAGATCTTAACTGGATGTACCTGCGGAGAGAAGGAAGAACCTTTGCCAGAGACAAGAGAGAATCCCTTAAAATTTGATCCCCCTTAATGTGCATTGGAATTGCATTTCCAGTTAAATTTACAGGCTAAGGTTCAGCATACAGAATCTCAAAGGGACTAACTTTCTCCCTACCCCTTGGGGTTATTCTGAGTCTTAATAATGCCCGAGGGAAAACATCAGTCCATTTCATCTGAGTCTCCTGACACAGTTTCCCTATCTGTCTCTTCATTGTTTGATTCGTTCTTTCCACTTTTCCCCTGGATTGTGGCCTCCAGGGGGGATGTAAATCCCATTTAATTTGCAGTATTTTTGAGATTTCCTGTGCTATTTCTGCTATAAAATGAGGTCCCCTATCCAAAGAAAATCCTTCTGGTACCCCAAATCTTGGTATGATTTCTTTTAACAACATTTTCACTACCTCCCTTGCTTTATTGCTACGGCACGGCAAAGCCTCAGGCCATCCTGAAAAGGTCTCAGCAATTACCAACAAATATTTATGTCCACTACAGCTTGGTAATTCAGAAAAACCAATTTGCCAGTAATCCCCGGGCGGGAAGGCCCTTTTTACTTCCCCTGGCAGGGAGCGGTTTCTTCTGACTCTCGGGATTATTTCTAAGACAGAGTTCACGTTTTTGTGTAATACCCTTTGCAATTAGGAACATACTAATTCCCACAGCAAACCTTGTAGCTGTTTCAGCCAACGCCTCGGCTCCCATGCGGCTACTAGCGTGTATTTGCTTCATCAGCTTCTTCATTACCGGCAAAGTTCCCACACATTGTCCAGTAGATGTTACCCACCATCCTTCAGAAGTCTTTCTGCACTTCAAGATTTCTGCTAATTTATTTTCTTTTTCAGTGTATACGGGAATTTCCATTTTTAACGTTCTCTCTGGAACTGATGCTGCTACCGACACGGACAATGCTACGCTTTTTGCAGCCTCATCGGCCCTTTTGTTCCCTTGAACTATGTCAGTCTGTCCAGATTGGTGCACTTTGCAATGCACTACTGCTGTTTCTTTGGGTTTATTAACTGCTTCGAGTAGTCCCATAGCCTGGTGCCCTCTCTCAGGTACCTAAAGCTCAAATGGCTTTGTTAGGTTTGGAAGTCCTAATGCGGGAGCACTCAGGAGAGCAATCTTGAGTTCATCAAATCCTTTTTGGCGCTCGGGAGTCCACTCCAGCAAGTCTCCCGGCCCCTTAACAGCTTCACAGAAAGGCTTTGCCGTTAATCCAAAACGAGGTATGCAGAGGCAACACCACCCGGCCATTCCTAAAAAATCCCCTGAGTGCTCTTTTTGAATTTGGGGGGGCCATTGGACAAACCGCTTCTTCCCTTTCAATTCCTGTCAGCCAGAGCCGCCTTGGCCCGCGGGCTCCATCCCCTGGCAGCGCTGCCGCACCAAAAGCAGCTAACTGAAAGCCCCTGTTTCTGGCCCCCAAAACACAGGCTTTAGCCTCTGCTTCCAACCGCAAAAATGGCGCGCTAAGCCTCTGCTGCTGATGCAAAACCACAGGGCTTCAGCCCTGCTTCTGAGCTCAGAGACGCAGGGCTTGGGCACCTGGTCTTGGCTCGAACACACAGCCTCCAGCCCCCAAACCCGCAGGATGTGGCCTCTTTTTGCACACCCCAAAACATACGACCTCCCCTCTGTTTCCAAGTCCCCAAAAGCATGTCGCGGCCACTGGTCCCGAGCCCAAGCCCACGGGACTCAGCCCGGGCTCCCAGCACCAGGAGCAGCCGGGTCCCCCCGCCTGCCCCAGGTCTGGCCCCGGAGCCCCGGGCTCGGCCCCGTCTCACCCCCCCCGGCCCCGTGTGCGGGTCGGGGCAGCGGCAGCGACAGCAGCCCCAGCCCGGGCAGTTCCGGGCGGCACTCGGCAGCTCGGCCGGGGCGGCCCCGCGGGGGGAGCAGTGCCCGGGCCCAGGCCCTGCCCGGCCCCGCCCGCCCGCCGCAGCCCGGCAGCCCCGGCCCGCTCGCAGCCCCGGCCCTGGCTCTCCCCCACGTCCCCTCCCCCGCGGCCGAGCCCCCCCCACTCCTCAGCTGGGGCCGCCGCCCTCCCCGCCCCCAGCGCCACGCGGGGCGACGGAAGTGGGATGGAGGCACCAGAACGACGGCAGCCGCGACAGACCAAACTGAGCTTCTCGCACGCGGCGGCCCGCGCATGCGCCCTGGCACCGACCCGCCCCCGAGCTCCCGGCTCCGCCCCCACCCCCGAGAGCGGCCCCGGCCCGGCCCCGCCCCCGCACTCCGGGCCTCAGAGCGGCCCCGGCCCTGGCAACGGCCCCGCCGCGGCCTGTGTCACGAGCCCGCCGTCCTCGGCCAGGCCGCGCGCGCTGCAGGGGACTTGCCGGCAGTGCGGGGCGACCGGTGGGACGTGCCGGCAGTGCGGGGCGACCGGTGAGTCCCGCTCCCCCGCCGCGGGACCGGGCTGCCCGTGCCCGGCCCCAGCGCTGCGCCCCCCCCGCACCCGCGGTCCTGCCATGCCCCTGGGGAGCAGCCCTGCCCGCTGCCCCCTCGGGGCCCCTCTCAGTGCCTCCCAGTGTCCCCGGAGTCCCCAGGCACCTCCCAGTGCCCCCCAGTAGCCCCAGTGCTCCCCGCACCCCCACTTGCCCCTCGGTCCCTCTGCTCCCCCTGGGGCCCCTCCCAGCCCTAGTCCTAGTCCCACCCCATCAGCCCTCTCACTCCAGTTCCCCCTGGTCTCCCCGGGCAACTCTGGGTGCCCCCTCATTTCCCCAGGCACCTCCTGGTATCCCCCAGTGTCCGCAGTATCCCCAAGCACCTCCCAGTGCCCCCAGGGCCCCCGGCTGCTCCCCCTGCCCCCATCGCCCCAAGCACCTCCCAGTATCCCCAGGCCCCCCAGTGTCCCATATGCCCCCAGGCACCTCCCAGTGTCCCCAGTGCCCCCTACTGTCCCCACTTGCCCCTCGGTCCCTCTACTCCCCCTGGGGCCCCTCTCATCCCCAGTCCCACCCCATAGGCCCTACTCACCCCAGAGCTCCCAGTGCCCCAGGCTGCTCCCACTGCCCCCGTCACCCCCAGGCCCCCCTCACCCCGCTCTCTCCACTCCCCTGTGTCCCCAGGCAGCGCCACACTGCACCAAGGCCACATCTGGGGGGTGGCAGGGCCGGGGCCGGCGCAAGACCCCCCACAGAGCCCCACACAGCTGGCACTTTCCCTGCGAGGACGCAGCTTTATTGATCTCCTGCCCCGAGCAGCTGGGGGCCCCCGGCGTGGGGCACTGCGGCTGCTGCCTGCCACGTGCGGGGGGCCTCGATGGACCGCCACCTCCACCAAGCTGCAACGACACCGACGCCGCGGAGAGGCACCGTGGGCGCCTGGCCGCGATACCACCGGCACCCCGTGGCTCCCGGCCAGGGCGGCTTCCCCGGCAGCACCCCAGGGCCGTGCGAGCCCCGTGCACGCCCCAGCTGTTGGCATCCGCGGGGCCTCCGGACGCTGCCTTGGCCCGTGGGGCAGCAGTGCAGCCACCAGCACCTACCTCCCGACGGGAACACCAGGTCCTGCTGCTGCAGCCACGCGGTCGGCGCTGTGTCCAGGAGGAGGCCTGGCATGAGGATGCCACTGTCAGGACATGGCCACGGCCATCGCCATGGCCCCAACCCCACCTCGACCTCAACCTCGACCCCTGACCCCGACCCGACCCGGGGACGCGGCCGCGAGCAGTGCCAGAACCCAGCGCTGCCTCTCACCCAGGACGTGGACGGCTGCCGCCTGCGGCGCCACGCAGCTCCCCATGCAGCAGCTCCGGGCTGTGCTCCAGAGCCTCTCCAGCAGCGCGGGGCAGTCTTGGGCCTGGGGCAACGCAGGGGCGCAGGAGCTCGTCGCTGGCTCCAAGCGCCCCTCCGTCCCCCCTCCATCCTCCCTCCACCCACAGCCCAGGCCCACGTGGCCCCCCGGCGCGGGAGCCACAGGGCGGGTGGCCGGCGCAGGGACACGACCCCAGCGCAGCGCTCGCTCACCAGGTGCCTGCAGATCTCATCCTGCAGCTCGGCCGCGCTCAGCCCGATGCTTGCGGCGATGCGCTGCCGCACCCTCTTCGACCCCAGAAACGGGGCACACAGGTGCAGGGAGACCTTGCACGCCTGGAAAAGAGCACCGGGCCTGGTCACGGGGATGCTGCGCGCCTGCCCCAGAGCTGAGCGAGGAACCTCGCCGCCGCAGCAGCACCAGCCAAGGCCTGCAGACACGTCGGCAACACGTGCCGGCCAGAGCAGCCCAAGGGCTCTTACGTTGCAGACGGCCGGGGCCGGGTCCCCGAGGTGCAGCACCAGGCTGGGAAATGCCGCCTCCACCTCTCTGCTGAAAAATGACCTCCTCCGAGAGGCGGAGGAGGCCAGGGTGCCATAGAGGACGAAGGCCGAGCGGCGCAGCACCTCTTCCTCCTGCAATGAGAAAGGCCGTTGGGCAGAGGCTGCGAGCGAGGGCGCCGTGCACGAGCCACTTGGCCCCAGCGGGGTGCTGCCCGCGGGGAACGGCGGCCCCGCGACGACTCCCGCCTGCCGACAGGAGAACGAGCAACTCCACTCACCGCCCCCCAGAACGCCCGGCTGGCCCTGGAGATCTCTTCAAAGGCAGAGCCGACGGCCCTTGCCTCCAGCAGCCCCAGCACCTTCGCCAGCGCCAGCAGGCTCTCGGCAGCCACCTCTGTGCCGGCCGCGTCCTCCAGGCCTCTGAGCAGCACCGACACCACGGCCGCCCCGTGCCTCCGCAGCTGCAGAGCGATAGGCGCATGAACTGCTCACTGCTCCCACCTCTCACCGCTGCTCTCCGCCGCGGCGCCAAGGACGGCACTTGCCGGAGCAAGCCCGGAGCAGACCCCAGCCACAGGAGCCCCAGCCGGCACCCCGTGTCCCCTTTGCCACCCTGATGATGCCAGAGCGAGGAGCGCGGCCTCAGCACAGCCCCGCGCCTGCCTCTGCTCCTCTCTCCGGGCTCCTCAAGCCCCCCGGGCAGCTCTCCACTCCGGGCTGCGCTCAGAGCCCAGGAAAGGCCGCCTCACCTTCGCGGGTGCTCCGCTGGCCGCGTTGCCCAGACCTCTCACAGCCATCTGCCGCACGGTGCTGACGGGGTCGCGCGCTCTCTCCCCCAAGGCCTCTAGGAGCGGCTTCAGCAGCTTCCTCTCCTCCACTAGCTTGTCCTTCATCAGCTGCAATCAAGTCACGTGGCCGCTAGCATCGGCCGCGATTCGCGCCGGGCGAGACGCAGGAACCCCTCCGAGCCCCCCCTGCTCTGCTGCTGCCTCACCTCAGCAAAGAAAGCTGTGGCCGTGAGCCGCAGGTTGGCAGAGGGCGAATCCAGCCAGGGGAAGAGGCTCTGCAGCAGGCGCTGTGGGACGAGCTCTGCGCGGAGCAGCACGCTGCGCACAGAGCACGAGCAGGCTCGTGACACGCAGTCACGCGGGACGGCCGCAGGCCGCGACTCCCACCTTCTCCCGCTCCCACGCAGACACCGCTCTGCACCTCAGCAGAGCTCCCAAGTGCGCAGGAAGCTCCCAGCAGCCCTTTCCCCGGGCGCATCCCGGGCTCTCAACTCGCCAGGAGACACACGCCGGTGCTGTGAGCCCGGGGCTCTGCCAGGGACGCCCACGCTCCCTGCTCCCGGAGCAGCCGCAGCCACCGATTGTCCAGGCACCTCGCCAGCACCAGCTCCAATGCCGCCACAAAAAGGCTGGTGAAAAAACCCAAAGAAAGCTCCAGGCACAGCAGTTTGGGGGAAGATTTCTCTTCAGCAGAGCCCCGCAACGGCCCTCGGCCGCAACACAGAGTTTATGGGCAGGAACGACCGTGCTGCGGCCAAATCCCCAGGCGCGCTGCCCTGCAGCGACCAGTCCCACCACCTCACGGAGGCAGCCCAGTGCCAGCGGGACAATTGGGTGCTCCTGCAAGGCCATGGACCGCACGACCAAAGACCTGGGGCACAGGCCAGCCCTGCCCCTGCCCCTACTCCTGCCACTGCCGCTCCTCACCTGCCCGGCATGTCAGCGCTCTCCAGGTCCCCAACGGACGGTGCCAGCTCCTCCCCCAGCGTCTCGCTGACCTGCCTCAGAAGGCCGGGAAGCAGGTAGGGAAGCAGGCGCTGGACCAGTGTCTTCCTCTGCAGCACTGACACCACCTCGCAGAGGGCATGGGTGATCTGCAGAGAAATCCAACCAAGAGCCACCTGGTAAAACAAGGGCTTTTCCCACCAGCCACGGCCCCTGCCAGCCAGGGAGCTTTCACTGTCTCCAATTCTCACTGCAGCGACAGCCTTGCGGCCCAGCAGCAGCAAACTGTCCCGGCTCCCCACACTGCTAACGCTGTCGCCACCCCGGCACAGCACCCTGCGAGGCTCCACGGGCACTCGCAAAGGGCACAAAACTCCCTTGTGCAGAAGCACGAGCTGGAAAGCAGATGTGGAGTGGCACTAATGCCTGGGCCGCTGACCGTACCGTGCGAGGCTCCAGGGCAGCCTGGCTGCTGCCCAGCTCCCGAGTGCAGCACTCGCTCCTGTGGCTGCTCTTTCCCGCTGCCCTTAACTTTTCAGTTAAGCACACCAGGATTTGGCACCCCAGGACGCTTCTCCCCAGGCTCCTCCACACCTCCACCATGTCGCTGCAAGGGAACAGATGCTTGCCCGTAAGCCCGCATCCCCGGGTACCTGCGGCACCCTCACGAGAGGCCAAACGCTCCCCTCGTCTGCATCGGGGATGGCGATGCCCAGGTCCGGACAGGGAAACGAGCCCGTGATCCTGCAGCGCTCGCCTTTCCCGGGGAAAAACCACCTGCTTCCGACCGGGACCCCCCACGCAGGCACACCCCACGGCTGGGTCTGGCGGCAGAGGGAAGGGCGAGTGCACAGACCTGTCTGTGGGCAGGCACGCCTGGAGGAGGCTGTCGAGCACCGGCTGTGGGTGAGAGTGGGCCAGGAGGAACACGGCCCGCAGCACAAAGCACCTGCGAGCGCTCTGCCGGGTGCTCCGCAGGCAGGTGTAAAGGAGGTGCACGAGTTTGGGCACCTGAAAGGAGGAAGGCGACAAAGAATGGCTCGGCACGTCCTTTCCCCGTCTGTCTTCGGGGCCAACAGCCAACAACAGAGAGCAGCCAAAGGTGAATGCAAAAAACGCCTCTCACCTCCTCCTGGAATATTTGCTCTCCGCAATCCCCCAGGAAGGTGAGCGTCCACCGCTCAGCGGCCCACGCGCACACGGGCCTGGTGCACAGCAGGCTCTCCACAATGCTGCTCATGAAGCCTGAGGCCTGGCCTCGGGGGAAATATTTGCAAACGAGCTGGGGAGAAATCAGAAACACAAGCGACCACCTCACAGGCTGCTCAGATGCAAAACTCACGTCCTGACAGCAGCACCCCCACACACACACACATACATATCGTGGCCCCCGCTCTGCACTCCAGGGGCCAGTTACCTTCGCGATGTTGGTGGAGGTGGCCAGCAGAGACTCAGAGGTGACGGCACTGAGCCTCTCACGCAGGCGCCCGATCTCGTTGGTCCAGGGCGCCACGTCTGTGTTCTCGGCTGCAGCCAGGAGAAAGAGGAGTCATGTTTGCGGGGAACCAACCTCCGGCCACGCGGGTGGATAAGGGAGGACCCAAGGGAGGGTGGCGAAGGCCACGTCAAGCCAGGGCCCCCCAACGTAGCGCAGTGGGTTTGCCAGCCAGGCGAGGGTCTGGCCGCAGACAGGGACGGTCCCTGGCACTGGGGACACCGTCCTGCCCTCAGCAGCGGGGACAGCTCTGCCCGCTCTCCTCACCTCCTGTTCGGAGCAGGTGGCCGAGGCAGGTCACTGCCCACCAGCGGGACGCGGCCGACGTGTCGCATGTCAGAGGCCCCAGCAGTCCCGCCAGGGAGCCGAACCACTCACAGGCACGGCCTCGCTGTGGGAGCAAGAGGCAGGCAAAAAGGTCACCGGTAGCCCCGTGGCTGCTCTCCCTCTCCCGGCCTCACTGCCCCCGAGCCGCAGCTGACCTGGGGGCAAACGAGGGGCTGCCCTGCAGCCCCAGGAGGCCCAAAACCCAGCGCCTGCCCACACAGAGCTCCCTGTGCATGGGGTCCCCGCTCACCCTGTGCTCGCATCTCTCTTCGTAAGAGCCCAGCACCTGCACGCACACCTGCAGGGCCCTCTCCCGCTCGCATGCGTGGGCCGAGGTGAGCCAGCGCCGCAGGACCTGGCACAGGCAGACCTGTCTCACCACGGGCATCCTTCTGCTCGACACCCCTCGCTGGCCCCCTCCCTTCCCGACCCTGCTACCTCCACAGCCCCGGTCTCTCTGTGCGACCCGGCCCGTGGCAAGGAGCCCTTCCCCGTGGGGACCTCCCCACTCCGGGCTCCTGCCGTGGGCAGCATTGAGTTGTGCAGCACCCCTCGCTCACAGCTGCGGCTGGGGAGAAGCTCTGGCTCATCTAGGGGCTCTGCAGGACACTGCAAGCTGCCTGCAAGGAAGCTGCGGCCGATGGCAAAAGCCTGGATACAAACTTTGGGCAAGGGGGCCTGGAACTAGGACCATTCCACTCTCCGCCAATGTGGGCGTTGCACCTAGTTACAGGGAAGCTCCCCTCCTCGGACCAGCCCCACGGGCACGATCCCCACGGCTCTGCCCCGCTCCGACAGCAGCAACACTTTCCCTGCCACGCCGAGGACACTCACCTGCACCATGTCCTCGAAGCGGATGGGGGCCAGCTCTGCCCAGAGAAGGGCTCCCATGAGCTGGCCCAGCGCTCGCAGGGACGGCGCCTGCACACCCTGACACCAGAAAGGGGGACTGAGGCCGGGCACCCTGCGGAGACGCCAGCGCAGCCAGCGGCTGCCGGAGCATGGGGTGCCCGGACCTGGGCCCCCACCGAGGGGCAGCTGAGAAGGGCCAGTGCCTACCGGTGGGCATGAAGCAGCAACCGCCGTCTGCCCTCTCCTGTCCATCTGCTCCGGGCGACGAAGGCACACGATGCCCTGGCAGCACAGAGCCAGGAGGTGGCGGTTTTCCTCCCTGCTCAGACGGGGCTTCAGCTTGCTGCCAGCAGAAAAAAGGCACAGAAGACAGAGAGGCCGCTTACTAGCACTCTCCAGGCCGAGTCAGAGGACAACTGCCCTTGGCCCCATCGACAGCCCCAAATCCAGCACCCGCAGCCCCAGCCAGACCAGCCAGCTGCGCTGGGACATGCAGTGACTCCCACAGCCCCAGGGACAGACCCTACCTCAACTGCTGCATGGCCACGAGGGCCCGGGGGTGCACCGGGGACTCCTGGGGCTCTTCCTGAATCACCTCCTGCAAGTCACAGGCAGGCACACGCAAGGTGGGCAGCGGGCAGGGGTGCCACAGAGCCTTCCCACCCACCCCGGCCAGGGGCTCTGCTGCCAGACCCCGCAGGCACCGGCTCCACCACCCCCATGGCTCCCACCAAGGCCCCACAGAATGACGTGGCAGCTCCCTGGCGCCCGGACACACCACATTCCCCTGCGACGGCCCCGAGCAGCAGCACCCACGCGCCCCGCCGGCTGGGGATGCGGCTCAGGGCCCTCGGGAGCTTGCGCACTGCCCCAGGAGACCATCGGGCTCTGCACAAACCTGCCCCACGGCAGAGCCCAAAGCTCCCCTGCGCAACGTCCCTGGCTCTGGGCACTCACCAGCAGGGTCTGCAGCAGCTCCCGCTTGCAGCAGAGCTCAAACCTGGGGCCGGCGCCTGCAGCCTGGATGGCAAGGCTGATCTCAGTGACGCTCTGCACCAGGGAGAGCTTCAGCTGCGCATCCTGATCCCAGGGGAGAAAAACACACTTGGAACTCTTCCAAGGCCCCAGGGCTGAAAGAGCAGCTGGGCTGGGGGGGATCCGCCTCCAAGCACAGCACAGGGACAACACTGTGCCCTCCGGGAGCCCCGCGGAACCCAGCTCAGCACCTGCGCCCCACCAAGGAAACCTCTCTCCCCTCCTGGGAAGGAGCCTCCCACGGGGAGGGGAGCAGCTGCCCAGCTGCCAGCTGGAAAGACCCTGCAGACCCTGGCCCACGGCAGCAGGGCGAGCAGCACTGGTGCTGGCTGTGACGGGAGAGGTGCGCGTGGCAAGGCCCAGGAGAGGCCGGAGCTGGCAGCACCCGGCCGGCTCTGCCTCGCACCCCGAGCACCCACCTGGCAGCCCTCTCGGTAGAGCTGCAGGACATTCGCCACCACGTCTCTCTCGACACGGGCGAGCAGCTGCTCCCTGGGGGCGCGCAGCGCCATCCGGCCGTACATCACCAGCAGCGCAGCGCGAGTAGCGCGGGTCCTTCTTGCCTTGCTCTGCCGGGGGGTCGACGGAGAACCACCGAGACGTCAGCCCGTGGCCCTGCTGTGCCCGGGACCCCGCGCGCTCCCGAGGCAGGAGCTGCCCCGCACCCGACCGGCGGCTCAGCTCCCCACGCACCTCCCGGCAGCTCCCCGCAACAACACCCCGGGCCCTTTACCTTCTTGCGTTTCAAAGTCCCCGTGAACTCCTCCACCAAGGACAAGGCCAGCTGGAAGTGGCTCTCGGCACAGCGGGACACAACTGAAACCATGCCCTGCAGCACAGCAGAAACGGGGAGTCGCTCCAGCCCCAACGCCCAGCCCTGGCTGACTCCGCTTTCCCCAGGGAAACAGCCGCAAACAGAACAGCAGCAAGGGCTGCAGCAGGGCACGCAGAGCCCCTCTGTCCCAGGGACATGCAGGGGACACGCGGGAAAGCAGGGCGACACGAGGAAACCTCACCTGCGCCTGCCACAGCTCCAGGAAGTTGGCTGCTTTCAGGTGCTCCAAGGTCTGCTCCTGCACGTGGTGGAGACACCCACAAGCTGCCAGGGCCGTGCCGAGAGCCTTGTACAGGAACCGCTGCAAGAGAAGAGGCCGAGCCCCGCCTGTGGTGACAGCCCGGCCTGGCCAGAGAGGGCCAGGCCACACTGGCCCCACTGTGCCAGGACCTGCCGAGGCGCCTGCGGCACCGGCCCCACAGCAGCCGGCGGCCAGCCTGGCCCCGCCGCCAGCTCAGCACAGAGGGGAGTGCGAGCCCCTTCGTGGGGAAAGAGAGCAGGCAGCAGGGAAACCAGCCCGCGCGGCAGAGCACCAGCGCCAGCCCTCGCCCCAGCCTGAGTGTCCCTGGGCTCTGCCGCCGCAGCCCTCGGGGCGCGCGAGCCACAGCCACGCCACGCAGGGAACAAACCTTCTCCCAGGACAGGCGGGGAGAGCTGCCCAGCTGCCGGCTCAGCTCCTGGCTCAGGCCCACGGTCCAGGCCTCGCTCGCAATGAGCTCCAGAGAGGTTTGCAGGAACTAGGGCAGAGTGGGAGATGAAGCAAATGCCCCCCTGCCCTTGGCCGGGGCCTTTTGCTCATCCAAGTGGCCCTGGAGACTGCCGGGCAGAGCTCCCCCTCGTGACAGCCTGTCTCCTCACCCGCCCCTCTTGCAACCTACCTCTCGCTCTTCCCCTAATGCGCCACTCGAGGCCCCTGGGCTCGGTACACGCCAGAAGCAGGCGGTGCCATGGCATGGGGCCACGCTGGAGGCCTCTGCCCCAGCCTTCGGCTGCATTCGTGCTCAGCTGTGCCCCACGTGCCCAGAGCAGCTCCTCTGAGCGGGCAGCACCCACAGCTGGGGCAGGCACCGGGGGCTCGGGACGTGCCCGCACCGCTCGGTGCCCAAACAGGGAGCCCCCAGGTTGCTCCCACCACTTTTCCTGCCCCCCGTTTGCCCTATCCAGCAAGGGCCCCCACAGGGACGCTGTACCTTCAGCAGAAGGCTCTCCCACTCGGCCACGTCCAGGGAGCTCGCTGTTGTTCCTGCAAAGCCCGAGGAAGCAAAGCCCTCGCTGTTATCCCAGCGAGCACCACGGCAGAGCCCGGGTGTCTCCTTTGCAGTCTGATGCCCCAAAGCCTCAGGCCACCAGGCTGACAAGCGCCCGCAAACCCGGCACCGTTCCCTGCTGCCAGGCCGGGGAGCTGAGGGCATTTTGCTGCCCCCTCCGCCCCCAGCCTCTCCCTCCCGCCAGCACTTTACCTGCCAGGTGCTGCAGCAGCAGGGGGATGTCTGCGGCCCACTTCGCCCCCACGGCTCCGTGGATCGTGCCGGGGAGCGCCTGCAGCAGCTGCAGGGCCGCGGCTCCACGGCCACCGCCCACGTGTGGAGCCACTGCCGCCACCACCTAGGCCAGGGCAGGAGAGAGATGGGCTCGCTCCTGCCCCAGGAGCTGTGGCTACCCTGCAGGCAGGCAGGTCAGCACTGCCCCGGCTTGCAGCAGGCAGCCAGTGGCTTTGCCCAGGGACTGCCGTGCCACAGGAGGAGCAGGAGCCCCTGACAGGCACCCTGTGACACGCTCCTGCCTCCTCCCGGGGCACCCGGCACCGGCCTCAGCACCATCTCTCCTGCCCTCTGCCCTTGCCCCAGCCACAGAAGTTCTTTCCCCGGGGCCCCGCTACTCACCAGCAGGCGAGCCAGCAGGGCCTGGGGAGCTGGCAGAGCGGCTGTGGGCAGAAAGAAAGGCTGCGTGAGACGCCCAGCCCCACCGGGCCCTGCCCGCCCCATGTCCCAAGCCCTCACGCGGGGCTGAAGGGGACCCCGGCCGCGCCACCTCCGCACAGTCCCTGCCGGGCTCCCGCGCTGAACAGCCACCGCTAAAGGCAGCCCCAGCACGGCAGGAACCAGCCCCTGGGCCCCGGCAAGAGCTGGGCGCAGCAGCGCCAGGTGGCTCTGCCCCTGCCCCTGCCCCTGCGCGGGGCTGGCAGGGGACGCAGGCACACACGCTGCCCTGCGCCCACCCAGCCTGGCAGAGCGCGCCATGACTTTCTGCTCCCCACCTGGCTCCTCAGACTCCAGGGCCTCAGGCGCCGCCTCCTCTTGCTCCTGCTCTGCCCTGTCCCGTCTCTCGGTCAGGCTGCGCAGGCAGCGGCAGAGCGGGACCATCATGCCCGTGTACTTGGCTGGCACCACGTACCACAGCAGCTTTGGCCACAGGAGCTGCAGGCAAGAACCAGGCCATTTGGCACACTGGCGTTTCCACCTCTCCAGTCCAGTTCCCCCATCACTGCCGCATCTCCGGCACCGGCCCAGCCCCTCGGCCTCGCTCCTTCCCTAACTCAGCAGCTCCGGTCTCGCCCTGCCTTCCTCCTCCACCTTCTCTCCCTCTCGCCCGCCGTGCTTCGCACCCCTTTCCCCCTCCCAGCACCAGCAAGTCCGGCCCCGCAGAGCTCGCCCCAGCTCTTCTCAGCTGCGCTGGTGGCTAAGGTGGGGGGTCCCAGCGCACAGGTGGAGGATGACTCACTTTGGCCACCACTCCGGCAGAGACATCCAGCGTGCCCAGCACGTGGGCGCACAGGCTCTGAACAGCCCTTTCTTCCCGCGCTTCCACCATGCTAAGGTTTCCCATTGCCTGCAAGACAGACGTGGGAAACACCCGTCACTGCCCCATCCCAGACCTCGCGGTGCATGCGACAGGGAGGCCACTCCCTCCAGGGCACTGTGGCCGGCGGCCCTGCTGTGCCGGGCTCCCCGCTGCCAGGGACACCCATGGCAACACGGCACGGCCAGGGCATGGGAGGCAGCCCCGGTGCCACACTCTGCCCTTACCAGTCTGCCCGAGGCCCGGCTGAACTCGCTGAAGAGGTGCCCCACCACGTCCCACGCCGAGCAGCCTGGGGCACTGGAGCGCAGCAGCTCCCCAATGAAATGCAGCACTGCCCTCCTCACCTGCAGTCACGGGAGGCTGCAGTCACGACCCGGTCCAAAGCCCAGCGGAGCTGCCTTCGCCGTGCTGCAGCCCTTCTGGCTGGGTCGCGCAGCAGCAGCCCTCACTCCCTGGCCGCCACCGGCCTCCAGCCCCGGGCCCTGCCTTGGCCTGTGGCTATGGCCTCGCCAGGCTCTGCCCGGGAAAAGGGCTGCTGTGCCCCGGTGGCAGCACCAGCCCTGCCCAAACCAGCTCACCTGGGCCGCGGGGTCATGGCACACGGACTGCACCAGCTTCGCAAACAGGGGCAGCTTCTCCCTCGTGTCTGGGGCTGCAGGAGACAAGGAGAGGTGGGTGCTGAGGCCGAGCCCCCGTTCCTGCAGGGATTCGTCACAGCTCCCCGGCTTTCCATACACAAGCGGGACAGAAAAGCAGGGCCAGACTGCGCGTCAGAAGAAGCAGCAGCATCCCAGGGGGACGCCATTTTTCCGGCCTGCCTTACTGACCGTCAGAGCGGACCAGAGCTTGCAGCACTGCCACGGCTGCCACGCGATCGGCCTTGCTCCCGTTCCTCAGCTTGTAGTAGAGGAACTCGATGGTCTCCTCCGGGCAAATTCGGGCTGTGGGGAAGAAATCACGCTTGGCATCAGTGAGCAGTGTCTTCCCACTCGGGCAGGTTCGCAAGAGAGCTGCTGGGACACGGCAGTGCGGCACCAGCTCGCCTCTGCTTACCCTGCAGCACCATGCAGCGGCACAGCTCTGCTCTGTGCTCTGGGCTGGGCGGCTCCATCTCATCGCAGAGCTGTGGGAACAAGGCACGTTTCAGAGAAAGCCGGATCGGCGGGGAGAGGGACAGAAAAGCAACCGCACTGTCAGCGCTCGTCTCGCGGGTGGCTCTGGGCACAGAGCCACAACCAGAGCCCCGAGCCCCAGGCACACGCAGAGCTGTGCAGCAGCCAAGGCTGCCCAGGAGCCCCAGGCCAGCGACGCGGCACCAGGCCTTACCTGCTGGTGCACAGCAGTGGCGATGGCCAGATGCCTGGCCCGGGGCACGCGGGTCTGAATGTCTGCCACAGCCCCCAGGAAATAGCCGAGACTCTGCAAGGGAGTGTGGGAGGGAGGGAGAGGGCGGCTGTCACTGCGAGCCACCCAGAAAGCGAGAAAGCAGCATCGCTGGGAGATGCCGCGGCTGGAACCCACTTGCAGGGAAACCCCAGCCCCGCACGGGACTTCTGGCTCATCCTTCCCACAGAGCAGCACCACGAGGTCTCTCTCCTCCACGCAGCCCTGCCGGGATGGCCTTTCCTGGCACACTGCCCCCCCCTTGCACCTCTCCCCGTCACAGGGGCTGGACGCGGCCCTGGGCGTGAGGGCAGAGCTCCTCACACACTCCCAGCCCCGGGAGGCGGCGCAGCCTCCCCTCCCAAGCCACTCGCCCCAGCCACTCACCACTCCCTCCTGGCCCTCCCGCCATGCTGGTTTCTTCCAGCATGAGCCCAGAAAGCCCCGGGCCCCCGTTTCCTCGTTCCTGCTCCAAGGGACCTGGCTCCTTCCAGCACCCCACAGCTCCCCGACACCTCGCGGCACCCCCATGGCCCCTGGCCATGCCATGTCCCGCACAATGCCTCACCACGGTCACCCCAGAGGGGTCCCAGACTTCCCGATACTGCTGCAGCAGCCAGAGGAGATGCTCCCAGGCGTGCTCACGGTGCTCCTCCACGTGCAGGAGGACACCCATCATGGCACCCATCGCCCTGAGCACAGCCTGCTTGACCTGCCGAGGGACGGTGACACGCCGTGTCAAGGGCTGAGGGTCTCTCCAGCGCTCGCCTCCCCCAGACACCAGCCTGCCCTTCCCGCACGGGGGCTTCCCCTTCCCTGTCGCCCCTGGTGAGAAGGGCTCGCTGGCCAGCACAGAGAGCATTTCCTCCCGGCACCCCCAGCCTCCCCCGTCGAAAGGCCCTGGCATTCGGCCGCTTCCCAGAAGGCAGCCCCCAGTCCCCAGACTCCCGGCTCGGGGCGCTTTCGCGACCAGCCTGCTCCCTTTGGCCCCTCACACAGTGCCGCGGACAACCCCACTGCTGCCCACAGCTGTGAGAGCATCAACACTCACCTCTTCCTCCTCGCAGCACCGCCGCACCACCCCACGGCGGCGCTGAAATAAGCCTCGCCGGGAACCTGCCGCAGCAGCGGGGGTGTTTCTGTGCCGGGGCCTGGGAGTCGCTTTGCCCCCCACCGCCCCCCTTGGCCACCGGGTCCCCGGGGCTCTGGCCAGGGCTGCTGTCCTGGGGCTGAAGGGGGCGTGGCCAGAGCTGGGGTGGGGCGGGGCTGAAGGCCAGGGCGGGGCTGGAACCAGGGGCGGGGCAAGGCTGCAGGTGAGGTGGGGCAGGGCCAGGCCAGGGGCGGAGCAGAACTGTGAGGTGGGTGGGGCCAGTGCCAGGGGCAGGGTGGAGCGAGGTGGGGTGGAGCCAAGGGAGGGGCGGGGCCAGAGCAGTGGGCAGGGCCAGATCCAGTGTGGGGTGGAGCTGTGGGCGGGGACATGGGCAGGGCAGTCCCAGGTGGCCCCTTCCTGGCACCTGCGCAGCTGCTCTGGCCCCCAGACCCGCGGGCGGGCAGTGGTGGTGGGTGGTGGTGGCGCTGGGTGTCTGGGACCCCCGGGCCGCCCCCTCCCTGGTGCGGGGCTCCCACTTGCCGCAGCCTGGAGCCTGGGGCCGGGCGGCCCGGCCGGGGCTGCCCAGGCCGGGGGGTCTGGGCCGGGCCGGGTCTGGGCCGTGGGCGTGGCGGGCGGGGCGGGGGGCTCTGCCCACCCAGGCGACGCGGCTCTGGGGTGGGCGCGGGGCAGGAGGCAGCTGCAGGCCTGGCCTGGTGCCTACCTGTTGGTGCCGCTGCCCGCTGCTGGCGCGGCCCGGGCCCTGTGGGGGCACAGAGCAGCCGCGCTCGGCCAGGTTTGGGCTGCGGGGCTGGTGGGGGCCGGCGCGGTGCAGTAAAGGCCGAGGGGCCGGAGCCCAGCGCCCGCCCGGCCTGGGCTGCCCAGTGCCGCGGGGCTGGGCCCTGCCTGCAGGGAGCGGAGGGTCCCCCTGGCCCAGGGGCCTGGTAAACACCCCCTGGTGCCAGGAGGGGAGGGCTGGTGCCTGGGGGCTGCGAAAGGGGCTCAGGGCACTGCTGTGGGGTTGGAATTGGGGGTGGTGCAGGGCTGGGAGGGGAGGGTGAAGGGGCAGTTTGGGGGACTCAGTCTCCACTTCAGAGCCCCCAAATGAGCACCTGGAGCCTGTCTGGGAGCACCAGAAACGCAGTGCTTGGGGATGGAGGCTAAGTCCTGCATTTCTGGTGCTCCCAGACAGGCCCTGGGGGCTCGTTTGGGGGCTCCAAAATGGAGGCTCATCCTGCGAGTCTGGGGCTCAAGCGCAGGCTGCTGGGACTAGTCTCAGAGCTCAGAAAGGGGGCTTAGTCCTGGGTTTGGGTGCTGAAAAACAGGTTGAGGGAGCTGTACTGGGCCTTCGGCCCCAGCACCCCTCCGGCCCCTAAGCCGCTTCCGCCCTTCCGCCACTTCGGCCCCTTCCGCGCCCTCCGCCCTTCCGCCCTCCGCCCCTCTGCCCTTCCGCACTTCCGCCCTCCGCCCCTCTGCCCTTCCGCCCCTCCGCACTCCGCCCCTCCGCCCTCGGCCCCTCCGCCACTCCGCCCCTCCGCCCTCCCGCCCTCTGCCCCTCCGCCCCGCCCGCCCCTACACCCTCCCGCCCTCCGCCCCTCCACCCCTCGGCCCCTCCGCCCTCCGCCTTCCTGCCCTCCGCCCTCCCGCCCCTCCGCCCCTCCGCCTTCCCGCCCTCCGCCCTTCCGCCCCTCCACCCCTCCGCCCTTCCGCCCTCCGCCCCTCCGCCCTTCCGCCCCTCCGCCCTTCCGCCCCTCCGTCCTCCACCTTCCCGCCCTCTGCCCCTCCGCCCTCCCGCCCGTCCGTCCTCCGCCCTCCTGCCCTCCGCCCCCCGCCCCTCTGCCTTCCGCCCCTCCGTCCTCCGCCTCTCCGCCCTCCACCTTCCCGCCCTCCGCCCGTCCGTCCTTCCGCCCTCTGCCCCTCTGCACTCCACCTTCCGCCCCTCCGTCCTCCGCCCTCCACCTCCCGCCCTCCGCCCTCCATGCCCTCCCGCCCTCCGCCCCTCCGCCTTCCGCTCCTCCACTCCTCCGCCCCTCCCTCTCCTCCGCCATTTGGCCCTTCTGCCCCTTCCGCCCCTTCCACCCCTCCGCCCTTCGGCCCGTCCGCCCTCCCGCCGCTCCGTCCCTATGCCCTTCCACTCCTCCGCCCTTCCGCCCTCCAACCTTCCGCCTTCCGTCCTCCGCCCTTCTTCCCTTCTGCCCTTCCGCCCTTCCACGCTCCGCCCCTCCGCCCTCCTGCCCCTCCGCCCGTTCCACCGTTTCCGCCCCTCCAGCCTTCCACCTCTTCCGCCCCTTCCTCCCTGCCTCTCATTCCGCCCCAGAAGGGCCACGGCCAGGGTGGAGCAGCGGAAAAAAGGGCCATGGCCACGGCCAGGGACGGCGGGCAGAAGGAAGGGCCACGGCCAGGGCGGGCGGAAGGATGGAAGGGCGGGCCACGGCCAGGGCCGGCGGAAGGAAGGGCCACGGCCAGGACCAGCAGGTGGAAGAAAGGAAGGAAGGGCCACGGCCAGGGCGGGCGGGCGGGCGGAAGGAAGGAAGGACGGGCCACGGCCAGGGCAGGCGGGCAGATGGAAGGAAGGAAGGGCCACGGCCAGGGCGGGCGGGCGGAAAGAAGGGCCACGGCCAGGGCGGGCGGGCGGAAAGAAGGTAGGAAGGAAGGGCCACGACCAGGGCGGGCGGGAGGAAGTAAGGGCCACGGCCAGGGCGGGCGGAAGGAAGGAAGGAAGGGAGGGGCACGGCCAGGACGGGCAGGTGGGCGGGCCATGGCCAGGACGGGCGGGTGGGCGGAAGGAAGGAAGGGCCAGGGCCAGGTCGGGCGGGCGGGCGGAAGGAAGGAAGGAAGGGCCACGGCCAGTGCGGGCGGGCAGAAGGAAGTAAGGGCGGGCCATGGCCAGGGCGGGCGGAAGGAAGGGCGGGCCACGGCCAGGGCGGGCGGGCGGGCGGGCGGAAGGAAGGGCGGGCCACGGCCAGGGCGGACGGAAGGAAGGAAGGGCGGGCCACGGCAAGGGCGGGCGGGCAGAAGGAAGGAAGGAAGGAAGGAAGGGCGGGCCACGGCCAGGGCGGGCGGGCGGAAGGAAGGGCGGGCCACGGCCAGGGCGGGCGGGCGGAAGGAAGGAAGGGCGGGCCACGGCCAGGGCGGGTGGGCGGGCGGAAGGAGGGAAGGAAGGGCCACGGCCAGGGCGGGCGGGCGGGCGGGCGGAAGGAAGGGCGGGCCACGGCCAGGGCGGGCGGGCGGGCGGGCGGAAGGAAGGGCGGGCCACGGCCAGGGCGGGCGGGCGGGCGGAAGGAAGGGCGGGCCACGGCCAGGGCGGGCGGGCGGGCGGGCGGAAGGAAGGAAGGACGGGCCACGGCCAGGGCAGGCGGGCAGATGGAAGGAAGGAAGGGCCACGGCCAGGGCGGGCGGGCGGAAGGAAGGGCCACGGCCAGGGCGGGCGGGCGGAAAGAAGGGCCACGGCCAGGGCGGGCGGGCGGAAAGAAGGTAGGAAGGAAGGGCCACGGCCAGGGCGGGCGGGAGGAAGGAAGGGCCACGGCCAGGGCGGGCGGAAGGAAGGAAGGAAGGGAGGGGCACGGCCAGGACGGGCAGGTGGGCGGGCCATGGCCAGGGCGGGCGGAAGGAAGGAAGGGCCACGGCCAGGTCGGGCGGGCGGGCGGAAGGAAGGAAGGGCCACGACCAGGGCGGGCGGGCAGAAGGAAGGAAGGGCGGGCCACGGCCAGGGCGGGCGGAAGGAAGGGCGGGCCACGGCCAGGGCGGGCGGGCGGGCGGAAGGAAGGGCGGGCCACGGCCAGGGCGGGCGGGCGGGCGGGCGGAAGGAAGGGCGGGCCACGGCCAGGGCGGGCGGGCGGGCGGAAGGAAGGGCGGGCCACGGCCAGGGCGGGCGGGCGGGCGGGCGGAAGGAAGGAAGGACGGGCCACGGCCAGGGCAGGCGGGCAGATGGAAGGAAGGAAGGGCCACGGCCAGGGCGGGCGGGCGGAAGGAAGGGCCACGGCCAGGGCGGGCGGGCGGAAAGAAGGGCCACGGCCAGGGCGGGCGGGCGGAAAGAAGGTAGGAAGGAAGGGCCACGGCCAGGGCGGGCGGGAGGAAGGAAGGGCCACGGCCAGGGCGGGCGGAAGGAAGGAAGGAAGGGAGGGGCACGGCCAGGACGGGCAGGTGGGCGGGCCATGGCCAGGGCGGGCGGAAGGAAGGAAGGGCCACGGCCAGGTCGGGCGGGCGGGCGGAAGGAAGGAAGGGCCACGACCAGGGCGGGCGGGCAGAAGGAAGGAAGGGCGGGCCACGGCCAGGGCGGGCGGAAGGAAGGGCGGGCCACGGCCAGGGCGGGCGGGCGGGCGGAAGGAAGGGCGGGCCACGGCCAGGGCGGGCGGGCGGGCGGAAGGAAGGAAGGAAGGAAGGGCGGGCCACGGCCAGGGCGGGCGGGCAGAAGGAAGGAAGGAAGGAAGGGCGGGCCACGGCCAGGGCGGGCGGGCGGGCGGAAGGAAGGGCGGGACACGGCCAGGGCGGGCGGGCGGGCGGAAGGAAGGGCGGGCCACGGCCAGGGCGGGCGGGCGGGCGGGCGGAAGGAAGGGCGGGCCACGGCCAGGGCGGGCGGGCGGGCGGGCGGAAGGAAGGGCGGGCCACGGCCAGGGCGGGCGGGCGGGCGGGCGGAAGGAAGGAAGGGCGGGCCACGGCCATGGCGGGCGGGCAGGCGGAAGGAAGGGCGGGCGGGCCACGGCCAGGGCGGGCGGGCAGGCGGAAGGAAGGGCGGGCGGGCCACGGCCAGGGCGGGCGGGCGGAAGGAAGGGCCACGGCCAGGGCGGGCGGGCGGGCAGGCGGAAGGAAGGGCCACGGCCAGGGCGGGCGGGCGGAAGGAAGGGCCAGGGCCAGGGCGGGCGGGCGGGCGGGCGGAAGGAAGGGCCACGAATAGGGCGGGCGGGCGGAAGGAAGGAAGGAAGGGCGGGCCACGGCCAGGGCGGGCGGGCGGGCGGGCGGAAGGAAGGGCGGGCCACGGCCAGGGCGGGCGGGCGGGCGGGCGGAAGGAAGGAAGGGCGGGCCACGGCCAGGGCGGGCGGGCAGGCGGAAGGAAGGGCGGGCGGGCCACGGCCAGGGCGGGCGGGCGGAAGGAAGGGCCACGGCCAGGGCGGGCGGGCGGGCAGGCGGAAGGAAGGGCCACGGCCAGGGCGGGCGGGCGGAAGGAAGGGCCAGGGCCAGGGCGGGCGGGCGGGCGGGCGGAAGGAAGGGCCACGACTAGGGCGGGCGGGCGGAAGGAAGGAAGGAAGGGCGGGCCACGGCCAGGGCGGGCGGGCGGGCGGAAGGAAGGAAGGGCCGGCCACGGCCAGGGCGGGCGGGCGGAAGGAAGGAAGGGCCGGCCACGGCCAGGGCAGAAGGAAGGAAGGAAGGAAGGAAGGGCCGGCCACGGCCAGGGCGGGCGGGCGGAAGGACGGAAGGAAGGGCCGGCCACGGCCAGGGCGGGCGGGCGGAAGGAAGGAAGGAAGGGCCACGGCCAGGGCGGGCGGGCGGGCGGAAGGAAGGGCGGGCCACGGCCAGGGCGGGCGGGCGGGCGGAAGGAAGGAAGGAAGGGCCACGGCCAGGGCGGGCAGGCGGAAGGAAGGAAGGAAGGGCCACGGCCAGGGCGGGCGGACGGAAGGAAGGGCCACGGCCAGGGCGGGCGGGCGGGCGGAAGGAAGGAAGGGCCACGGCCAGGGCGGGCGGGCGGGCGGAAGGAAGGAAGGGCCACGGCCAGGGCGGGCGGGCGGAAGGAAGGAAGGGCGGGCCATGGCCAGGGCGGGCGGGCGGAAGGAAGGAAGGGCCGGCCACGGCCAGGGCGGGCGGAAGGAAGGGCGGGCCACGGCCAGGGCGGGCGGGCGGAAGGAAGGAAGGAAGGGCCACGGCCAGGGCGGGCGGGCGGGCGGAAGGAAGGAAGGGCCACGGCCAGGGCGGGCGGGCGGAAGGAAGGGCCACGGCCAGGGCGGGCGGGCGGGCGGAAGGAAGGGCCACGGCCAGGGCGGGCGGGCGGGCGGAAGGAAGGAAGGAAGGAAGGAAGGGCCGGCCACGGCCAGGGCGGGCGGGCAGAAGGAAGGAAGGGCCACGGCCAGGGCGGGCGGGCAGAAGGAAGGAAGGGCAGGCCACGGCCAGGGCGGGCGGAAGGGCGGGCCACGGCCAGGGCGGGCGGGCGGGCGGAAGGAAGGGCCACGGCCAGGGCGGGCGGGCGGGCGGAAGGAAGGAAGGAAGGAAGGAAGGGCCGGCCACGGCCAGGGCGGGCGGGCAGAAGGAAGGAAGGGCCACGGCCAGGGCGGGCGGGCAGAAGGAAGGAAGGGCAGGCCACGGCCAGGGCGGGCGGAAGGGCGGGCCACGGCCAGGGCGGGCGGGCGGGCGGAAGGAAGGGCCACGGCCAGGGCGGGCGGGTGGAAGGAAGGGCCACGGCCAGGACCAGCAGGTGGAAGAAAGGAAGGAAGGGCCACGGCCAGGGCGGGCGGGCGGGCGGGCGGAAGGAAGGGCCACGGCCAGGGCGGGCGGGCGGGCGGGCGGAAGGAAGGGCCACGGCCAGGGCGGGCGGGCGGAAGGAAGGAAGGGCCGGCCACGGCCAGGGCGGGCGGAAGGAAGGAAGGAAGGAAGGGCCACAGCCAGGGCGGGCGGGCGGAAGGAAGGAAGGGCCACGGCCAGGGCGGGCGGGCGGAAGGAAGGAAGGAAGGGCCACGGCCAGGGCGGGCGGGCGGAAGGAAGGAAGGAAGGGCCACGGCCAGGGCGGGCGGGCGGAAGGAAGGAAGGGCGGGCCACGGCCAGGGCGGGCGGGCGGAAGGAAGGGCCACGGCCAGGGCGGGCGGGCGGGCGGAAGGAAGGAAGGGCCACGGCCAGGGCGGGCGGGCGGGCGGAAGGAAGGACAGAAGGAAGGGCCGGCCACGGCCAGGGCGGGCGGAAGGAAGGAAGGAAGGGCCGGCCACGGCCAGGGCGGGCGGGCGGAAGGAAGGAAGGAAGGGCCGGCCACGGCCAGGGCGGGCGGGCGGAAGGAAGGAAGGAAGGGCCGGCCACGGCCAGGGCGGGCGGGCGGAAGGAAGGAAGGAAGGGCCGGCCACGGCCAGGGCGGGCAGGCGGAAGGAAGGAAGGAAGGGCCGGCCACGGCCAGGGCGGGCGGGCGGAAGGAAGGAAGGGCGGGCCACGGCCAGGGCGGGCGGGCGGAAGGAAGGAAGGGCGGGCCACGGCCAGGGCGGCCGGGCGGAAGGAAGGAAGGGCGGGCCACGGCCAGGGCGGCCGGACGGAAGGAAGGAAGGGCGGGCCACGGCCAGGGCGGGCGGGCGGGCAGAAGGAAGGAAGGGCGGGCCACGGCCAGGGCGGGCGGGCGGAAGGAAGGAAGGGCGGGCCACGGCCAGGGCGGGCGGGCGGAAGGAAGGAAGGGCGGGCCACGGCCAGGGCGGGCGGGTGGAAGGAAGGAAGGAAGGAAGGAAGGAAGGAAGGGCCGGCCACGGCCAGGGCGGGCGGGCGGGCGGAAGGGCCGGCCACGGCCAGGGCGGGCGGAAGGAAGGGCCACGGCCAGGGCGGGCGGGCGGGCGGAAGGAAGGAAGGGCCACGGCCAGGGCGGGCGGGTGGGCGGAAGGAAGGGCGGGCCACGGCCAGGGCGGGCGGGCGGAAGGAAGGAAGGGCCGGCCACGGCCAGGGCGGGCGGGCGGAAGGAAGGAAGGGCCGGCCACGGCCAGGGCGGGCGGAAGGAAGGAAGGAAGGAAGGGCCACGGCCAGGGCGGGCGGGCGGAAGGAAGGAAGGAAGGGCCACGGCCAGGGCGGGCGGGCGGAAGGAAGGGCCACGGCCAGGGCGGGCGGGCGGAAGGAAGGAAGGAAGGGCCACGGCCAGGGCGGGCGGGCGGAAGGAAGGAAGGGCCGGCCACGGCCAGGGCGGGCGGGCGGAAGGAAGGAAGGAAGGGCCACGGCCAGGGCGGGCGGGCGGAAGGAAGGAAGGGCCACGGCCAGGGCGGGCGGGCGGAAGGAAGGAAGGAAGGGCCACGGCCAGGGCGGGCGGGCCGAAGGAAGGGCCACGGCCAGGGCGGGCGGGCGGAAGGAAGGAAGGAAGGGCCACGGCCAGGGCGGGCGGGCGGGCGGAAGGAAGGAAGGAAGGAAGGAAGGAAGGAAGGAAGTGCCGGCCACGGCCAGGGCGGGCGGGCAGAAGGAAGGAAGGGCCACGGCCAGGGCGGGCGGGCAGAAGGAAGGAAGGGCGGGCCACGGCCAGGGCGGGCGGAAGGGCGGGCCACGGCCAGGGCGGGCGGGCGGGCGGAAGGAAGGGCGGGCGGGCCACGGCCAGGGCGGGCGGGCGGAAGGAAGGGCCACGGCCAGGACCAGCAGGTGGAAGAAAGGAAGGAAGGGCCACGGCCAGGGCGGGCGGGCGGGCGGGCGGAAGGAAGGGCCACGGCCAGGGCGGGCGGGCGGAAGGAAGGAAGGGCCGGCCACGGCCAGGGCGGGCGGGCGGAAGGAAGGAAGGAAGGGCCACGGCCAGGGCGGGCGGGCGGAAGGAAGGAAGGGCCACGGCCAGGGCGGGCGGGCGGAAGGAAGGAAGGAAGGGCCACGGCCAGGGCGGGCGGGCGGAAGGAAGGAAGGGCCACGGCCAGGGCGGGCGGGCGGAAGGAAGGAAGGAAGGGCCACGGCCAGGGCGGGCGGGCGGAAGGAAGGAAGGAAGGGCCGCGGCCAGGGCGGGCGGGCGGAAGGAAGGGCCACGGCCAGGGCGGGCGGGCGGGCGGAAGGAAGGAAGGGCCACGGCCAGGGCGGGCGGGCGGGTGGAAGGAAGGACAGAAGGAAGGGCCGGCCACGGCCAGGGCGGGCGGAAGGAAGGAAGGAAGGGCCGGCCACGGCCAGGGCGGGCGGGCGGAAGGAAGGAAGGAAGGGCCGGCCACGGCCAGGGCGGGCGGAAGGAAGGAAGGAAGGAAGGGCCGGCCACGGCCAGGGCGGGCAGGCGGAAGGAAGGAAGGAAGGGCCGGCCACGGCCAGGGCGGGCCGGCGGAAGGAAGGAAGGGCGGGCCACGGCCAGGGCGGCCGGGCGGAAGGAAGGAAGGGCGGGCCACGGCCAGGGCGGGCGGGCGGGCGGAAGGAAGGGCGGGCCACGGCCAGGGCGGGCGGGCGGGCGGAAGGAAGGAAGGGCGGGCCACGGCCAGGGCGGGCGGAAGGAAGGAAGGAAGGAAGGAAGGAAGGGCCGGCCACGGCCAGGGCGGGCGGGCGGGCGGGCGGAAGGGCCGGCCACGGCCAGGGCGGGCGGAAGGAAGGGCCACGGCCAGGGCGGGCGGGCGGAAGGAAGGAAGGGCCACGGCCAGGGCGGGCGGGCGGGCGGAAGGAAGGAAGGAAGGAAGGAAGGGCCGGCCACGGCCAGGGCGGGCGGGCAGAAGGAAGGAAGGGCCACGGCCAGGGCGGGCAGGCAGAAGGAAGGAAGGGCGGGCCACGGCCAGGGCGGGCGGAAGGGCGGGCCACGGCCAGGGCGGGCGGGCGGGCGGAAGGAAGGGCCACGGCCAGGGCGGGCGGGCGGAAGGAAGGGCCACGGCCAGGACCAGCAGGTGGAAGAAAGGAAGGAAGGGCCACGGCCAGGGCGGGCGGGCGGGCGGGCGGAAGGAAGGGTCACGGCCAGGGCGGGCGGGCGGGTAGAAGGAAGGAAGGGCCACGGCCAGGGCGGGCGGGCGGAAGGAAGGAAGGAAGGGCCACGGCCAGGGCGGGCGGGCGGGCGGAAGGAAGGAAGGAAGGGCCACGGCCAGGGCGGGCGGGCGGAAGGGCCACGGCCAGGGCGGGCGGGCGGAAGGAAGGAAGGGCCACGGCCAGGGCGGGCGGAAGGAAGGAAGGAAGGGCGGGCCACGGCCAGGGCGGGCGGGCGGGCGGCCGGGCGGGCCACGGCCAGGGCGGGCGGGCAGAAGGAAGGAAGGAAGGAAGGAAGGGCGGGCCACGGCCAGGGCAGGCGGGCGGAAGGAAGGGCGGGCCACGGCCAGGGCGGGCGGGCGGAAGGAAGGAAGGAAGGGCGGGCCACGGCCAGGGCGGGCGGGCGGAAGGAAGGAAGGAAGGGCGGGCCACGGCCAGGGCGGGCGGGCGGGCGGGCGGAAGGAAGGGCGGGCCGGCCACGGCCAGGGCGGGCGGGCGGAAGGAAGGAAGGGCGGGCCACGGCCAGGGCGGGCGGGCGGGCGGAAGGAAGGAAGGAAGGAAGGGCGGGCCACGGCCAGGGCGGGCGGGCGGAAGGAAGGAAGGAAGGGCGGGCCACGGCCAGGGCGGGCGGGCGGAAGGAAGGGCGGGCCACGGCCAGGGCGGGCGGGCGGGCGGAAGGAAGGGCGGGCCACGGCCAGGGCGGGCGGGCGGGCGGA
Organism: Dromaius novaehollandiae; assembly: GCF_036370855.1. NCBI lineage: Eukaryota > Metazoa > Chordata > Aves > Casuariiformes > Dromaiidae > Dromaius > Dromaius novaehollandiae. The sequence goes on from NC_088101.1 coordinate 6,514,946, forward strand.
AGGAAGGGCGGGCGGGCCATGGCCAGGGTGGGCGGGCGGGCGGGCGGAAGGAAGGAAGGGCGGGCCACGGCCAGGGCGGGCGGGCGGGCAGAAGGAAGGAAGGGCGGGCCACGGCCAGGGCGGGCGGGCGGGCGGAAGGAAGGAAGGGCGGGCCACGGCCAGGGCTGGCGGGCGGGCGGAAGGAAGGAAGGGCGGGCCACGGCCAGGGCGGGCGGGCGGGCGGAAGGAAGGAAGGGCGGGCCACGGCCAGGGCGGGCGGGCGGGCGGAAGGAAGGAAGGGCGGGCCACGGCCAGGGCGGGCGGGCGGGCGGAAGGAAGGAAGGGCGGGCCACGGCCAGGGCGGGCGGGTGGGCGGAAGGAAGGGCGGGCCACGGCCAGGGCGGGCGGGCTGGCGGAAGGAAGGAAGGGCGGGCCACGGCCAGGGCGGGCGGGCTGGCGGAAGGAAGGAAGGGCGGGCCACGGCCAGGGCGGGCGGGCGGGCGGAAGGAAGGAAGGGCGGGCCACGGCCAGGGCGGGCGGGCGGGCGGAAGGAAGGAAGGGCGGGCCACGGCCAGGGCGGGCGGGCGGGCGGAAGGAAGGAAGGGCGGGCCACGGCCAGGGCGGGCGGGCGGGCGGAAGGAAGGAAGGGCGGGCCACGGCCAGGGCGGGCGGGCGGAAGGAAGGAAGGAAGGGCGGGCCACGGCCAGGGCGGGCGGGCGGAAGGAAGGAAGGAAGGGCGGGCCACGGCCAGGGCGGGCGGGCGGAAGGAAGGAAGGAAGGGCGGGCCACGGCCAGGGCTGGCGGGCGGAAGGAAGGAAGGGCCGGCCACGGCCAGGGCGGGCGGGCGGAAGGAAGGAAGGGCCGGCCACGGCCAGGGCGGGCGGGCGGAAGGAAGGAAGGGCGGGCCACGGCCAGGGCGGGCGGGCGGAAGGAAGGAAGGAAGGGCGGGCCATGGCCAGGGCGGGCGGGCGGGCGGAAGGAAGGGCGGGCCACGGCCAGGGCGGGCGGGCGGAAGGAAGGTAGGAAGGAAGGGCCACGGCCAGGGCGGGCGGGCGGGCGGGAGGAAGGAAGGGCCACGGCCAGGGCGGGCGGAAGGAAGGAAGGAAGGGAGGGGCACGGCCAGGACGGGCAGGCGGGCGGGCCACGGGCAGGGCGGGCGGGCGGAAGGAAGGAAGGGCCACGGCCAGGGCGGGCGGGCGGAAGGAAGGAAGGAAGGAAGGAAGGAAGGGCCGGCCACGGCCAGGGCGGGCGGGCAGAAGGAAGGAAGGGCCACGGCCAGGGCGGGCGGGCAGAAGGAAGGAAGGGCGGGCCACGGCCAGGGCGGGCGGAAGGGCGGGCCACGGCCAGGGCGGGCGGGCGGGCGGAAGGAAGGGCCACGGCCAGGGCGGGCGGGCGGAAGGAAGGGCCACGGCCAGGACCAGCAGGTGGAAGAAAGGAAGGAAGGGCCACGGCCAGGGCGGGCGGGCGGGCGGGCGGAAGGAAGGGCCACGGCCAGGGCGGGCGGGCGGGTAGAAGGAAGGAAGGGCCACGGCCAGGGCGGGCGGGCGGGCGGGCGGAAGGAAGGGCCACGGCCAGGGCGGGCGGGCGGGCGGAAGGAAGGAAGGAAGGGCCACGGCCAGGGCGGGCGGGCGGGCGGAAGGAAGGAAGGGCCACGGCCAGGGCGGGCGGGCGGAAGGGCCACGGCCAGGGCGGGCGGGCGGAAGGAAGGGCGGGCCACGGCCAGGGCGGGCGGAAGGAAGGAAGGAAGGGCGGGCCACGGCCAGGGCGGGCGGGCGGGCGGGCGGGCGGGCCACGGCCAGGGCGGGCGGGCAGAAGGAAGGAAGGAAGGAAGGAAGGGCGGGCCACGGCCAGGGCGGGCCGGCGGGCGGAAGGAAGGGCGGGCCACGGCCAGGGCGGGCGGGCGGAAGGAAGGAAGGAAGGGCGGGCCACGGCCAGGGCGGGCGGAAGGAAGGAAGGAAGGAAGGGCGGGCCACGGCCAGGGCGGGCGGGCGGGCGGAAGGAAGGGCGGGCCACGGCCAGGGCGGGCGGGCGGAAGGAAGGAAGGAAGGGCGGGCCACGGCCAGGGCGGGCGGAAGGAAGGACAGAAGGAAGGGCCGGCCACGGCCAGGGCGGGCGGAAGGAAGGAAGGAAGGGCCGGCCACGGCCAGGGCGGGCGGGCGGAAGGAAGGAAGGAAGGGCCGGCCACGGCCAGGGCGGGCGGGCGGAAGGAAGGAAGGAAGGGCCGGCCACGGCCAGGGCGGGCGGGCGGAAGGAAGGAAGGAAGGGCCGGCCACGGCCAGGGCGGGCAGGCGGAAGGAAGGAAGGAAGGGCCGGCCACGGCCAGGGCGGGCGGGCGGAAGGAAGGAAGGGCGGGCCACGGCCAGGGCGGGCGGGCGGAAGGAAGGAAGGGCGGGCCACGGCCAGGGCGGCCGGGCGGAAGGAAGGAAGGGCGGGCCACGGCCAGGGCGGCCGGACGGAAGGAAGGAAGGGCGGGCCACGGCCAGGGCGGGCGGGCGGGCGGAAGGAAGGAAGGGCGGGCCACGGCCAGGGCGGGCGGGCGGAAGGAAGGAAGGGCGGGCCACGGCCAGGGCGGGCGGGCGGAAGGAAGGAAGGGCGGGCCACGGCCAGGGCGGGCGGGTGGAAGGAAGGAAGGAAGGAAGGAAGGAAGGAAGGGCCGGCCACGGCCAGGGCGGGCGGGCGGGCGGAAGGGCCGGCCACGGCCAGGGCGGGCGGAAGGAAGGGCCACGGCCAGGGCGGGCGGGCGGGCGGAAGGAAGGAAGGGCCACGGCCAGGGCGGGCGGGTGGGCGGAAGGAAGGGCGGGCCACGGCCAGGGCGGGCGGGCGGAAGGAAGGAAGGGCCGGCCACGGCCAGAGCGGGCGGGCGGAAGGAAGGAAGGGCCGGCCACGGCCAGGGCGGGCGGAAGGAAGGAAGGAAGGAAGGGCCACGGCCAGGGCGGGCGGGCGGAAGGAAGGAAGGAAGGGCCACGGCCAGGGCGGGCGGGCGGAAGGAAGGGCCACGGCCAGGGCGGGCGGGCGGAAGGAAGGAAGGAAGGGCCACGGCCAGGGCGGGCGGGCGGAAGGAAGGAAGGGCCGGCCACGGCCAGGGCGGGCGGGCGGAAGGAAGGAAGGAAGGGCCACGGCCAGGGCGGGCGGGCGGAAGGAAGGAAGGGCCACGGCCAGGGCGGGCGGGCGGAAGGAAGGAAGGAAGGGCCACGGCCAGGGCGGGCGGGCCGAAGGAAGGGCCACGGCCAGGGCGGGCGGGCGGAAGGAAGGAAGGAAGGGCCACGGCCAGGGCGGGCGGGCGGGCGGAAGGAAGGAAGGAAGGAAGGAAGGAAGGAAGGAAGTGCCGGCCACGGCCAGGGCGGGCGGGCAGAAGGAAGGAAGGGCCACGGCCAGGGCGGGCGGGCAGAAGGAAGGAAGGGCGGGCCACGGCCAGGGCGGGCGGAAGGGCGGGCCACGGCCAGGGCGGGCGGGCGGGCGGAAGGAAGGGCCACGGCCAGGGCGGGCGGGCGGAAGGAAGGGCCACGGCCAGGACCAGCAGGTGGAAGAAAGGAAGGAAGGGCCACGGCCAGGGCGGGCGGGCGGGCGGGCGGAAGGAAGGGCCACGGCCAGGGCGGGCGGGCGGAAGGAAGGAAGGGCCGGCCACGGCCAGGGCGGGCGGGCGGAAGGAAGGAAGGAAGGGCCACGGCCAGGGCGGGCGGGCGGAAGGAAGGAAGGGCCACGGCCAGGGCGGGCGGGCGGAAGGAAGGAAGGAAGGGCCACGGCCAGGGCGGGCGGGCGGAAGGAAGGAAGGAAGGGCCACGGCCAGGGCGGGCGGGCGGAAGGAAGGAAGGAAGGGCCACGGCCAGGGCGGGCGGGCGGAAGGAAGGAAGGAAGGGCCGCGGCCAGGGCGGGCGGGCGGAAGGAAGGGCCACGGCCAGGGCGGGCGGGCGGGCGGAAGGAAGGAAGGGCCACGGCCAGGGCGGGCGGGCGGGTGGAAGGAAGGACAGAAGGAAGGGCCGGCCACGGCCAGGGCGGGCGGAAGGAAGGAAGGAAGGGCCGGCCACGGCCAGGGCGGGCGGGCGGAAGGAAGGAAGGAAGGGCCGGCCACGGCCAGGGCGGGCGGAAGGAAGGAAGGAAGGAAGGGCCGGCCACGGCCAGGGCGGGCAGGCGGAAGGAAGGAAGGAAGGGCCGGCCACGGCCAGGGCGGGCCGGCGGAAGGAAGGAAGGGCGGGCCACGGCCAGGGCGGCCGGGCGGAAGGAAGGAAGGGCGGGCCACGGCCAGGGCGGGCGGGCGGGCGGAAGGAAGGGCGGGCCACGGCCAGGGCGGGCGGGCGGGCGGAAGGAAGGAAGGGCGGGCCACGGCCAGGGCGGGCGGAAGGAAGGAAGGAAGGAAGGAAGGAAGGGCCGGCCACGGCCAGGGCGGGCGGGCGGGCGGGCGGAAGGGCCGGCCACGGCCAGGGCGGGCGGAAGGAAGGGCCACGGCCAGGGCGGGCGGGCGGAAGGAAGGAAGGGCCACGGCCAGGGCGGGCGGGCGGGCGGAAGGAAGGAAGGAAGGAAGGAAGGGCCGGCCACGGCCAGGGCGGGCGGGCAGAAGGAAGGAAGGGCCACGGCCAGGGCGGGCAGGCAGAAGGAAGGAAGGGCGGGCCACGGCCAGGGCGGGCGGAAGGGCGGGCCACGGCCAGGGCGGGCGGGCGGGCGGAAGGAAGGGCCACGGCCAGGGCGGGCGGGCGGAAGGAAGGGCCACGGCCAGGACCAGCAGGTGGAAGAAAGGAAGGAAGGGCCACGGCCAGGGCGGGCGGGCGGGCGGGCGGAAGGAAGGGTCACGGCCAGGGCGGGCGGGCGGGTAGAAGGAAGGAAGGGCCACGGCCAGGGCGGGCGGGCGGAAGGAAGGAAGGAAGGGCCACGGCCAGGGCGGGCGGGCGGGCGGAAGGAAGGAAGGAAGGGCCACGGCCAGGGCGGGCGGGCGGGCGGAAGGAAGGAAGGGCCACGGCCAGGGCGGGCGGGCGGAAGGGCCACGGCCAGGGCGGGCGGAAGGAAGGAAGGGCCACGGCCAGGGCGGGCGGAAGGAAGGAAGGAAGGGCGGGCCACGGCCAGGGCGGGCGGGCGGGCGGCCGGGCGGGCCACGGCCAGGGCGGGCGGGCAGAAGGAAGGAAGGAAGGAAGGAAGGGCGGGCCACGGCCAGGGCAGGCGGGCGGAAGGAAGGGCGGGCCACGGCCAGGGCGGGCGGGCGGAAGGAAGGAAGGAAGGGCGGGCCACGGCCAGGGCGGGCGGGCGGAAGGAAGGAAGGAAGGGCGGGCCACGGCCAGGGCGGGCGGGCGGGCGGGCGGAAGGAAGGGCGGGCCGGCCACGGCCAGGGCGGGCGGGCGGAAGGAAGGAAGGGCGGGCCACGGCCAGGGCGGGCGGGCGGGCGGAAGGAAGGAAGGAAGGAAGGGCGGGCCACGGCCAGGGCGGGCGGGCGGAAGGAAGGAAGGAAGGGCGGGCCACGGCCAGGGCGGGCGGGCGGAAGGAAGGGCGGGCCACGGCCAGGGCGGGCGGGCGGGCGGAAGGAAGGGCGGGCCACGGCCAGGGCGGGCGGGCGGGCGGAAGGAAGGGCGGGCGGGCCATGGCCAGGGTGGGCGGGCGGGCGGGCGGAAGGAAGGAAGGGCGGGCCACGGCCAGGGCGGGCGGGCGGGCAGAAGGAAGGAAGGGCGGGCCACGGCCAGGGCGGGCGGGCGGGCGGAAGGAAGGAAGGGCGGGCCACGGCCAGGGCTGGCGGGCGGGCGGAAGGAAGGAAGGGCGGGCCACGGCCAGGGCGGGCGGGCGGGCGGAAGGAAGGAAGGGCGGGCCACGGCCAGGGCGGGCGGGCGGGCGGAAGGAAGGAAGGGCGGGCCACGGCCAGGGCGGGCGGGCGGGCGGAAGGAAGGAAGGGCGGGCCACGGCCAGGGCGGGCGGGTGGGCGGAAGGAAGGGCGGGCCACGGCCAGGGCGGGCGGGCTGGCGGAAGGAAGGAAGGGCGGGCCACGGCCAGGGCGGGCGGGCTGGCGGAAGGAAGGAAGGGCGGGCCACGGCCAGGGCGGGCGGGCGGGCGGAAGGAAGGAAGGGCGGGCCACGGCCAGGGCGGGCGGGCGGGCGGAAGGAAGGAAGGGCGGGCCACGGCCAGGGCGGGCGGGCGGGCGGAAGGAAGGAAGGGCGGGCCACGGCCAGGGCGGGCGGGCGGGCGGAAGGAAGGAAGGGCGGGCCACGGCCAGGGCGGGCGGGCGGAAGGAAGGAAGGAAGGGCGGGCCACGGCCAGGGCGGGCGGGCGGAAGGAAGGAAGGAAGGGCGGGCCACGGCCAGGGCGGGCGGGCGGAAGGAAGGAAGGAAGGGCGGGCCACGGCCAGGGCGGGCGGGCGGAAGGAAGGAAGGGCCGGCCACGGCCAGGGCGGGCGGGCGGAAGGAAGGAAGGGCCGGCCACGGCCAGGGCGGGCGGGCGGAAGGAAGGAAGGGCGGGCCACGGCCAGGGCGGGCGGGCGGAAGGAAGGAAGGAAGGGCGGGCCATGGCCAGGGCGGGCGGGCGGGCGGAAGGAAGGGCGGGCCACGGCCAGGGCGGGCGGGCGGAAGGAAGGTAGGAAGGAAGGGCCACGGCCAGGGCGGGCGGGCGGGCGGGAGGAAGGAAGGGCCACGGCCAGGGCGGGCGGAAGGAAGGAAGGAAGGGAGGGGCACGGCCAGGACGGGCAGGCGGGCGGGCCACGGGCAGGGCGGGCGGGCGGAAGGAAGGAAGGGCCACGGCCAGGGCGGGCGGGCGGAAGGAAGGAAGGAAGGAAGGAAGGAAGGGCCGGCCACGGCCAGGGCGGGCGGGCAGAAGGAAGGAAGGGCCACGGCCAGGGCGGGCGGGCAGAAGGAAGGAAGGGCGGGCCACGGCCAGGGCGGGCGGAAGGGCGGGCCACGGCCAGGGCGGGCGGGCGGGCGGAAGGAAGGGCCACGGCCAGGGCGGGCGGGCGGAAGGAAGGGCCACGGCCAGGACCAGCAGGTGGAAGAAAGGAAGGAAGGGCCACGGCCAGGGCGGGCGGGCGGGCGGGCGGAAGGAAGGGCCACGGCCAGGGCGGGCGGGCGGGTAGAAGGAAGGAAGGGCCACGGCCAGGGCGGGCGGGCGGGCGGGCGGAAGGAAGGGCCACGGCCAGGGCGGGCGGGCGGGCGGAAGGAAGGAAGGAAGGGCCACGGCCAGGGCGGGCGGGCGGGCGGAAGGAAGGAAGGGCCACGGCCAGGGCGGGCGGGCGGAAGGGCCACGGCCAGGGCGGGCGGGCGGAAGGAAGGGCGGGCCACGGCCAGGGCGGGCGGAAGGAAGGAAGGAAGGGCGGGCCACGGCCAGGGCGGGCGGGCGGGCGGGCGGGCGGGCCACGGCCAGGGCGGGCGGGCAGAAGGAAGGAAGGAAGGAAGGAAGGGCGGGCCACGGCCAGGGCGGGCCGGCGGGCGGAAGGAAGGGCGGGCCACGGCCAGGGCGGGCGGGCGGAAGGAAGGAAGGAAGGGCGGGCCACGGCCAGGGCGGGCGGAAGGAAGGAAGGAAGGAAGGGCGGGCCACGGCCAGGGCGGGCGGGCGGGCGGGCGGAAGGAAGGGCGGGCCGGCCACGGCCAGGGCGGGCGGGCGGAAGGAAGGAAGGGCGGGCCACGGCCAGGGCGGGCGGGCGGGCGGAAGGAAGGAAGGAAGGAAGGGCGGGCCACGGCCAGGGCGGGCGGGCGGGCGGAAGGAAGGAAGGAAGGGCGGGCCACGGCCAGGGCGGGCGGGCGGAAGGAAGGGCGGGCCACGGCCAGGGCGGGCGGGCGGGCGGAAGGAAGGGCGGGCCACGGCCAGGGCGGGTGGGCGGGCGGAAGGAAGGGCGGGCCACGGCCAGGGCGGGCGGGCCGGCGGAAGGAAGGAAGGGCGGGCCACGGCCAGGGCGGGCGGGCGGGCGGAAGGAAGGAAGGGCGGGCCACGGCCAGGGCGGGCGGGCGGAAGGAAGGAAGGAAGGGCGGGCCACGGCCAGGGCGGGCGGGCGGAAGGAAGGAAGGAAGGGCGGGCCACGGCCAGGGCGGGCGGGCGGAAGGAAGGAAGGGCCGGCCACGGCCAGGGCGGGCGGGCGGAAGGAAGGAAGGAAGGGCGGGCCATGGCCAGGGCGGGCGGGCGGGCGGAAGGAAGGGCGGGCCACGGCCAGGGCGGGCGGGCGGAAGGAAGGTAGGAAGGAAGGGCCACGGCCAGGGCGGGCGGGCAGGCAGGCGGAAGGAAGGGCGGGCCACGGCCAGGGCGGGCGGGCAGGCGGAAGGAAGGGCGGGCGGGCCACGGCCAGGGCGGGCGGGCGGGCGGGCGGACGGAAGGAAGGGCGGGCCACGGCCAGGGCGGGCGGGCGGGCGGAAGGAAGGAAGGGCGGGCCACGGCCAGGGCGGGCGGGCGGGCGGGCGGAAGGGCCGGCCACGGCCAGGGCGGGCGGAAGGAAGGGCCACGGCCAGGGCGGGCGGGCGGGCGGGCGGAAGGAAGGGCCACGGCCAGGGCGGGCGGGCGGGCGGAAGGAAGGAAGGGCGGGCCACGGCCAGGGCGGGCGGGCGGAAGGAAGGAAGGAAGGGCGGGCCACGGCCAGGGCGGGCGGGCGGGCGGAAGGAAGGAAGGGCGGGCCACGGCCAGGGCGGGCGGAAGGAAGGAAGGGCCGGCCACGGCCAGGGCGGGCGGGCGGGCGGAAGGAAGGAAGGGCGGGCCACGGCCAGGGCGGGCGGGCGGAAGGAAGGAAGGGCGGGCCACGGCCAGGGCGGGCGGGCGGAAGGAAGGAAGGGCGGGCCACGGCCAGGGCGGGACGGCGGGCGGAAGGAAGGAAGGGCGGGCCACGGCCAGGGCGGGCCGGCGGGCGGAAGGAAGGAAGGGCGGGCCACGGCCAGGGCGGGCGGGCGGGCGGAAGGAAGGAAGGGCGGGCCACGGCCAGGGCGGGCGGGCGGGCGGAAGGAAGGAAGGGCGGGCCACGGCCAGGGCGGGCGGGCGGAAGGAAGGAAGGAAGGGCGGGCCACGTCCAGGGCGGGCGGGCGGGCGGAAGGAAGGAAGGGCGGGCCACGGCCAGGGCGGGCGGGCGGGCGGAAGGAAGGAAGGGCGGGCCACGGCCAGGGCGGGCGGAAGGAAGGAAGGGCGGGCCACAGCCAGGGCGGGCGGGCGGAAGGAAGGAAGGAAGGGCCACGGCCAGGGCGGGCGGGCGGAAGGAAGGAAGGGCGGGCCACGGCCAGGGCGGGCGGGCGGAAGGAAGGAAGGGCCGGCCACGGCCAGGGCGGGCGGAAGGAAGGAAGGAAGGGCGGGCCACGGCCAGGGCGGGCGGGCGGGCGGAAGGAAGGAAGGAAGGGCGGGCCACGGCCAGGGCGGGCGGGCGGGCGGAAGAAAGGGCTGGCCACGACCAGGGCGGGCGGGCGGGAGGAAGGAAGGAAGGGCCACGGCCAGGGCGGGCGGGCGGGCGGAAGGAAGGAAGGAAGGAAGGAAGGAAGGAAGGGGGGCCACGGCCAGGGCGGGCGGGCGGGCGGGCGGAAGGGCCGGCCACGGCCAGGGCGGGCGGAAGGAAGGGCCACGGCCAGGGCGGGCGGGCGGGCGGGCGGAAGGAAGGGCCACGGCCAGGGCGGGCGGGCGGGCGGAAGGAAGGAAGGGCGGGCCACGGCCAGGGCGGGCGGGCGGAAGGAAGGAAGGAAGGGCGGGCCACGGCCAGGGCGGGCGGGCGGGCGGAAGGAAGGAAGGGCGGGCCACGGCCAGGGCGGGCGGAAGGAAGGAAGGGCCGGCCACGGCCAGGGCGGGCGGGCGGGCGGAAGGAAGGAAGGGCGGGCCACGGCCAGGGCGGGCGGGCGGAAGGAAGGAAGGGCGGGCCAGGGCCAGGGCGAGCGGGCGGAAGGAAGGAAGGGCGGGCCACGGCCAGGGCGGGCCGGCGGGCGGAAGGAAGGAAGGGCGGGCCACGGCCAGGGCGGGCCGGCGGGCGGAAGGAAGGAAGGGCGGGCCACGGCCAGGGCGGGCGGGCGGGCGGAAGGAAGGAAGGGCGGGCCACGGCCAGGGCGGGCGGGCGGGCGGAAGGAAGGAAGGGCGGGCCACGGCCAGGGCGGGCGGGCGGGCGGAAGGAAGGAAGGGCGGGCCACGGCCAGGGCGGGCGGGCGGGCGGAAGGAAGGAAGGGCGGGCCACGGCCAGGGCGGGCGGGCGGGCGGAAGGAAGGAAGGGCGGGCCACGGCCAGGGCGGGCGGAAGGAAGGAAGGGCGGGCCACAGCCAGGGCGGGCGGGCGGGCAGAAGGAAGGAAGGGCCACGGCCAGGGCGGGCGGGCGGAAGGAAGGAAGGGCGGGCCACGGCCAGGGCGGGCGGGCGGAAGGAAGGAAGGGCCGGCCACGGCCAGGGCGGGCGGAAGGAAGGAAGGAAGGGCGGGCCACGGCCAGGGCGGGCGGGCGGGCGGAAGGAAGGAAGGAAGGGCGGGCCACGGCCAGGGCGGGCGGGCGGGCGGAAGAAAGGGCTGGCCACGACCAGGGCGGGCGGGCGGGAGGAAGGAAGGAAGGGCCACGGCCAGGGCGGGCGGGCGGAAGGAAGGAAGGAAGGGCCGGCCACGGCCAGGGCGGGCGGGCGGAAGGAAGGAAGGGCCGGCCACGGCCAGGGCGGGCGGGCGAAAGGAAGGAAGGGCCGGCCACGGCCAGGGCGGGCGGGCGGATGGAAGGGCCGGCCACGGCCAGGGCGGGCGGGCGGAAGGAAGGAAGGGCGGGCCACGGCCAGGGCGGGCGGGCGGAAGGAAGGAAGGGCCGGCCACGGCCAGGGCGGGCGGGCGGAAGGAAGGAAGGGCCGGCCACGACCAGGGCGGGCGGAAGGAAGGAAGGAAGGGCCGGCCACGGCCAGGGCGGGCGGGCGGAAGGAAGGAAGGGCCGGCCACGGCCAGGGCGGGCGGGCGGAAGGAAGGAAGGGCCGGCCACGGCCAGGGCGGGCGGGCGGAAGGAAGGAAGGGCCGGCCACGGCCAGGGCGGGCGGGCGGAAGGAAGGAAGGGCCGGCCACGGCCAAGGCGGGCGGGCGGAAGGAAGGAAGGAAGGGCCGGCCACGGCCAGGGCGGGCGGGCGGAATGAAGGAAGGAAGGGCCGGCCACGGCCAGGGCGGGCGGGCGGAAGGAAGGAAGGAAGGGCCACGGCCAGGGCGGGCGGGCGGAAGGAAGGAAGGAAGGGCCACGGCCAGGGCGGGCGGGCGGAAGGAAGGGCCACGGCCAGGGCGGGCGGGCGGGCGGAAGGAAGGAAGGGCCACGGCCAGGGCGGGCGGGCGGGCGGAAGGAAGGAAGGGCCACGGCCAGGGCGGGCGGGCGGGCGGAAGGAAGGGCCGGCCACGGCCAGGGCGGGCGGGCGGAAGGAAGGAAGGGCGGGCCACGGCCAGGGCGGGCGGGCGGAAGGAAGGAAGGAAGGGCGGGCCATGGCCAGGGCGGGCGGGCGGGCGGGCGGAAGGAAGGGCCACGGCCAGGGCGGGCGGGCGGAAGGAAGGTAGGAAGGAAGGGCCACGGCCAGGGCGGGCGGGCGGGCGGGAGGAAGGAAGGGCCACGGCCAGGGCGGGCGGAAGGAAGGAAGGAAGGGAGGGGCACGGCCAGGACGGGCAGGCGGGCGGGCCACGGGCAGGGCGGGCGGGCGGAAGGAAGGGCCACGGCCACGGCGGGCGGGCGGGCGGAAGGAAGGAAGGGCCACGGCCAGGGCGGGCGGGCGGAAGGAAGGGCCACGGCCAGGGCGGGCGGGCGGAAGGAAGGGCCACGGCCAGGGCGGGCGGGCGGAAGGAAGGAAGGGCGGGCCACGGCCAGGGCGGGCGGGCGGGCGGGCGGAAGGAAGGAAGGAAGTAAGGAAGGGCGGGCCACGGCCAGGGCGGGCGGGCGGAAGGAAGGAAGGAAGGAAGGGCGGGCCACGGCCAGGGCGGGCGGGCAGAAGGAAGGAAGGGCTGGCCACGGCCAGGGCGGGCGGGCGGGAGGAAGGAAGGAAGGGCCATGGCCAGGGCGGGCGGGCGGGCGGAAGGAAGGAAGGGCCGGCCACGGCCAGGGCGGGCGGGCGGAAGGAAGGAAGGGCCGGCCACGGCCAGGGCGGGCGGGCGGAAGGAAGGAAGGGCCGGCCACGGCCAGGGCGGGCGGGCGGAAGGAAGGAAGGGCCGGCCACGGCCAGGGCGGGCGGGCGGAAGGAAGGAAGGGCGGGCCACGGCCAGGGCGGGCGGGCGGAAGGAAGGAAGGGCCGGCCACGGCCAGGGCGGGCCGGCGGGCGGAAGGAAGGAAGGGCCGGCCACGGCCAGGGCGGGCGGGCGGAAAGAAGGAAGGGCCGGCCACGGCCAGGGCGGGCGGAAGGAAGGAAGGAAGGGCCGGCCACGGCCAGGGCGGGCGGCGGAAGGAAGGAAGGAAGGGCCGGCCACGGCCAGGGCGGGGGCGGAAGGAAGGAAGGAAGGGCCCGCCCACGGCCAGGGCGGGTGGGCGGAAGGAAGGAAGGAAGGGCCGGCCACGGCCAGGGCGGGCGGGCGGAAGGAAGGAAGGAAGGGCCATGGCCAGGGCGGGCGGGCGGAAGGAAGGAAGGAAGGGCCACGGCCAGGGCGGGCGGGCGGGCGGAAGGAAGGAAGGGCCGGCCACGGCCAGGGCGGCGGGCGGAAGGAAGGAAGGAAGGGCCGGCCACGGCCAGGGCGGGCGGGCGGAAGGAAGGAAGGGCGGGCCACGGCCAGGGCGGGCAGGCGGAAGGAAGGAAGGGCGGGCCACGGCCAGGGCGGGCAGGCGGAAGGAAGGAAGGGCCACGGCCAGGGCGGAAGGAAGGAAGGAAGGGCGGGCCACGGCCAGGGCGGGCGGGCGAAGGAAGGAAGGAAGGAAGGAAGGAAGGAAGGAAGGGCGGGCCACGGCCAGGGCGGGAGAGCAGAAGGAAGGAAGGAAGGAAGGAAGGGCCACGGCCAGGGCGGGCGGGCGGAAGGAAGGGCGGGCCACGGCCAGGGCGGGCGGGCGGGCGGAAGGAAGGGCGGGCCACGGCCAGGGCGGGCGGGCGGAAGGAAGGAAGGGCGGGCCACGGCCAGGGCGGGCGGGCGGAAGGAAGGAAGGGCAGGCCACGGCCAGGGCGGGCGGGCGGGCGGGCGGGCCACGGCCAGGGCGGGCGGGCGGGCGGGCGGAAGGAAGGGCGGGCCACGGCCAGGGCGGGCGGGCGGAAGGAAGGAAGGGCGGGCCACGGCCAGGGCGGGCGGGCGGAAGGAAGGAAGGGCGGGCCACGGCCAGGGCGGGCGGGCGGAAGGAAGGAAGGGCGGGCCACGGCCAGGGCGGGCGGGCGGAAGGAAGGAAGGGCGGGCCACGGCCAGGGCGGGCGGGCGGAAGGAAGGAAGGGCGGGCCACGGCCAGGGCGGGCGGGCGAAGGAAGGAAGGGCCACGGCCAGGGCGGGCGGAAGGAAGGAAGGAAGGAAGGAAGGAAGGGCCGGCCACGGCCAGGGTGGAAGGGCCGGCCACGGCCAGGGCGGAAGGGCGGGCGGGCGGAAGGGCCGGCCACGGCCAGGGCGGGCGGAAGGAAGGGCCACGGCCAGGGCGGGCGGGCGGGCGGAAAGAAGGAAGGGCCGGCCACGGCCAGGGCGGGCGGGCGGGCGGGCGGGTGGAAGGAAGGAAGGAAGGAAGGAAGGAAGGGCCGGCCACGGCCAGGGCGGGCGGGCAGAAGGAAGGAAGGGCCACGGCCAGAGCGGGCGGGCAGAAGGAAGGAAGGGCGGGCCACGGCCAGGGCGGGCGGGAGGGCAGGCGGAAGGGCGGGCCACGGCCAGGGCGGGCAGGAGGGCGGGCCACGGCCAGGGCGGGCAGGAGGGCAGAAGGAAGGGCCACGGCCAGGGCGGGCGGGCGGAAGGAAGGGCCATGGCCAGGGCGGGCGGGCGGGCGGGCGGAAGGAAGGGCCACGGCCAGGGCGGGCGGGCGGAAGGAAGGGCCACGGCCAGGGCGGGCGGGCGGAAGGAAGGGCCGGCCACGGCCAGGGCGGGCGGGCAGGCGGGCGGAAGGAAGGGCCACGGCCAGGGCGGGCGGGCGGGAGGAAGGAAGGAAGGGCCACGGCCAGGGCGGGCGGGCGGGCGGGCGGAAGGAAGGAAGGGCCACGGCCAGGGCGGGCGGGCGGAAGGAAGGAAGGGCCACGGCCAGGGCGGGCGGGCGGAAGGAAGGGCCACGGCCAGGGCGGACGGGCGGGCGGGCGGAAGGAAGGGCCACGGCCAGGGCGGGCGGAAGGAAGGAAGGGCCACGGCCAGGGCGGGCGGGCGGGCGGAAGGAAGGAAGGGCCACGGCCAGGGCGGGCGGGCGGGCGGAAGGGAGGGCCACGGCCAGGGCGGGCGGGCGGGCGGGCGGAAGGAAGGGAGGGCCACGGCCAGGGCGGGCGGAAGGAAGGGCCACGGCCAGGGCGGGCGGGCGGAAGGAAGGGCCACGGCCAGGGCGGGAGGGCGGAAGGAAGGGCCACGGCCAGGGCGGGCGGGCGGGCGGAAGGAAGGGCCACGGCCAGGGCGGGCGGAAGGAAGGAAGGGCCACGGCCAGGGCGGGCGGGCAGAGGGAAGGAAGGAAGGGCCACGGCCAGGGCGGGCGGGCGGAAGGAAGGAAGGGCCACGGCCAGGGCGGGCGGGCGGAAGGAAGGGCCACGGCCAGGGCGGGCGGGCGGAAGGAAGGAAGGGCCACGGCCAGGGCGGGCGGGCGGAAGGAAGGAAGGGCCACGGCCAGGGCGGGCGGGCGGAAGGAAGGGCCACGGCCAGGGCGGGCGGGCGGAAGGAAGGAAGGGCCACGGCCAGGGCGGGCGGGCGGAAGGAAGGGCCACGGCCAGGGCGGGCGGGCGGGCGGGCGAAGGAAGGGCCACGGCCAGGGCGGGCGGGCGGGCGGAAGGAAGGGCCACGGCCAAGGCGGGCGGAAGGAAGGAAGGAAGGAAGGGCCACGGCCAGGGCGGGCGGGCGGAAGGAAGGAAGGAAGGAAGGGCCGGCCACGGCCAGCACGGGCGGGCAGAAGGAAGGGCCGGCCATGGCCAGGGCGGGCGGGCAGAAGGAAGGAAGGGCCAGCCACGGCCAGGGCGGGCGGGCAGAAGGAAGGAAGGGCCGGCCACGGCCAGGGCGGGCGGGCAGAAGGAAGGAAGGGCCGGGCACGGCCAGGGCGGGTGGGCAGAAGGAAGGAAGGGCCGGCCACGGCCAGGGCGGGCGGGCAGAAGGAAGGAAGGGCCGGCCACGGCCAGGGCGGGCGGGCGGGCGGAAGGGCCGGCCACAGCCAGGGCGGGCGGGCAGAAGGAAGGAAGGGCCACAGCCAGGGCGGGCGGGCAGAAGGAAGGAAGGAAGGAAGGAAGGAAGGAAGGAAGGAAGGAAGGAAGGGCGGGCCACGGCCAGGGCGGGCGGGCGGAAGGAAGGAAGGAAGGGCCGGCCACGGCCAGGGCGGGCGGGCAGAAGGAAGGAAGGGCGGGCCACGGCCAGGGCGGGCGGGCAGAAGGAAAGAAGGGCCACGGCCAGGGCGGGTGGGCAGAAGGAAGGGCCGGCCACGGCCAGGGCGGGCGGGCAGAAGGAAGGAAGGGCCACGGCCAGGGCGGGCGGGCAGAAGGAAGGGCCGGCCACGGCCAGGGCGGGCGGGCGGGCGGAAGGAAGGAAGGGCGGGCCACGGCCAGGGCGGGCGGAAGGAAGGAAGGGCCGGCCACGGCCAGGGCGGGCGGGCGGGCGGAAGGAAGGAAGGGCCGGCCACGGCCAGGGCGGGCGGGCGGGCGGGCGGAAGGAAGGGCCGGCCACGGCCAGGGCGGGCGGAAGGAAGGAAGGGCCGGCCACGGCCAGGGCGGGCGGGCGGGCGGAAGGAAGGAAGGGCCGGCCACGGCCAGGGCGGGCGGGCGGGCGGAAGGAAGGAAGGAAGGGCCACGGCCAGGGCGGGCGGGCGGGCGGAAGGAAGGAAGGGCCGGCCACGGCCAGGGCGGGCGGAAGGAAGGAAGGGCCGGCCACGGCCAGGGCGGGCGGGCGGAAGGAAGGAAGGGCCGGCCACGGCCAGGGCGGGCGGGCGGAAGGAAGGAAGGAAGGGCCGGCCACGGCCAGGGCGGGCGGAAGGAAGGAAGGAAGGGCCGGCCACGGCCAGGGCGGGCGGAAGGAAGGAAGGGCCAGCCACGGCCAGGGCGGGCGGGCGGAAGGAAGGAAGGGCCAGCCACGGCCAGGGCGGGCGGGCGGAAGGAAGGAAGGGCCGGCCACGGCCAGGGCGGGCGGGCGGAAGGAAGGAAGGGCCGGCCACGGCCAGGGCGGGCGGGCGGAAGGAAGGAAGGAAGGGCCGGCCACGGCCAGGGCGGGCGGGCGGAAGGAAGGAAGGGCCGGCCACGGCCAGGGCGGGCGGGCGGAAGGAAGGAAGGGCCGGCCACGGCCAGGGCGGGCGGGCGGAAGGAAGGAAGGAAGGGCCGGCCACGGCCAGGGCGGGCGGGCGGAAGGAAGGAAGGGCCGGCCACGGCCAGGGCGGGCGGGCAGAAGGAAGGAAGGGCCGGCCACGGCCAGGGCGGGCGGGCGGAAGGAAGGAAGGGCCGGCCACGGCCAGGGCGGGCGGGCAGAAGGAAGGAAGGGCCGGCCACGGCCAGGGCGGGCGGGCGGAAGGAAGGAAGGAAGGGCCGGCCACGGCCAGGGCGGGCGGGCGGAAGGAAGGAAGGGCGGGCCACGGCCAGGGCGGGCAGGCGGAAGGAAGGAAGGAAGGGCCACGGCCAGGGCGGGACGGCGGGCGGAAGGAAGGAAGGGCGGGCCACGGCCAGGGCGGGCCGGCGGGCGGAAGGAAGGAAGGGCGGGCCACGGCCAGGGCGGGCGGGCGGGCGGAAGGAAGGAAGGGCGGGCCACGGCCAGGGCGGGCGGGCGGGCGGAAGGAAGGAAGGGCGGGCCACGGCCAGGGCGGGCGGGCGGGCGGAAGGAAGGAAGGGCGGGCCACGTCCAGGGCGGGCGGGCGGGCGGAAGGAAGGAAGGGCGGGCCACGGCCAGGGCGGGCGGGCGGGCGGAAGGAAGGAAGGGCGGGCCACGGCCAGGGCGGGCGGAAGGAAGGAAGGGCGGGCCACAGCCAGGGCGGGCGGGCGGAAGGAAGGAAGGAAGGGCCACGGCCAGGGCGGGCGGGCGGAAGGAAGGAAGGGCGGGCCACGGCCAGGGCGGGCGGGCGGAAGGAAGGAAGGGCCGGCCACGGCCAGGGCGGGCGGAAGGAAGGAAGGAAGGGCGGGCCACGGCCAGGGCGGGCGGGCGGGCGGAAGGAAGGAAGGAAGGGCGGGCCACGGCCAGGGCGGGCGGGCGGGCGGAAGAAAGGGCTGGCCACGACCAGGGCGGGCGGGCGGGAGGAAGGAAGGAAGGGCCACGGCCAGGGCGGGCGGGCGGGCGGAAGGAAGGAAGGAAGGAAGGAAGGAAGGAAGGGGGGCCACGGCCAGGGCGGGCGGGCGGGCGGGCGGAAGGGCCGGCCACGGCCAGGGCGGGCGGAAGGAAGGGCCACGGCCAGGGCGGGCGGGCGGGCGGGCGGAAGGAAGGGCCACGGCCAGGGCGGGCGGGCGGGCGGAAGGAAGGAAGGGCGGGCCACGGCCAGGGCGGGCGGGCGGAAGGAAGGAAGGAAGGGCGGGCCACGGCCAGGGCGGGCGGGCGGGCGGAAGGAAGGAAGGGCGGGCCACGGCCAGGGCGGGCGGAAGGAAGGAAGGGCCGGCCACGGCCAGGGCGGGCGGGCGGGCGGAAGGAAGGAAGGGCGGGCCACGGCCAGGGCGGGCGGGCGGAAGGAAGGAAGGGCGGGCCAGGGCCAGGGCGAGCGGGCGGAAGGAAGGAAGGGCGGGCCACGGCCAGGGCGGGCCGGCGGGCGGAAGGAAGGAAGGGCGGGCCACGGCCAGGGCGGGCGGGCGGGCGGAAGGAAGGAAGGGCGGGCCACGGCCAGGGCGGGCGGGCGGGCGGAAGGAAGGAAGGGCGGGCCACGGCCAGGGCGGGCGGGCGGGCGGAAGGAAGGAAGGGCGGGCCACGGCCAGGGCGGGCGGGCGGGCGGAAGGAAGGAAGGGCGGGCCACGGCCAGGGCGGGCGGAAGGAAGGAAGGGCGGGCCACAGCCAGGGCGGGCGGGCGGGCAGAAGGAAGGAAGGGCCACGGCCAGGGCGGGCGGGCGGAAGGAAGGAAGGGCGGGCCACGGCCAGGGCGGGCGGGCGGAAGGAAGGAAGGGCCGGCCACGGCCAGGGCGGGCGGAAGGAAGGAAGGAAGGGCGGGCCACGGCCAGGGCGGGCGGGCGGGCGGAAGGAAGGAAGGAAGGGCGGGCCACGGCCAGGGCGGGCGGGCGGGCGGAAGAAAGGGCTGGCCACGACCAGGGCGGGCGGGCGGGAGGAAGGAAGGAAGGGCCACGGCCAGGGCGGGCGGGCGGAAGGAAGGAAGGAAGGGCCGGTCACGGCCAGGGCGGGCGGGCGGAAGGAAGGAAGGGCCGGCCACGGCCAGGGCGGGCGGGCGAAAGGAAGGAAGGGCCGGCCACGGCCAGGGCGGGCGGGCGGATGGAAGGGCCGGCCACGGCCAGGGCGGGCGGGCGGAAGGAAGGAAGGGCGGGCCACGGCCAGGGCGGGCGGGCGGAAGGAAGGAAGGGCCGGCCACGGCCAGGGCGGGCGGGCGGAAGGAAGGAAGGGCCGGCCACGACCAGGGCGGGCGGAAGGAAGGAAGGAAGGGCCGGCCACGGCCAGGGCGGGCGGGCGGAAGGAAGGAAGGGCCGGCCACGGCCAGGGCGGGCGGGCGGAAGGAAGGAAGGGCCGGCCACGGCCAGGGCGGGCGGGCGGAAGGAAGGAAGGGCCAGCCACGGCCAGGGCGGGCGGGCGGAAGGAAGGAAGGGCCGGCCACGGCCAAGGCGGGCGGGCGGAAGGAAGGAAGGAAGGGCCGGCCACGGCCAGGGCGGGCGGGCGGAATGAAGGAAGGAAGGGCCGGCCACGGCCAGGGCGGGCGGGCGGAAGGAAGGAAGGAAGGGCCACGGCCAGGGCGGGCGGGCGGAAGGAAGGAAGGAAGGGCCACGGCCAGGGCGGGCGGGCGGGCGGAAGGAAGGAAGGGCCACGGCCAGGGCGGGCGGGCGGGCGGAAGGAAGGAAGGGCCACGGCCAGGGCGGGCGGGCGGGCGGAAGGAAGGGCCGGCCACGGCCAGGGCGGGCGGGCGGAAGGAAGGAAGGGCGGGCCACGGCCAGGGCGGGCGGGCGGAAGGAAGGAAGGAAGGGCGGGCCATGGCCAGGGCGGGCGGGCGGGCGGGCGGAAGGAAGGGCCACGGCCAGGGCGGGCGGGCGGAAGGAAGGTAGGAAGGAAGGGCCACGGCCAGGGCGGGCGGGCGGGCGGGAGGAAGGAAGGGCCACGGCCAGGGCGGGCGGAAGGAAGGAAGGAAGGGAGGGGCACGGCCAGGACGGGCAGGCGGGCGGGCCACGGGCAGGGCGGGCGGGCGGAAGGAAGGGCCACGGCCACGGCGGGCGGGCGGGCGGAAGGAAGGAAGGGCCACGGCCAGGGCGGGCGGGCGGAAGGAAGGGCCACGGCCAGGGCGGGCGGGCGGAAGGAAGGGCCACGGCCAGGGCGGGCGGGCGGAAGGAAGGAAGGGCGGGCCACGGCCAGGGCGGGCGGGCGGGCGGGCGGAAGGAAGGAAGGAAGTAAGGAAGGGCGGGCCACGGCCAGGGCGGGCGGGCGGAAGGAAGGAAGGAAGGAAGGGCGGGCCACGGCCAGGGCGGGCGGGCAGAAGGAAGGAAGGGCTGGCCACGGCCAGGGCGGGCGGGCGGGAGGAAGGAAGGAAGGGCCATGGCCAGGGCGGGCGGGCGGAAGGAAGGAAGGGCCGGCCACGGCCAGGGCGGGCGGGCGGAAGGAAGGAAGGGCCGGCCACGGCCAGGGCGGGCGGGCGGAAGGAAGGAAGGGCCGGCCACGGCCAGGGCGGGCGGGCGGAAGGAAGGAAGGGCCGGCCACGGCCAGGGCGGGCGGGCGGAAGGAAGGAAGGGCGGGCCACGGCCAGGGCGGGCGGGCGGAAGGAAGGAAGGGCCGGCCACGGCCAGGGCGGGCCGGCGGGCGGAAGGAAGGAAGGGCCGGCCACGGCCAGGGCGGGCGGGCGGAAAGAAGGAAGGGCCGGCCACGGCCAGGGCGGGCGGAAGGAAGGAAGGAAGGGCCGGCCACGGCCAGGGCGGGCGGGCGGAAGGAAGGAAGGAAGGGCCGGCCACGGCCAGGGCGGGCGGGCGGAAGGAAGGAAGGAAGGGCCCGCCACGGCCAGGGCGGGTGGGCGGAAGGAAGGAAGGAAGGGCCGGCCACGGCCAGGGCGGGCGGGCGGAAGGAAGGAAGGAAGGGCCATGGCCAGGGCGGGCGGGCGGAAGGAAGGAAGGAAGGGCCACGGCCAGGGCGGGCGGGCGGGCGGAAGGAAGGAAGGGCCGGCCACGGCCAGGGCGGGCGGGCGGAAGGAAGGAAGGAAGGGCCGGCCACGGCCAGGGCGGGCGGGCGGAAGGAAGGAAGGGCGGGCCACGGCCAGGGCGGGCAGGCGGAAGGAAGGAAGGGCGGGCCACGGCCAGGGCGGGCAGGCGGAAGGAAGGAAGGGCCACGGCCAGGGCGGAAGGAAGGAAGGAAGGGCGGGCCACGGCCAGGGCGGGCGGGCGGAAGGAAGGAAGGAAGGAAGGAAGGAAGGAAGGAAGGGCGGGCCACGGCCAGGGCGGGAGAGCAGAAGGAAGGAAGGAAGGAAGGAAGGGCCACGGCCAGGGCGGGCGGGCGGAAGGAAGGGCGGGCCACGGCCAGGGCGGGCGGGCGGGCGGAAGGAAGGGCGGGCCACGGCCAGGGCGGGCGGGCGGAAGGAAGGAAGGGCGGGCCACGGCCAGGGCGGGCGGGCGGAAGGAAGGAAGGGCAGGCCACGGCCAGGGCGGGCGGGCGGGCGGGCGGGCCACGGCCAGGGCGGGCGGGCGGGCGGGCGGAAGGAAGGGCGGGCCACGGCCAGGGCGGGCGGGCGGAAGGAAGGGCGGGCCACGGCCAGGGCGGGCGGGCGGAAGGAAGGAAGGGCGGGCCACGGCCAGGGCGGGCGGGCGGAAGGAAGGAAGGGCGGGCCACGGCCAGGGCGGGCGGGCGGAAGGAAGGAAGGGCGGGCCACGGCCAGGGCGGGCGGGCGGAAGGAAGGAAGGGCGGGCCACGGCCAGGGCGGGCGGGCGGAAGGAAGGAAGGGCGGGCCACGGCCAGGGCGGGCGGGCGGAAGGAAGGAAGGGCCACGGCCAGGGCGGGCGGAAGGAAGGAAGGAAGGAAGGAAGGAAGGGCCGGCCACGGCCAGGGTGGAAGGGCCGGCCACGGCCAGGGCGGAAGGGCGGGCGGGCGGAAGGGCCGGCCACGGCCAGGGCGGGCGGAAGGAAGGGCCACGGCCAGGGCGGGCGGGCGGGCGGAAAGAAGGAAGGGCCGGCCACGGCCAGGGCGGGCGGGCGGGCGGGCGGGTGGAAGGAAGGAAGGAAGGAAGGAAGGAAGGGCCGGCCACGGCCAGGGCGGGCGGGCAGAAGGAAGGAAGGGCCACGGCCAGAGCGGGCGGGCAGAAGGAAGGAAGGGCGGGCCACGGCCAGGGCGGGCGGGAGGGCAGGCGGAAGGGCGGGCCACGGCCAGGGCGGGCAGGAGGGCGGGCCACGGCCAGGGCGGGCAGGAGGGCAGAAGGAAGGGCCACGGCCAGGGCGGGCGGGCGGAAGGAAGGGCCATGGCCAGGGCGGGCGGGCGGGCGGGCGGAAGGAAGGGCCACGGCCAGGGCGGGCGGGCGGAAGGAAGGGCCGGCCACGGCCAGGGCGGGCGGGCAGGCGGGCGGAAGGAAGGGCCACGGCCAGGGCGGGCGGGCGGGCGGAAGGAAGGAAGGGCCACGGCCAGGGCGGGCGGGCGGGCGGGCGGAAGGAAGGAAGGGCCACGGCGAGGGCGGGCGGGCGGAAGGAAGGAAGGGCCACGGCCAGGGCGGGCGGGCGGAAGGAAGGGCCACGGCCAGGGCGGACGGGCGGGCGGGCGGAAGGAAGGGCCACGGCCAGGGCGGGCGGAAGGAAGGAAGGGCCACGGCCAGGGCGGGCGGGCGGGCGGAAGGAAGGAAGGGCCACGGCCAGGGCGGGCGGGCGGGCGGAAGGGAGGGCCACGGCCAGGGCGGGCGGGCGGGCGGGCGGAAGGAAGGGAGGGCCACGGCCAGGGCGGGCGGAAGGAAGGGCCACGGCCAGGGCGGGCGGGCGGAAGGAAGGGCCACGGCCAGGGCGGGAGGGCGGAAGGAAGGGCCACGGCCAGGGCGGGCGGGCGGGCGGAAGGAAGGGCCACGGCCAGGGCGGGCGGAAGGAAGGAAGGGCCACGGCCAGGGCGGGCGGGCAGAGGGAAGGAAGGAAGGGCCACGGCCAGGGCGGGCGGGCGGAAGGAAGGAAGGGCCACGGCCAGGGCGGGCGGGCGGAAGGAAGGGCCACGGCCAGGGCGGGCGGGCGGAAGGAAGGAAGGGCCACGGCCAGGGCGGGCGGGCGGAAGGAAGGAAGGGCCACGGCCAGGGCGGGCGGGCGGAAGGAAGGGCCACGGCCAGGGCGGGCGGGCGGAAGGAAGGAAGGGCCACGGCCAGGGCGGGCGGGCGGAAGGAAGGGCCACGGCCAGGGCGGGCGGGCGGGCGGGCGAAGGAAGGGCCACGGCCAGGGCGGGCGGGCGGGCGGAAGGAAGGGCCACGGCCAAGGCGGGCGGAAGGAAGGAAGGAAGGAAGGGCCACGGCCAGGGCGGGCGGGCGGAAGGAAGGAAGGAAGGAAGGAAGGAAGGGCCGGCCACGGCCAGCGCGGGCGGGCAGAAGGAAGGGCCGGCCATGGCCAGGGCGGGCGGGCAGAAGGAAGGAAGGGCCAGCCACGGCCAGGGCGGGCGGGCAGAAGGAAGGAAGGGCCGGCCACGGCCAGGGCGGGCGGGCAGAAGGAAGGAAGGGCCGGCCACGGCCAGGGCGGGTGGGCAGAAGGAAGGAAGGGCCGGCCACGGCCAGGGCGGGCGGGCAGAAGGAAGGAAGGGCCGGCCACGGCCAGGGCGGGCGGGCAGAAGGAAGGGCCGGCCACAGCCAGGGCGGGCGGGCAGAAGGAAGGAAGGGCCACAGCCAGGGCGGGCGGGCAGAAGGAAGGAAGGAAGGAAGGAAGGAAGGAAGGAAGGAAGGAAGGGCGGGCCACGGCCAGGGCGGGCGGGCGGAAGGAAGGAAGGAAGGGCCGGCCACGGCCAGGGCGGGCGGGCAGAAGGAAGGAAGGGCCGGCCACGGCCAGGGCGGGCGGGCAGAAGGAAAGAAGGGCCACGGCCAGGGCGGGTGGGCAGAAGGAAGGGCCGGCCACGGCCAGGGCGGGCGGGCAGAAGGAAGGAAGGGCCACGGCCAGGGCGGGCGGGCAGAAGGAAGGGCCGGCCACGGCCAGGGCGGGCGGGCGGGCGGAAGGAAGGAAGGGCGGGCCACGGCCAGGGCGGGCGGAAGGAAGGAAGGGCCGGCCACGGCCAGGGCGGGCGGGCGGGCGGAAGGAAGGAAGGGCCGGCCACGGCCAGGGCGGGCGGGCGGGCGGGCGGAAGGAAGGGCCGGCCACGGCCAGGGCGGGCGGAAGGAAGGAAGGGCCGGCCACGGCCAGGGCGGGCGGGCGGGCGGAAGGAAGGAAGGGCCGGCCACGGCCAGGGCGGGCGGGCGGGCGGAAGGAAGGAAGGAAGGGCCACGGCCAGGGCGGGCGGGCGGGCGGAAGGAAGGAAGGGCCGGCCACGGCCAGGGCGGGCGGAAGGAAGGAAGGGCCGGCCACGGCCAGGGCGGGCGGGCGGAAGGAAGGAAGGGCCGGCCACGGCCAGGGCGGGCGGGCGGAAGGAAGGAAGGAAGGGCCGGCCACGGCCAGGGCGGGCGGGCAGAAGGAAGGAAGGGCCGGCCACGGCCAGGGCGGGCGGAAGGAAGGAAGGGCCGGCCACGGCCAGGGCGGGCGGGCGGAAGGAAGGAAGGGCCAGCCACGGCCAGGGCGGGCGGGCGGAAGGAAGGAAGGGCCGGCCACGGCCAGGGCGGGCGGGCGGGCGGAAGGAAGGGCCGGCCACGGCCAGGGCGGGCGGGCGGAAGGAAGGAAGGAAGGGCCGGCCACGGCCAGGGCGGGCGGGCGGAAGGAAGGAAGGGCCGGCCACGGCCAGGGCGGGCGGGCGGAAGGAAGGAAGGGCCGGCCACGGCCAGGGCGGGCGGGCGGAAGGAAGGAAGGAAGGGCCGGCCACGGCCAGGGCGGGCGGGCGGAAGGAAGGAAGGGCCGGCCACGGCCAGGGCGGGCGGGCGGAAGGAAGGAAGGGCCGGCCACGGCCAGGGCGGGCGGGCGGAAGGAAGGAAGGAAGGGCCGGCCACGGCCAGGGCGGGCGGGCGGAAGGAAGGAAGGGCCGGCCACGGCCAGGGCGGGCGGGCAGAAGGAAGGAAGGGCCGGCCACGGCCAGGGCGGGCGGGCGGAAGGAAGGAAGGAAGGGCCGGCCACGGCCAGGGCGGGCGGGCGGAAGGAAGGAAGGGCTGGCCACGGCCAGGGCGGGCGGGCGGAAGGAAGGGCCACAAGGAAGGAAGGGCCGGCCACGGCGAGGGCGGGCGTAAGGGCGGAAGGAAAGAAGGGCGGGCCACGGCCAGGGCGGGCGGAAGGAAGGAAGGGCCACGGCCAGGGCGGGCGGGCGGGCGGAAGGAAGGGCCACCACCAGGGCGGGCGGAAGGGCGGGCGGGTGGGCGGAATGGCCACCACCAGGGTGGGCAGAAGGGCGGACAGGTGGGCCACAACCAGGGCGGGCGGGCAGGCGGGCGGGCAGAAGGGCCACAACCATGGTGGGCGGGCAGAAGGGCCACAACCAGGGCGGGCAGAAGGGCAGGCAGAAGGGCCACTGCCAGGGCGGGCGGGTAGGCAGGCGGGCAGAAGGGCCACTGCCAGGGCGGGCAGGCAGAAGGAAGGGCGGGCAGGCCACGGCCAGGCAGGCGGAAGGAAGGGCGGGCGGGCCACCGCCCAGGCAGGCAGGCAGAAGGAAGGGCGGGCAGGCCACCGCCAGGGCGGGCGGGTGGGCCGAAGGAAGGTCGGGCAGGCCACCGCCAGGGCAGGTGGAAGGATGGGCGGGCCACCACCAGGGCGGGCAGGTGGAAGGAAGGAAGGGCGGGCAGGCCACCGCCAGGGCGGGCGGGTGGAAGGGCGGGCAGGCGGGCCACCGCCACTGCCAGGGCGGGCGGGCGGAAGGAAGGAAGGGCCGGCCACGGCCAGGGCGGGCGGGCGGAAGGAAGGAAGGGCCGGCCACGGCCAGGGCCTCTGGAAGGGGACCCTAAGGAAAGGAATCCCTGGGCAATTGTAGCCTTTGAATCCAAGGTCTCCACCCCTCATGTGGTAGTTGGGACCACTAGTAATATTCAGCTCTGGGGTCTCCTGTTCCTTATTGGGTCCCATTGTTGTCCCTGGGCAGGCTGTTTCTTTCCTCATCTTTACTGGTGTGGTTTCTGCTGAGGGATGTGCCTTTGTTCCTTGTTGGGTCCCTCTGTCTCTCAAGGTCCTGAGGAGGAGGAGGTGGTTGCAGACCACAACTCTCCCTGCCCCAGCAGGGAGAGGAGGCTTTGTTTCTCGAGGTCCTGATGGCCAGCACAGGCCTTATTTCAGAGTTGTGACATCCTCCCTTCTGGAGTGTGAGACACAGGGATACAGACTGCTTGTGATGTCCTTGTCTTTCCAGCTGGAGCTGGCCCTGGGGCCTCTTTTCCTGAGCTGGATGCAAGTCCCTCCTGTTCTCTGAGTGTGGCCTAAGGCTTCAGCAAATTGAACTACTCATGCCAAGTGTTTATAGAAGTTGTGCTGGGCAGCTACCTCTAGACAGTTTCAGTTCAATGTTCTTTAGCAGTCCTCCCTTTGTTTTTATTAAGCATCCCTGCTAACACTTGAAACAGTCCTCAGTCTTCTGAGGCAGACTGTCACTTTCCATAATTTCATGTATAATATGGTTGTAAGTGATGGGCATGACACAGCTGAACTTAACTACTACTGGGTGCAGCAGGTGATTATAAATCCCTGTTGTGCTTGGTGACCATCCTAGGAGTGTTTCCCACCCATGATGGTCTCCATCCTTCCTTATCCTTTCTAAGACATGGTATCTCTTCTGTATCATGAGTGGTGAGAGTTCTTGTCCATTGTTTTGGATGCCTTCTAGCAGTTGATGCAGGTCATCATGTTGTAGTAGCTTTTTCACCAGTGTAAGATGTATTCCAGTGGGGGTAGGTAGTAAATTCTGAGTCAATGTATAATTAGATGGTAACAACTGTTAAGATCTAACAGGAGCTGAATGATTGAAGTTGCATCCCATAATTTTGGTCCAGTTATGAACACAAATATTTGAGTCACTACTTGTATTTGCAGCAATGGTGTCTATGAATATAAGACTGCCAAGGGTTCTCATACATGCCCGTCTCTTTCCAGTGTATGCAAGTACAGTTCAACTTGAACAGCCAAGTAAGAACACAGCATGGCAGTATATGGCCTGTCCCACTTAGGTTCTGACTTGGATTTTTGTAGAAATGTTTTACCTAAAGCTTCATCCCCAGGCTGTCTGTCATGTGCCTGAATGTCAGATGGTACTGGCTGAAACCAGGGAGCCTGATTTTGTGAAGCCTTAAGCTGCTCCTGTAAAGCTAGTACATGTTGTGTCACTTGTTCATCTCTAACAGGCTGGTCTTAGCAGGGGTGTAAGGCCCTGGTATGGCTCAATGTCTCCCAAAGGGAATTTCTGCTGGTGTTGCCCCTCTGGGTTGTCATGGGGCATTTCAAACATCCCATAGAGCTAAGTTCAATGCCTCTGGCCATTTTAGAGCTCTGTGTGTGTGTGTGTGTGTGTGTGTGCATATTCCCCCCATCATGCTTGGGGATGGAGGCTAAGTCCTGCATTTCTGGTGCTCCCAGACAGGCCCCGGGGGCTCGTTTGGGGGCTCCAAAATGGAGGCTCATCCTGCAAGTCCGGGGCTCAAGCCCAGGCTGCTGGGACTGGTCTCAGAGCTCACAAAGGGGGCTAGGTCCTGGGTTTGGGTGCTGGAGAGCAGGTTCAGGGGGCTGTATTGGGCCTTCGGCTCCTGCACCCCTCGGGCCCCTTCCGCCCCTCCGCCCCACGGCCCCCTCTGCCCCTCCGGCCCCCTCCGCCCCTCCGCCACATGGCCCCTCCGCCCTCCGCACCCCGCCCTCTGCCCCTTCTTCCCTCCGCACTCCGCCACTCCGCCCCTCCGCCGCTACGCATTCTGCCCCTCCGCCCCTCGGCCCTCCGCCCCTCGGCCCTCCGCCCCTCGGCCCCTCCGCCCCTCGGCCCTCCAACCTTCCGCCCTCCGCCCTTCTTTCCTTCTGCCCGTCCACGCTCCGCCCCTCCGCCCTCCTGCCCCTCCACCCGTTCCACCGTTTCCGCCCCTCCAGCCTTCTGCCTCTTCCCCCCCCTCCGCCCCTTCCACCCTGCTGCCTCATCCGCCCCGGAAGGGCCACGGCCACGGTGAAGCGGTGGAAAAAAGAGCCATGGCCACGGCCGGCCGGCGGGCCGAAGGAAGGGCCACGGCCAGGGCCCGCATGCCGAAGGAAGGAAGGAAGGGCGGGCCACAGCCAGGGCGGGCGGGCAGAAGGAAGGAAGGAAGGGCGGGCCACGGCCAGGGCGGGCGGGCGGGCGGAAGGAAGGAAGGAAGGGCAGGCCATGGCCAGGGCGGGCGGGCGGAAGGAAGGGCGGGCAGGCGGGCGGGCCACAGCCAGGGCAAGCGGAAGGAAGGGCGGGCGGGCGGGCAGAAGGGCGGGCAGGCCGGCCACGGCCAGGGCAGGCCAGCCACGGCCAGGGCGGAAGAGCGGGCCGCGGGCGGAAGGGCGGGCGGGCCACGGCCAGGGCGGAAGGGCGGGCCAAAGGAAGGGCGCAAGGGCGGGCGGGCGCGAGGAAGGGCGCAAGGGCGGGCGGGCGCGAGGAAGGGCGCAAGGGCGGGCGGGCGCGAGGAAGGGCGCAAGGGCGGGCGGGCGCGAGGAAGGGCACAAGGGCGGGCGGGCGCGAGGAAGGGCGCAAGGGCGGGCGGGCGGGCCGGCCACGGCCAGGGCCGGCGGGCGGAAGGAAGGGCGGGCGGGCGGAAGGGCGGGCGGAAGGGCGGAAGGGCGGGCGGGCCACGGCCAGGGCCAGCGTGCAGAAGGAAGGGCGGGCCATGGCCAGGGCGGGCAGAAGGAAGGAAGGAAGGGTGGGCCACGGCCAGGGCAGGCGGGCAGAAGGAAGGAAGGGCCACAGCCAGGGCGGGCGGGCATAAGGGCCACCACCAGGGCAGACGGAAGGGCGGGCGGAAGGGCCACCACCAGGGCAGGCGGAAGAGCGGGCGGGTGGGCGGAAGGGCCACGACCAGGGTGGGCGGGCAGAAGGGCCACGACCACTGTGGGCGGGCAGAAGGGCCACAACCAGGGCAGGCAGAAGGGCGGGCAGGCGGAAGGGCAGGCGGGCAGAAGCGCCACAGCCAGGGCGGGCGGGCAAGCAGAAGGAAGGGCGGGCGGGCCACCGCCCAGGCAGGCAGAAGGAAGGGCGGGCGGGCGGGCCACCACCAGGGCAGGTGGAAGGAAGGGCAGGCAGGCGGGCCACCGCCCGGGCGGGCGGACGGAAGGGCGGGCAGGCCACCGCCCAGGCAGGCGGAAGGAAGGGCGGGCAGGCCACCGCCACTGCCAGGGCAGGCAGGCAGAAGGAAGGGCCGCAGCCAGGGCAGGCAGGCGGAATGAAGGAAGGGCCACAGCCAGGGCCGGAAGTTACACAATCCAGGCAGGGTCACAGCAAAGAACCTGTCATGACACACACAGAATTTTATGTGATTTACTACACTCAATTTGTGCTGCAGGAGTATTCACCTCTCACACATGCCTCCTCCAACACTGACAGCACATGCTGACATACTGCCTTCAATATAAGGCACAGAGACTGCAGCTGTGCTAGCAACTAGAGCAGGAAGTACTGTCCAGCCAGCATTTTATCTTCCTCCAGTTTTTTCCCTTTTGTCTCTAGTACCTACTGTCCTGGTATAATTGTCATCACCCTCCCCCCCACTCCACTGCAGCTTGTTGGAAGTTATGCTGATACATAGAAGAGGTATACATTTCACAGCCTCATAAAACTATTTCACAAGCATGACACAAGCCCTTATCAAACCAAGGCTGCCCCCGGGTTAGCAGTCACCATTCCTTTTAATGGCACTGTAATGCAGCTTGTCTTGTTCTCCTTAGTGTTTCATGTTTCTTCACTTGCTGGGAAGAAGGTTTCTTTAACCAGCTTGCCTTGATGCTATTTATCCAGAGAACTGATGCCCTGCTGCTGCCACCAACACAGCCTTGCTTCAGCCCTTGGGAAGTCGAGGCACACCACATTCTGACAGGAAGGTGACACAAGCTGACAGCCTGAGGACAAGACACAGGGAACAGCAGGTTCTGCAACAACTGCACTCTCATTCAGCCAGTGCAGAGCCTGCAGAGATGCTCCCCTTGTCAAGGGCCCCATCTCCTTGTCAAGGACTGCTCCCTGTCCCCCCAGCTAGGCACAGACTTGCCAGGCTGATGCTCTGGCAGCTGTCAGAGCCCTTAGCAGGCTAACCAGCCCTCTCTGCTGCTCCTGCTAGTGGGAAGCCTGCAGAAGAAACACCCTCTCTTGGTGAGGTGATCCTCACCCATGTTGTGACTTGGGGCCTTAGGCCCATGGAGCCAGCTCTGACTCCAGGCACTCTCTCTCCCCACTTCTCCTTGAAAAAGCATCAGGCAATACACTCATTCCCTCCCCCTCTCCCCCCACCTTCTCTTTTCTTCTACCTGGGCACTTCCAGTTGAGTGCTTGGCCTCAAGCCAGGGCAAGTCTCTCACCAATTCAACAAGGCCCAAACAGCACCCCTGATTTTCAGCTAAGTTTTTGAGTATGGAATAGCAATAACCCAATCCCACCAAGAGTGCCTCTACTACAGAGTTACTATGACACACAGGACAGCATTCAGATCTAGGACACCCCCACTGACACCACTTTCCCTTCTCACCATAGTCTAATTCCAACAGATGCTTCTTCCCCTGGACAACAGCATGAAGTCACCACGGCTTTAAGTTGTTTTTAAAGCAGTTACACACCTAAAGGTACTACAGAAAGAGACAGGATAATCCTCGACAGAAAAAGACAAGCTAACAGTCCTTTCCCAAGCCAGGGCCCTCTAGGAAGGGAGCATTTCAACACCAGAAAGAGGACCAGAATGGGAGCAGTCAGTCTGCCTCATCTTAGGAAGCCAGGGAGCAGTAAAAGCAAGAACTCAATTCTGTCCTCCAGAGCAAGGCCAGAGCTGGAGACAAGACAGAGTAGCTGGGAGCATTAGGTCTCATGCTTATGTTAGGTCTGTCCCTACGCCAAGCAGGACTCGTGGATGGTTAACTTCACTAGGCCTGTACATAACACTAGCCCTGCTCTGAGCTGCAGCCCTTAGCTTCCCTGCTACAGCAACCCCAGTGCTCCCTTGCATGTCCACACAGGTAACTGGTTTCTGTCCCCCTCCCCACCCCCTTTGTGGCTGCATAACTCCATACATCCACATGTCACATTAAATGGAAGGGGAGGACAGAGGCCAGGATTCCCTCATCAGCAAGGACACAGCCTGCACACATCCACCCACCAGCTCACAGCTCCAGTGCTACCCGGCTGCAAAATTAAAGCAGGCCTCCCTTTGTGAGGACAGCAGTGAGACAGGAAACCATATATTCCACACCATTAACCCTCAAGTACACTTCCCTCTAACCAAGCTCCAGACTACCAAGCCTCTACAACCTGCAACAGTTGGGTTTCAGCTATTTCAGCTTAACACTGGATACACTGAACTATTTAGCAGCTTAACACCCTTGTCACATTTAACTTTCACACCCAGAGATTAGCCTGAGAGTGCAGCCACTTTATAGGTCAAACCCTCCCACAGTGGAGTCTAGCTTTTTCTTAAAAAGAAAAACCTTCACCCCCCTGAGACTCTTTCAAAACCATTTGTGGTTTTTTATATTGGTCTCTTCAGGGCAAGCATCTGAAGAGAAGCAGTGTCTGAAGACCCTGTCACACAACACTAAGACCTCCCAGTCACTGCTAGAACTCCTCCCCAGCACACCTCACTGTATCCCCCAGCTCTTGCAGGTGCACCTCACTGGGACATGCCAGGTGAGGGTAACCACCTCACCCCCCCCCCCCAAGACCCCTTCACAGCTGGGACACTGAGTGGGTGGCATGCCCACTGCTAGTTACTGCTTGTAAAGCATTTCCATGTGACTACACTAATCCCAACACAAGCTTTGAGCTCGCCACAAGAAAACCCTCTGTGTCATCAGACAGAATCCACAAGGAAATCCTGACTATCAACTAGTCAAGCATCTTGTAGTTCAGCAAGACAGGAACTCACAATGAGGCAGGAGTTGAACAGTGCTGACCACTCCAAAAGGCAAGCCTGCCAAGAGCCATGCTTTGCACTTTCAGCTACTTCCAGAGAAGCAAGACTCTGCACACTGGGCAGCACAGGGTGTCCTATCATTTTACCCTTGATGTGGTAGCTGGCCCCCTTCTGTGTCCTGGGGGCATAAGCCATGTCTTTAGCTAGGGCAGCAGCAGCTCAGGCTTTTGAAGCCCAGAGACTGCAGCAGAGCTCTCCTGCAGCTGCTTCTCTCTTCTCAGCTGCAGCACTCCACATGCCTTTGGAGAGCTCCAGAGAGAAACAAGAGCATCCAAAGGTGTTACAAGACAACCCTGAGAAGCTCAGAAAGAATGTTTGAAGTAGGTACATCTGGATAACTTCTATCTTAGATAGAAGTTGCTTAGCATGAGTAGCTAAATTTGCTGAAGCCTTAGGCCGCGCTCCTAGTTCGGTAAGAAAGGGCCTCAGAGCTGGTGCAGGCTGGAAAGATGAGGGAGTTACAAGCAGTCTGCATTCCTGTGCCCCACTCTCCGAAAGGGAGGATGTCAAGGCTGAGAAATAAGGCCTGTTTGGGTGCCAGGACCTTGGGAAGCAAAGCCTCCTCTCACTGTTGAAAACAGTGCTGATTAAGGGGTCTGGATTATGTCCTCTTCCTCAGGACCTTGGGAGATAACACCTACTGACCTAGCTGGGGCAGTGTTAACTGATCAGGACCTTGAGAAGCAGGGGTGGGACCCAGGGAATGAAGAAATCACTAACCAATCACTGTAAAAGGGAAAGTCACAAATCTGGCAATTTGTGTGTATAAATGCTACTTGAAAAGTTGGGGGGGTGTGCTTGATTTGTGGGAAACCACTGAGCACCCAGGCTCACGCAACTCTGAAATAAACAAATGTCTCTCCTGAGTGTGTAATTATTGGCTTATTGCACACCGGGCAACAAATCCGCTTTTCAGACAACAAAGGGAGCTGGAAAGAGAGGAGACACTCATTTCTCCTCAAAACATAGCACTGCCAAGCATCTGCCAAACATGGCTGTGAAGCTATCTGACCAAACTTGGGAGGTCTTTGAACACTTTGTGTTTTGTCTCTCATTCTTCTCTGCTAGGCTTGATTACAACAACACTGCTTAACTTAAGCTTGAAGCATGAAGATTTCTTGAGAAGACCTGCCTTAAGTACTGGGACATTTGGAAAAACACTCTCACCTCCATCTCAGAAGGCACAGGCATAGTCAAGGAAGGACTCTGACCCAATTCTGTCATAGGAACTGGGTTTTGTGGTCAGAAAACAATGCTTTTGAAGAACTCCCTCCTGAGCTGGTCATCTAAGCATCTTTCACAGCCTCCCCACCTTCTTCCCCCCTCCCCCCAGCATAAAATAGCCTTTCCTGCAAGATAAGGAGAGGCAATAAACAAACTGCATGAAAGAGGAATTCAAGCCCTTTCAGCTGCAGAGATTCTACATCTGACCAGCTCCTTTGATTTCACACTTTTTGCTTTCCAAGAAATGAGACTGGGAGTTTTCAAGCTTCTCCTGGTGGGGCACTCTTCCCATTTAAAGAGAGCAGCCCAAGAAGCATCCTACCAGAAGCTGAAGGGCACAGCTTTTCAACAGGGACTCCTCAGGAGATCAGAAGTATTAGCCCCTCAAATCACAGAGTAACTCCTAGCAAGGAGCACTCAACCCTAGTTACATACTTACCTCCTAAGGAACAGGAAACACAGCAGGACTCCAGGAACAAACACAAGCTTACAAGCCTGGGTGATCCAAACACACACAGACACACAGTCAGCCTTTGCACACCTACAGCCCTACAATGCCAGGGCACCACAGCAACTTTAAGAGTCACCTCACACAGAGCTCCACACAGCATAAAACAGAGACAAACAACTAAACAGACCATGCACAAGCACCACCCTAGAGACCCAGCCCCCAAAACACACTCACCCTGCACGCACGCACGCACACGCACGCACACACACTCACTCTCTCTCTCTCTCTCTCTCTCTCTCTCTCACTCACTCACTCACTCACTCTCCCTCCAGGGCACCCAACAGGAACAAGGGGCCCCTCACCAAGCTTAAATGCAGCCCTCTGGCCAATGGGTAGAGGACAGGTGGGTGGAAGCCCCAGCTGATTCTGGTCAGGGAAGCCACAGCTGAGCCTGGTCAGGGCAATTAAGGCCTCCTGCTGCACCAAGGGCCCTAGTGCCATAGCAAGAAAGCTCTTCCATGTGAAAAGTGACAGTCCCTTGGAACACCTCACATGGAAGCAAAGCTTAACCAGGACAATTTTGTTAGGTGGGTATATCATACCCACATATATACATGTCACCTGCCCCCAAAGGCCTTTGATACGATGGTAGTGAAAGCCTTCTTTGAATACCTGCTAGCGTTTGATGTCGAGAACCTTCCCAACACTTCCAAGAAGCTGTACCTGCCTAGATGTGCAGCGCGAGCATACAGGAATCCTTCTCCTGCAGGTGTCATGTATCTTGCTATCTGTGGCTCAAGCATTCCCAGCACCAGAGGTGGTGCCTCTGCATTTCACATCCCTCACAGGTTTTTCTTTCCTGAGAGTTTGTCCAGGCTTTTTTGGAGCCCATGTGAACTGTTCACATCCAGCCAGAAATTCCAGCGCCTATTTATGCATTATGTGAAGAAACATCTCTTGCATGCTTTGGGCCTGGCCCTCGCTAGCACTGCTTAGGGGCTTTTTTTAGTCCCTACAACGCAAGAAGCAGAAAACAAACATTCCCCAGTCATTTTCCTCTCTTGCAGAATCTTTTGGTGTTTCCTCAGCAAACTACGTAAAACTCCAGCACCAGCTGGAGCTGGGTGCTGCTGAAGAGGGACCCTGAACAAAGAAATCCCTTGGGCAATTGTAACTCTTCAGTCTAAGTTCTCCACCCTTGTGTGGTAGTTGGGACCACCAGCAATACTCAGGTGTGGGGTCTTCCCGTTCTTCCTTGGGTCCCATTGGTGTCCCTAGGCAGGCTGTCTCTTCCCTTCTCTTTGCTGCTGTGACTTGTGCTGAGGGATGTGCCTTTGTTCCTTGTTGGGTCCTGCCCTTGTCTCCCAAGGTCCCGAGGAGGAAGAGGTGGTAATTCCAGACCACAGGAACTACCCCTGCCCCAGCAGGGACAGGAGGCTTTGTTTCTCAAGGTCCTGATGGCCAGCACAGGCCTTATTTCAAAGTCCTGACATCCTCCCTTTCAGAGTGTGAGGCATGGGAATGCATGTCAGAGCCTTCTAGTGCTGTGGCTTCTGACTCCCTTCAGGATTATTTGGGAAGAGATGCTTGGTGTGTGTTAAACTCTCTTAAAGCAAGGCTTCATTTAATGCCCCGTGCTGCTGGTGCCCACAACACAGTTGTGTCCTTGTTGGGAATTGCTTCTGAGTCCCTCGGAGTGAGAGGGGAAATGGAGCGGGACTGTGTCAGAGCAGCAAGTGGGAGCTGGAACTGGCACATGGCCTTCTTGCTCTGTAAGAGAAAACAGTCCTTTGAAGTTCCAGTTGTTGTCAAAACTGGAATGCAGGCACTGAAGGAGAGGAGTAAACAGTGGCCTGGAAGAGACCATCCAGGCTCTTCCCGAATGAGCAGTAGTTGGGGGTAGTTGCATTAGGATGTGCTATCTCTTTTAGCCTTATGTTGATTTAAAAGAGAGCAAGTCTAAGCAAATGCTTCTCAGCCAACAAGTGTCAACTAACAACAAAGCAGGAAAAGCCTCAGGCAGTGAAGAGCTCTTCTCCCATGCACAAGGTGTTTCCTGGGTTTTTTGGTCAGCAAACTGAATTGATTCAGGCCCTGGAGTGGAAACCCAATGTGATGGGAACCCAGGTCTTGGCTCCAAGTCAAGGCAGGTGGTGAGGAAGGCCTTGGGAGTCAGGGTGCCCTGGGTCTGCTCCTGGGAGCTCCTCACAGCTGTAGCACAAGCAGATGCTGCCTCCAATTCTCCTGCCATGGAGGGGCTGGGGTGGGCAGGAAGGCAAGGAGGGGAGCCCTTGGCATGAGCCCTCAGAGTTGTCCCAGTGGGACCTGGTGCTTCTTGACTGCCCCAAAGCAGCAGGTCTGATCTGGTGCTGATTAACCAATTAAAACTGCCTGAATTTCCCTAACTGAAGGAGGGAAGGAAATGAGTGTGACCTCCCCCCCAACACCCCTTCCCATGATAATGGAGGAGGGACTGCTGTTTGTGCTCTGCCAGGGTGTGGATTTTCTCCCCTTCCTGGTTTTTGACAGCTGGTTTTGATGCTTTTTCTTCCCTGTTTTGGGGACAGTGCTTCTTGAGACAGGGGGCTCCTTCCCAGAAGCTGTTTTCCAGTGTCTCTAAGTGGGTGCTTGGAGCTTCTCAGCACTGTCCCCTCCCTGGGCACCTGTTGGTGTTACTCCCTCTTTTGCCCTAGGGGCCCTTTGCCTCAAGGCTGCCTTTCTCCTTCCAGGAGCTTCTGGAAGCTTCTGGGGCTGCCTGTGGGGCGGGGCTGCAGCTGATTGGTGGAGGGGTGGGGCTGGTGTGAGCTGATGGGGGGGCTGTTGTGGGGGAGGGGGGAGTGACAGGAGCTGCCTCAGGGAGTGGGGGGGGGGGGCTTCCCCCAGGCTGCGGGGGGGGGCTGGGTGCCTCTTGCAGGGGGTGGCTGCCCCGGGCCGTGGGAGCCCTGCTGTGCTGGAGGCAGTGGGTGGCTGGGGAGGAGGAGGTGGGGCTGTGCAGCACCAGGGGGGAGGAGCTGGGGACACCAGCCCCTTTGCAGAGCTCTGCTGAGGTCAGTGCCTGAGCCCGGGGGCAGGGCAGGAGGGACAGCTGGGGACAAGGCTGGTGAGAGGCCTGAGCTGGGGAGGCTGTGAGCTCCTGCCTCCCGGCAGCTGCAGCAGGGCTGCTTGTGCCTGCTGACCCGAGGGTCTGGGCAGGGCCCTGTGCCCAGTAGCTGAATGGGGCAACAAGCCCTGGTAGGACAGTTGGGAAAGCAGCTGGCTCTGGAAGGGGCTCGTGCAGCTTTTGCATTTGGATGTGTGATGTGCTGAGGGGGAGCAGCAGGTGACAGTGCCTGGGGGCTCCTTTCAGCAGGCAGCAGTCCCCTGTCTTCCTGCCAGACATGCTGTCATGGCACAGGCATTGCTTGTTGGGGGCTTTTTCCTGGGCCCCGTGCTCTTTGGAGAGCCCTTTTTAGTCTTTCTCATGAGAGGTTGTGAAGCTTGATGGGCCTGAGATGTTAGTGGCTTGTCAGAGGAGCCATCCAGTGAGGTGAGTTGCTGCATGCTTTGAGTTTCCAGTCTCTGCCTAGTCCATTGACATGGGTGTTGATCACCCCAATGGGCTTGAATAAGCTTTGCTTGGAGGTACAACAGTGTAGTGATTGCCCCTGTGTTTCAGTATGTGGCATGCCAAGTCCTGTAGCTAATCACGGGGTACAATTGGGTTGACTCTGCTTTTCCCCTGCAGGTCTTAGAAGAGTGCTGTGTCTCATGAACATGGCAAGATGGGGTCTGCTCCCAAGGCAGACATAACTGGGATCCGAAGGCTGCCATCAAAAGCTGAAAAATGTACCTGGTATGTTGTCTGCCTCGTGTTGCTTTGACTTTTTAGACATGATAGAAGTCAAATAGGACTGCTTCAGAGACTGCCTAAAACTATTTTATCTGTCAAGGAGATTCCCCAACTGCCTTCTACTATAGGGTGTGTGCAGAAACTGAGTGGTGTGTAAAACTAGCCCTTACCAGCCCCCCAGGAGACTCCTGAGCTTAGGACAGTGTGTTTCAACATGACTGCTTTGTGAGCTCTTGTGAGCACAGTCCAAATCTCTCCTGAATGTAGTGGGGCCAGGAGGGACTTGTGGGAGGAGCAGGGGGTTAAGAGTGTTGCCCTTCTGGTGACAGCTGGAACAGAGGCTCAAAAGGAGAGCAAGGGCAGTTTGGGTGGTTTGAGAAGGGATGAATTATTTCCAGAGCTGCTGAGAATGAGTAGCCCTCTTGGGAGGGGGGAGTATTGGCAGGCAAGGCCCTATTTAAATCCTTTAGTACTGCTGAACTGTGTCTTAAAATCCTGTACAAGGTAAAGCCCTCGGGTAATAAGCAGAGAAATTGTCAGGCATGACACTAACCCTTGAGCATGGGGCTTCCCAAAGAGGCTCAGACCAGCAGTTGGTATTGCTCCAACAGTGTTAGGGAAGGTTAGGTTTGCTGCCCACCACAGCAGGGTCTGACCCTAGGTTCCTGCTGGGAAGTGTGGAGCCAAATCCAAGTGAATGAAATGAATTTTAATGGCATGTGTGCAGTAATTGCAGCTTGAGCTGGGTGCCTCTGGAAGGGGACCCTAAGGAAAGGAATCCCTGGGCAATTGTAGCCTTTGAATCCAAGGTCTCCACCCCTCATGTGGTAGTTGGGACCACTAGTAATATTCAGCTCTGGGGTCTCCTGTTCCTTATTGGGTCTCATTGTTGTCCCTGGGCAGGCTGTTTCTTTCCTCATCTTTACTGGTGTGGTTTCTGCTGAGGGATGTGCCTTTGTTCCTTGTTGGGTCCCTCTGTCTCTCAAGGTCCTGAGGAGGAGGAGGTGGTTGCAGACCACAACTCTCCCTGCCCCAGCAGGGAGAGGAGGCTTTGAAATAAGGCCTGTGCTGGCCATCAGGACCTTGAGAAACAGAGTTGTGACATCCTCCCTTCTGGAGTGTGAGACACAGGGATACAGACTGCTTGTGATGTCCTTGTCCTTCCAGCTGGAGCTGGCCCTGGGGCCTCTTTTCCTGAGCTGGATGCAAGTCCCTCCTGTTCTCTGAGTGTGGCCTAAGGCTTCAGCAAATTGAACTACTCATGCCAAGTGTTTATAGAAGTTGTGCTGGGCAGCTACCTCTAGACAGTTTCAGTTCAATGTTCTTTAGCAGTCCTCCCTTTGTTTTTATTAAGCATCCCTGCTAACACTTGAAACAGTCCTCAGTCTTCTGAGGCAGACTGTCACTTTCCATAATTTCATGTATAATATGGTTGTAAGTGATAGGCATGACACAGCTGAACTTAACTACTACTGGGTGCAGCAGGTGATTATAAATCCCTGTTGTGCTTGGTGACCATCCTAGGAGTGTTTCCCACCCATGATGGTCTCCATCCTTCCTTATCCTTTCTAAGACATGGTATCTCTTCTGTATCATGAGTGGTGAGAGTTCTTGTCCATTGTTTTGGATGCCTTCTAGCAGTTGATGCAGGTCATCATGTTGTAGTAGCTTTTTCACCAGTGTAAGATGTATTCCAGTGGGGGTAGGTAGTAAATTCTGAGTCAATGTATAATTAGATGGTAACAACTGTTAAGATCTAACAGGAGCTGAATGATTGAAGTTGCATCCCATAATTTTGGTCCAGTTATGAACACAAATATTTGAGTCACTACTTGTATTTGCAGCAATGGTGTCTATGAATATAAGACTGCCAAGGGTTCTCATACATGCCCGTCTCTTTCCAGTGTATGCAAGTACAGTTCAACTTGAACAGCCAAGTAAGAACACAGCATGGCAGTATATGGCCTGTCCCACTTAGGTTCTGACTTGGATTTTTGTAGAAATGTTTTACCTAAAGCTTCATCCCCAGGCTGTCTGTCATGTGCCTGAATGTCAGATGGTACTGGCTGAAACCAGGGAGCCTGATTTTGTGAAGCCTTAAGCTGCTCCTGTAAAGCTAGTACATGTTGTGTCACTTGTTCATCTCTAACAGGCTGGTCTTAGCAGGGGTGTAAGGCCCTGGTATGGCTCAATGTCTCCCAAAGGGAATTTCTGCTGGTGTTGCCCCTCTGGGTTGTCATGGGGCATTTCAAACATCCCATAGAGCTAAGTTCAATGCCTCTGGCCATTTTAGAGCTCTGTGTGTGTGTGTGTGTGTGCATATTCCCCCCATCATGCTTGGGGATGGAGGCTAAGTCCTGCATTTCTGGTGCTCCCAGACAGGCCCCGGGGGCTCGTTTGGGGGCTCCAAAATGGAGGCTCATCCTGCAAGTCCGGGGCTCAAGCCCAGGCTGCTGGGACTGGTCTCAGAGCTCACAAAGGGGGCTAGGTCCTGGGTTTGGGTGCTGGAGAGCAGGTTCAGGGGGCTGTATTGGGCCTTCGGCTCCTGCACCCCTCGGGCCCCTTCCGCCCCTCCGCCCCACGGCCCCCTCCACCCCTCCGGCCCCCTCCACCCCTCCGCCACATGGCCCCTCCGCCCTCCGCACCCCGCCCTCTGCCCCTTCTTCCCTCCGCACTCCGCCCCTCCGCCGCTACGCATTCTGCCCCTCCGCCCCTCTGCCCTCCGCCCCTCTGCCCTCCGCCCCTCGGCCCCTCCGCCCCTCGGCCCTCCAACCTTCCGCCCTCCGCCCTTCTTTCCTTCTGCCCTTCCACGCTCCGCCCCTCCGCCCTCCTGCCCCTCCACCCGTTCCACCGTTTCCGCCCTTCCGCCCCTCCAGCCTTCTGCCTCTTCCCCCCGCTCCGCCCCTTCCACCCTGCTGCCTCATCCGCCCCGGAAGGGCCACGGCCACGGTGAAGCGGTGGAAAAAAGAGCCATGGCCACGGCCGGCCGGCGGGCCGAAGGAAGGGCCACGGCCAGGGCCCGCATGCCGAAGGAAGGAAGGAAGGGCGGGCCACAGCCAGGGCGGGCGGGCAGAAGGAAGGAAGGAAGGGCGGGCCGCGGGCGGGCGGGCGGGCGGAAGGAAGGAAGGAAGGGCAGGCCACGGCCAGGGCGGGCCACAGCCAGGGCAAGCGGAAGGAAGGGCGGGCGGGCGGGCAGAAGGGCGGGCAGGCGGGCGGGCCGGCCACGGCCAGGGCAGGCCAGCCACGGCCAGGGCGGAAGAGCGGGCCGCGGGCGGAAGGGCGGGCGGGCCACGGCCAGGGCGGAAGGGCGGGCCAAAGGAAGGGCGCAAGGGCGGGCGGGCGCGAGGAAGGGCGCAAGGGCGGGCGGGCGCGAGGAAGGGCGCAAGGGCAGGCGGGCGGAAGGAAGGGCGGGCGGAAGGAAGGAAGGAAGGAAGGGCGGGCGGAAGGAAGGAAGGGCGGGCGGGCGGAAGGGCGGAAGGAAGGGCGGGCGGGCGGAAGGGCGGGCGGGCGGAAGGAAGGAAGGGCGGGCGGGCGGAAGGGCGGGCGGAAGGGCGGGCGGGCGGAAGGGTGGGCGGGAGGAAGGAAGGAAGGGCGGGCGGGCGGGCCACGGCCAGGGCCGGCGGGCGGAAGGAAGGGCGGGCGGGCCACGGCCAGGGCCGGCGGGCGGAAGGAAGGGCGGGCCATGGCCAGGGCGGGCAGAAGGAAGGAAGGAAGGGTGGGCCACGGCCAGGGCAGGCGGGCAGAAGGAAGGAAGGGCCATGGCCAGGGCGGGCGGGCATAAGGGCCACCACCAGGGCAGACGGAAGGGCGGGCGGAAGGGCCACCACCAGGGCGGGCGGAAGGGCGGGCGGGTGGGCGGAAGGGCCACGACCAGGGTGGGCGGGCAGAAGGGCCACGACCACTGTGGGCGGGCAGAAGGGCCACAACCAGGGCAGGCAGAAGGGCGGGCAGGCGGAAGGGCAGGCGGGCAGAAGCGCCACAGCCAGGGCGGGCGGGCAAGCAGAAGGAAGGGCGGGCGGGCCACCGCCCAGGCAGGCAGAAGGAAGGGCGGGCGGGCGGGCGACCACCAGGGCAGGTGGAAGGAAGGGCAGGCAGGCGGGCCACCGCCCGGGCGGGCGGACGGAAGGGCGGGCAGGCCACCGCCCAGGCAGGCGGAAGGAAGGGCGGGCAGGCCACCGCCACTGCCAGGGCAGGCAGGCAGAAGGAAGGGCCGCAGCCAGGGCAGGCAGGCGGAATGAAGGAAGGGCCACAGCCAGGGCCGGAAGTTACACAATCCAGGCAGGGTCACAGCAAAGAACCTGTCATGACACACACAGAATTTTATGTGATTTACTACACTCAATTTGTGCTGCAGGAGTATTCACCTCTCACACATGCCTCCTCCAACACTGACAGCACATGCTGACATACTGCCTTCAATATAAGGCACAGAGACTGCAGCTGTGCTAGCAACTAGAGCAGGAAGTACTGTCCAGCCAGCATTTTATCTTCCTCCAGTTTTTTCCCTTTTGTCTCTAGTACCTACTGTCCTGGTATAATTGTCATCACCCTCCCCCCCACTCCACTGCAGCTTGTTGGAAGTTATGCTGATACATAGAAGAGGTATACATTTCACAGCCTCATAAAACTATTTCACAAGCATGACACAAGCCCTTATCAAACCAAGGCTGCCCCCGGGTTAGCAGTCACCATTCCTTTTAATGGCACTGTAATGCAGCTTGTCTTGTTCTCCTTAGTGTTTCATGTTTCTTCACTTGCTGGGAAGAAGGTTTCTTTAACCAGCTTGCCTTGATGCTATTTATCCAGAGAACTGATGCCCTGCTGCTGCCACCAACACAGCCTTGCTTCAGCCCTTGGGAAGTCGAGGCACACCACATTCTGACAGGAAGGTGACACAAGCTGACAGCCTGAGGACAAGACACAGGGAACAGCAGGTTCTGCAACAACTGCACTCTCATTCAGCCAGTGCAGAGCCTGCAGAGATGCTCCCCTTGTCAAGGGCCCCATCTCCTTGTCAAGGACTGCTCCCTGTCCCCCCAGCTAGGCACAGACTTGCCAGGCTGATGCTCTGGCAGCTGTCAGAGCCCTTAGCAGGCTAACCAGCCCTCTCTGCTGCTCCTGCTAGTGGGAAGCCTGCAGAAGAAACACCCTCTCTTGGTGAGGTGACCCTCACCCATGTTGTGACTTGGGGCCTTAGGCCCATGGAGCCAGCTCTGACTCCAGGCACTCTCTCTCCCCACTTCTCCTTGAAAAAGCATCAGGCAATACACTCATTCCCTCCCCCTCTCCCCCCACCTTCTCTTTTCTTCTACCTGGGCACTTCCAGTTGAGTGCTTGGCCTCAAGCCAGGGCAAGTCTCTCACCAATTCAACAAGGCCCAAACAGCACCCCTGATTTTCAGCTAAGTTTTTGAGTATGGAATAGCAATAACCCAATCCCACCAAGAGTGCCTCTACTACAGAGTTACTATGACACACAGGACAGCATTCAGATCTAGGACACCCCCACTGACACCACTTTCCCTTCTCACCATAGTCTAATTCCAACAGATGCTTCTTCCCCTGGACAACAGCATGAAGTCACCACGGCTTTAAGTTGTTTTTAAAGCAGTTACACACCTAAAGGTACTACAGAAAGAGACAGGATAATCCTCGACAGAAAA
Source organism: Dromaius novaehollandiae (assembly GCF_036370855.1). NCBI lineage: Eukaryota > Metazoa > Chordata > Aves > Casuariiformes > Dromaiidae > Dromaius > Dromaius novaehollandiae. Next base: position 6,557,319 of record NC_088101.1, read on the forward strand.
AGACAAGCTAACAGTCCTTTCCCAAGCCAGAGCCCTCTAGGAAGGGAGCATTTCAACACCAGAAAGAGGACCAGAATGGGAGCAGTCAGTCTGCCTCATCTTAGGAAGCCAGGGAGCAGTAAAAGCAAGAACTCAATTCTGTCCTCCAGAGCAAGGCCAGAGCTGGAGACAAGACAGAGTAGCTGGGAGCATTAGGTCTCATGCTTATGTTAGGTCTGTCCCTACGCCAAGCAGGACTCGTGGATGGTTAACTTCACTAGGCCTGTACATAACACTAGCCCTGCTCTGAGCTGCAGCCCTTAGCTTCCCTGCTACAGCAACCCCAGTGCTCCCTTGCATGTCCACACAGGTAACTGGTTTCTGTCCCCCTCCCCACCCCCTTTGTGGCTGCGTAACTCCATACATCCACATGTCACATTAAATGGAAGGGGAGGACAGAGGCCAGGATTCCCTCATCAGCAAGGACACAGCCTGCACACATCCACCCACCAGCTCACAGCTCCAGTGCTACCCGGCTGCAAAATTAAAGCAGGCCTCCCTTTGTGAGGACAGCAGTGAGACAGGAAACCATATATTCCACACCATTAACCCTCAAGTACACTTCCCTCTAACCAAGCTCCAGACTACCAAGCCTCTACAACCTGCAACAGTTGGGTTTCAGCTATTTCAGCTTAACACTGGATACACTGAACTATTTAGCAGCTTAACACCCTTGTCACATTTAACTTTCACACCCAGAGATTAGCCTGAGAGTGCAGCCACTTTATAGGTCAAACCCTCCCACAGTGGAGTCTAGCTTTTTCTTAAAAAGAAAAACCTTCACCCCCCTGAGACTCTTTCAAAACCATTTGTGGTTTTTTATATTGGTCTCTTCAGGGCAAGCATCTGAAGAGAAGCAGTGTCTGAAGACCCTGTCACACAACACTAAGACCTCCCAGTCACTGCTAGAACTCCTCCCCAGCACACCTCACTGTATCCCCCAGCTCTTGCAGGTGCACCTCACTGGGACATGCCAGGTGAGGGTAACCACCTCACCCCCCCTCCCCAAGACCCCTTCACAGCTGGGACACTGAGTGGGTGGCATGCCCACTGCTAGTTACTGCTTGTAAAGCATTTCCATGTGACTACACTAATCCCAACACAAGCTTTGAGCTCACCACAAGAAAACCCTCTGTGTCATCAGACAGAATCCACAAGGAAATCCTGACTATCAACTAGTCAAGCATCTTGTAGTTCAGCAAGACAGGAACTCACAATGAGGCAGGAGTTGAACAGTGCTGACCCCTCCAAAAGGCAAGCCTGCCAAGAGCCATGCTTTGCACTTTCAGCTACTTCCAGAGAAGCAAGACTCTGCACACTGGGCAGCACAGGGTGTCCTATCATTTTACCCTTGATGTGGTAGCTGGCCCCCTTCTGTGTCCTGGGGGCATAAGCCATGTCTTTAGCTAGGGCAGCAGCAGCTCAGGCTTTTGAAGCCCAGAGACTGCAGCAGAGCTCTCCTGCAGCTGCTTCTCTCTTCTCAGCTGCAGCACTCCACATGCCTTTGGAGAGCTCCAGAGAGAAACAAGAGCATCCAAAGGTGTTACAAGACAACCCTGAGAAGCTCAGAAAGAATGTTTGAAGTAGGTACATCTGGATAACTTCTATCTTAGATAGAAGTTGCTTAGCATGAGTAGCTAAATTTGCTGAAGCCTTAGGCCGCGCTCCTAGTTCGGTAAGAAAGGGCCTCAGAGCTGGTGCAGGCTGGAAAGATGAGGGAGTTACAAGCAGTCTGCATTCCTGTGCCCCACTCTCCGAAAGGGAGGATGTCAAGGCTGAGAAATAAGGCCTGTTTGGGTGCCAGGACCTTGGGAAGCAAAGCCTCCTCTCACTGTTGAAAACAGTGCTGATTAAGGGGTCTGGATTATGTCCTCTTCCTCAGGACCTTGGGAGATAACACCTACTGACCTAGCTGGGGCAGTGTTAATTGATCAGGACCTTGAGAAGCAGGGGTGGGACCCAGGGAATGAAGAAATCACTAACCAATCACTGTAAAAGGGAAAGTCACAAATCTGGCAATTTGTGTGTATAAATGCTACTTGAAAAGTTGGGGTGTGTGTGCTTGATTTGTGGGAAACCACTGAGCACCCAGGCTCACGCAACTCTGAAATAAACAAATGTCTCTCCTGAGTGTGTAATTATTGGCTTATTGCACACCGGGCAACAAATCCGCTTTTCAGACAACAAAGGGAGCTGGAAAGAGAGGAGACACTCATTTCTCCTCAAAACATAGCACTGCCAAGCATCTGCCAAACATGGCTGTGAAGCTATCTGACCAAACTTGGGAGGTCTTTGAACACTTTGTGTTTTGTCTCTCATTCTTCTCTGCTAGGCTTGATTACAACAACACTGCTTAACTTAAGCTTGAAGCATGAAGATTTCTTGAGAAGACCTGCCTTAAGTACTGGGACATTTGGAAAAACACTCTCACCTCCATCTCAGAAGGCACAGGCATAGTCAAGGAAGGACTCTGACCCAATTCTGTCATAGGAACTGGGTTTTGTGGTCAGAAAACAATGCTTTTGAAGAACTCCCTCCTGAGCTGGTCATCTAAGCATCTTTCACAGCCTCCCCACCTTCTTCCCCCCTCCCCCCAGCATAAAATAGCCTTTCCTGCAAGATAAGGAGAGGCAATAAACAAACTGCATGAAAGAGGAATTCAAGCCCTTTCAGCTGCAGAGATTCTACATCTGACCAGCTCCTTTGATTTCACACTTTTTGCTTTCCAAGAAATGAGACTGGGAGTTTTCAAGCTTCTCCTGGTGGGGCACTCTTCCCATTTAAAGAGAGCAGCCCAAGAAGCATCCTACCAGAAGCTGAAGGGCACAGCTTTTCAACAGGGACTCCTCAGGAGATCAGAAGTATTAGCCCCTCAAATCACAGAGTAACTCCTAGCAAGGAGCACTCAACCCTAGTTACATACTTACCTCCTAAGGAACAGGAAACACAGCAGGACTCCAGGAACAAACACAAGCTTACAAGCCTGGGTGATCCAAACACACACAGACACACAGTCAGCCTTTGCACACCTACAGCCCTACAATGCCAGGGCACCACAGCAACTTTAAGAGTCACCTCACACAGAGCTCCACACAGCATAAAACAGAGACAAACAACTAAACAGACCATGCACAAGCACCACCCTAGAGACCCAGCCCCCAAAACACACTCACCCTGCACGCACGCACGCGCGCACACACACTCTCTCTCTCTCTCTCTCTCTCTCTCTCTCTCTCACTCACTCACTCACTCACTCACTCACTCACTCTCCCTCCAGGGCACCCAACAGGAACAAGGGGCCCCTCACCAAGCTTAAATGCAGCCCTCTGGCCAATGGGTAGAGGACAGGTGGGTGGAAGCCCCAGCTGATTCTGGTCAGGGAAGCCACAGCTGAGCCTGGTCAGGGCAATTAAGGCCTCCTGCTGCACCAAGGGCCCTAGTGCCATAGCAAGAAAGCTCTTCCATGTGAAAAGTGACAGTCCCTTGGAACACCTCACATGGAAGCAAAGCTTAACCAGGACAATTTTGTTAGGTGGGTATATCATACCCACATATATACATGTCACCTGCCCCCAAAGGCCTTTGATACGATGGTAGTGAAAGCCTTCTTTGAATACCTGCTAGCGTTTGATGTCGAGAACCTTCCCAACACTTCCAAGAAGCTGTACCTGCCTAGATGTGCAGCGCGAGCATACAGGAATCCTTCTCCTGCAGGTGTCATGTATCTTGCTATCTGTGGCTCAAGCATTCCCAGCACCAGAGGTGGTGCCTCTGCATTTCACATCCCTCACAGGTTTTTCTTTCCTGAGAGTTTGTCCAGGCTTTTTTGGAGCCCATGTGAACTGTTCACATCCAGCCAGAAATTCCAGCGCCTATTTATGCATTATGTGAAGAAACATCTCTTGCATGCTTTGGGCCTGGCCCTCGCTAGCACTGCTTAGGGGCTTTTTTTAGTCCCTACAACGCAAGAAGCAGAAAACAAACATTCCCCAGTCATTTTCCTCTCTTGCAGAATCTTTTGGTGTTTCCTCAGCAAACTACGTAAAACTCCAGCACCAGCTGGAGCTGGGTGCTGCTGAAGAGGGACCCTGAACAAAGAAATCCCTTGGGCAATTGTAACTCTTCAGTCTAAGTTCTCCACCCTTGTGTGGTAGTTGGGACCACCAGCAATACTCAGGTGTGGGGTCTTCCCGTTCTTCCTTGGGTCCCATTGGTGTCCCTAGGCAGGCTGTCTCTTCCCTTCTCTTTGCTGCTGTGACTTGTGCTGAGGGATGTGCCTTTGTTCCTTGTTGGGTCCTGCCCTTGTCTCCCAAGGTCCCGAGGAGGAAGAGGTGGTAATTCCAGACCACAGGAACTACCCCTGCCCCAGCAGGGACAGGAGGCTTTGTTTCTCAAGGTCCTGATGGCCAGCACAGGCCTTATTTCAAAGTCCTGACATCCTCCCTTTCAGAGTGTGAGGCATGGGAATGCATGTCAGAGCCTTCTAGTGCTGTGGCTTCTGACTCCCTTCAGGATTATTTGGGAAGAGATGCTTGGTGTGTGTTAAACTCTCTTAAAGCAAGGCTTCATTTAATGCCCCGTGCTGCTGGTGCCCACAACACAGTTGTGTCCTTGTTGGGAATTGCTTCTGAGTCCCTCGGAGTGAGAGGGGAAATGGAGCGGGACTGTGTCAGAGCAGCAAGTGGGAGCTGGAACTGGCACATGGCCTTCTTGCTCTGTAAGAGAAAACAGTCCTTTGAAGTTCCAGTTGTTGTCAAAACTGGAATGCAGGCACTGAAGGAGAGGAGTAAACAGTGGCCTGGAAGAGACCATCCAGGCTCTTCCCGAATGAGCAGTAGTTGGGGGTAGTTGCATTAGGATGTGCTATCTCTTTTAGCCTTATGTTGATTTAAAAGAGAGCAAGTCTAAGCAAATGCTTCTCAGCCAACAAGTGTCAACTAACAACAAAGCAGGAAAAGCCTCAGGCAGTGAAGAGCTCTTCTCCCATGCACAAGGTGTTTCCTGGGTTTTTTGGTCAGCAAACTGAATTGATTCAGGCCCTGGAGTGGAAACCCAATGTGATGGGAACCCAGGTCTTGGCTCCAAGTCAAGGCAGGTGGTGAGGAAGGCCTTGGGAGTCAGGGTGCCCTGGGTCTGCTCCTGGGAGCTCCTCACAGCTGTAGCACAAGCAGATGCTGCCTCCAATTCTCCTGCCATGGAGGGGCTGGGGTGGGCAGGAAGGCAAGGAGGGGAGCCCTTGGCATGAGCCCTCAGAGTTGTCCCAGTGGGACCTGGTGCTTCTTGACTGCCCCAAAGCAGCAGGTCTGATCTGGTGCTGATTAACCAATTAAAACTGCCTGAATTTCCCTAACTGAAGGAGGGAAGGAAATGAGTGTGACCTCCCCCCCAACACCCCTTCCCATGATAATGGAGGAGGGACTGCTGTTTGTGCTCTGCCAGGGTGTGGATTTTCTCCCCTTCCTGGTTTTTGACAGCTGGTTTTGATGCTTTTTCTTCCCTGTTTTGGGGACAGTGCTTCTTGAGACAGGGGGCTCCTTCCCAGAAGCTGCTGGTGGGGTTGCTGTTTTCCAGTGTCTCTAAGTGGGTGCTTGGAGCTTCTCAGCACTGTCCCCTCCCTGGGCACCTGTTGGTGTTACTCCCTCTTTTGCCCTAGGGGCCCTTTGCCTCAAGGCTGCCTTTCTCCTTCCAGGAGCTTCTGGAAGCTTCTGGGGCTGCCTGTGGGGCGGGGCTGCAGCTGATTGGTGGAGGGGTGGGGCTGGTGTGAGCTGGTGGGGGGGCTGTTGTGGGGGAGGGGGGAGTGACAGGAGCTGCCTCAGGGAGTGGGGGGGGGGGGGCTTCCCCCAGGCTGCGGGGGGGGGCTGGGTGCCTCTTGCAGGGGGTGGCTGCCCCGGGCCGTGGGAGCCCTGCTGTGCTGGAGGCAGTGGGTGGCTGGGGAGGAGGAGGTGGGGCTGTGCAGCACCAGGGGGGAGGAGCTGGGGACACCAGCCCCTTTGCAGAGCTCTGCTGAGGTCAGTGCCTGAGCCCGGGGGCAGGGCAGGAGGGACAGCTGGGGACAAGGCTGGTGAGAGGCCTGAGCTGGGGAGGCTGTGAGCTCCTGCCTCCCGGCAGCTGCAGCAGGGCTGCTTGTGCCTGCTGACCCGAGGGTCTGGGCAGGGCCCTGTGCCCAGTAGCTGAATGGGGCAACAAGCCCTGGTAGGACAGTTGGGAAAGCAGCTGGCTCTGGAAGGGGCTCGTGCAGCTTTTGCATTTGGATGTGTGATGTGCTGAGGGGGAGCAGCAGGTGACAGTGCCTGGGGGCTCCTTTCAGCAGGCAGCAGTCCCCTGTCTTCCTGCCAGACATGCTGTCATGGCACAGGCATTGCTTGTTGGGGGCTTTTTCCTGGGCCCCGTGCTCTTTGGAGAGCCCTTTTTAGTCTTTCTCATGAGAGGTTGTGAAGCTTGATGGGCCTGAGATGTTAGTGGCTTGTCAGAGGAGCCATCCAGTGAGGTGAGTTGCTGCATGCTTTGAGTTTCCAGTCTCTGCCTAGTCCATTGACATGGGTGTTGATCACCCCAATGGGCTTAAATAAGCCCCTCTGAGCAAGCTTGCTTGGAGGTACAACAGTGTAGTGATTGCCCCTGTGTTTCAGTATGTGGCATGCCAAGTCCTGTAGCTAATCACGGGGTACAATTGGGTTGACTCTGCTTTTCCCCTGCAGGTCTTAGAAGAGTGCTGTGTCTCATGAACATGGCAAGATGGGGTCTGCTCCCAAGGCAGACATAACTGGGATCCGAAGGCTGCCATCAAAAGCTGAAAAATGTACCTGGTATGTTGTCTGCCTCGTGTTGCTTTGACTTTTTAGACATGATAGAAGTCAAATAGGACTGCTTCAGAGACTGCCTAAAACTATTTTATCTGTCAAGGAGATTCCCCAACTGCCTTCTACTATAGGGTGTGTGCAGAAACTGAGTGGTGTGTAAAACTAGCCCTTACCAGCCCCCCAGGAGACTCCTGAGCTTAGGACAGTGTGTTTCAACATGACTGCTTTGTGAGCTCTTGTGAGCACAGTCCAAATCTCTCCTGAATGTAGTGGGGCCAGGAGGGACTTGTGGGAGGAGCAGGGAGTTAAGAGTGTTGCCCTTCTGGTGACAGCTGGAACAGAGGCTCAAAAGGAGAGCAAGGGCAGTTTGGGTGGTTTGAGAAGGGATGAATTATTTCCAGAGCTGCTGAGAATGAGTAGCCCTCTTGGGAGGGGGGAGTATTGGCAGGCAAGGCCCTATTTAAATCCTTTAGTACTGCTGAACTGTGTCTTAAAATCCTGTACAAGGTAAAGCCCTCGGGTAATAAGCAGAGAAATTGTCAGGCATGACACTAACCCTTGAGCATGGGGCTTCCCAAAGAGGCTCAGACCAGCAGTTGGTATTGCTCCAACAGTGTTAGGGAAGGTTAGGTTTGCTGCCCACCACAGCAGGGTCTGACCCTAGGTTCCTGCTGGGAAGTGTGGAGCCAAATCCAAGTGAATGAAATGAATTTTAATGGCATGTGTGCAGTAATTGCAGCTTGAGCTGGGTGCCTCTGGAAGGGGACCCTAAGGAAAGGAATCCCTGGGCAATTGTAGCCTTTGAATCCAAGGTCTCCACCCCTCATGTGGTAGTTGGGACCACTAGTAATATTCAGCTCTGGGGTCTCCTGTTCCTTATTGGGTCTCATTGTTGTCCCTGGGCAGGCTGTTTCTTTCCTCATCTTTACTGGTGTGGTTTCTGCTGAGGGATGTGCCTTTGTTCCTTGTTGGGTCCCTCTGTCTCTCAAGGTCCTGAGGAGGAGGAGGTGGTTGCAGACCACAACTCTCCCTGCCCCAGCAGGGAGAGGAGGCTTTGAAATAAGGCCTGTGCTGGCCATCAGGACCTTGAGAAACAGAGTTGTGACATCCTCCCTTCTGGAGTGTGAGACACAGGGATACAGACTGCTTGTGATGTCCTTGTCCTTCCAGCTGGAGCTGGCCCTGGGGCCTCTTTTCCTGAGCTGGATGCAAGTCCCTCCTGTTCTCTGAGTGTGGCCTAAGGCTTCAGCAAATTGAACTACTCATGCCAAGTGTTTATAGAAGTTGTGCTGGGCAGCTACCTCTAGACAGTTTCAGTTCAATGTTCTTTAGCAGTCCTCCCTTTGTTTTTATTAAGCATCCCTGCTAACACTTGAAACAGTCCTCAGTCTTCTGAGGCAGACTGTCACTTTCCATAATTTCATGTATAATATGGTTGTAAGTGATAGGCATGACACAGCTGAACTTAACTACTACTGGGTGCAGCAGGTGATTATAAATCCCTGTTGTGCTTGGTGACCATCCTAGGAGTGTTTCCCACCCATGATGGTCTCCATCCTTCCTTATCCTTTCTAAGACATGGTATCTCTTCTGTATCATGAGTGGTGAGAGTTCTTGTCCATTGTTTTGGATGCCTTCTAGCAGTTGATGCAGGTCATCATGTTGTAGTAGCTTTTTCACCAGTGTAAGATGTATTCCAGTGGGGGTAGGTAGTAAATTCTGAGTCAATGTATAATTAGATGGTAACAACTGTTAAGATCTAACAGGAGCTGAATGATTGAAGTTGCATCCCATAATTTTGGTCCAGTTATGAACACAAATATTTGAGTCACTACTTGTATTTGCAGCAATGGTGTCTATGAATATAAGACTGCCAAGGGTTCTCATACATGCCCGTCTCTTTCCAGTGTATGCAAGTACAGTTCAACTTGAACAGCCAAGTAAGAACACAGCATGGCAGTATATGGCCTGTCCCACTTAGGTTCTGACTTGGATTTTTGTAGAAATGTTTTACCTAAAGCTTCATCCCCAGGCTGTCTGTCATGTGCCTGAATGTCAGATGGTACTGGCTGAAACCAGGGAGCCTGATTTTGTGAAGCCTTAAGCTGCTCCTGTAAAGCTAGTACATGTTGTGTCACTTGTTCATCTCTAACAGGCTGGTCTTAGCAGGGGTGTAAGGCCCTGGTATGGCTCAATGTCTCCCAAAGGGAATTTCTGCTGGTGTTGCCCCTCTGGGTTGTCATGGGGCATTTCAAACATCCCATAGAGCTAAGTTCAATGCCTCTGGCCATTTTAGAGCTCTGTGTGTGTGTGTGTGTGTGCATATTCCCCCCATCATGCTTGGGGATGGAGGCTAAGTCCTGCATTTCTGGTGCTCCCAGACAGGCCCCGGGGGCTCGTTTGGGGGCTCCAAAATGGAGGCTCATCCTGCAAGTCCGGGGCTCAAGCCCAGGCTGCTGGGACTGGTCTCAGAGCTCACAAAGGGGGCTAGGTCCTGGGTTTGGGTGCTGGAGAGCAGGTTCAGGGGGCTGTATTGGGCCTTCGGCTCCTGCACCCCTCGGGCCCCTTCCGCCCCTCCGCCCCACGGCCCCCTCCGCCCCTCCGGCCCCCTCCACCCCTCCGCCACATGGCCCCTCCGCCCTCCGCACCCCGCCCTCTGCCCCTTCTTCCCTCCGCACTCCGCCCCTCCGCCGCTACGCATTCTGCCCCTCCGCCCCTCTGCCCTCCGCCCCTCTGCCCTCCGCCCCTCGGCCCCTCCGCCCCTCGGCCCTCCAACCTTCCGCCCTCCGCCCTTCTTTCCTTCTGCCCTTCCACGCTCCGCCCCTCCGCCCTCCTGCCCCTCCACCCGTTCCACCGTTTCCGCCCTTCCGCCCCTCCAGCCTTCTGCCTCTTCCCCCCGCTCCGCCCCTTCCACCCTGCTGCCTCATCCGCCCCGGAAGGGCCACGGCCACGGTGAAGCGGTGGAAAAAAGAGCCATGGCCACGGCCGGCCGGCGGGCCGAAGGAAGGGCCACGGCCAGGGCCCGCATGCCGAAGGAAGGAAGGAAGGGCGGGCCACAGCCAGGGCGGGCGGGCAGAAGGAAGGAAGGAAGGGCGGGCCGCGGGCGGGCGGGCGGAAGGAAGGAAGGAAGGAAGGGCAGGCCACGGCCAGGGCGGGCCACAGCCAGGGCAAGCGGAAGGAAGGGCAGGCGGGCGGGCAGAAGGGCGGGCAGGCGGGCGGGCCGGCCACGGCCAGGGCAGGCCAGCCACGGCCAGGGCGGAAGAGCGGGCCGCGGGCGGAAGGGCGGGCGGGCCACGGCCAGGGCGGAAGGGCGGGCCAAAGGAAGGGCGCAAGGGCGGGCGGGCGCGAGGAAGGGCGCAAGGGCGGGCGGGCGCGAGGAAGGGCGCAAGGGCGGGCGGGCGCGAGGAAGGGCGCAAGGGCAGGCGGGCGGAAGGAAGGGCGGGCGGAAGGAAGGAAGGAAGGAAGGGCGGGCGGAAGGAAGGAAGGAAGGAAGGAAGGAAGGGCGGGCGGAAGGAAGGAAGGAAGGGCGGGCGGGCGGAAGGAAGGAAGGGCGGGCGGGCGGAAGGAAGGGCGGGCGGAAGGGCGGGCGGGCGGAAGGAAGGGCGGGCGGAAGGGCGGGCGGGCGGAAGGGCGGGCGGGCGGAAGGGCGGGCGGGCGGAAGGAAGGAAGGGCGGGCGGGCGGGCCACGGCCAGGGCCGGCGGGCGGAAGGAAGGGCGGGCGGGCCACGGCCAGGGCCGGCGGGCGGAAGGAAGGGCGGGCCATGGCCAGGGCGGGCAGAAGGAAGGAAGGAAGGGTGGGCCACGGCCAGGGCAGGCGGGCAGAAGGAAGGAAGGGCCACAGCCAGGGCGGGCGGGCATAAGGGCCACCACCAGGGCAGACGGAAGGGCGGGCGGAAGGGCCACCACCAGGGCAGGCGGAAGAGCGGGCGGGTGGGCGGAAGGGCCACGACCAGGGTGGGCGGGCAGAAGGGCCACGACCACTGTGGGCGGGCAGAAGGGCCACAACCAGGGCAGGCAGAAGGGCGGGCAGGCGGAAGGGCAGGCGGGCAGAAGCGCCACAGCCAGGGCGGGCGGGCAAGCAGAAGGAAGGGCGGGCGGGCCACCGCCCAGGCAGGCAGAAGGAAGGGCGGGCGGGCGGGCGACCACCAGGGCAGGTGGAAGGAAGGGCAGGCAGGCGGGCCACCGCCCGGGCGGGCGGACGGAAGGGCGGGCAGGCCACCGCCCAGGCAGGCGGAAGGAAGGGCGGGCAGGCCACCGCCACTGCCAGGGCAGGCAGGCAGAAGGAAGGGCCGCAGCCAGGGCAGGCAGGCGGAATGAAGGAAGGGCCACAGCCAGGGCCGGAAGTTACACAATCCAGGCAGGGTCACAGCAAAGAACCTGTCATGACACACACAGAATTTTATGTGATTTACTACACTCAATTTGTGCTGCAGGAGTATTCACCTCTCACACATGCCTCCTCCAACACTGACAGCACATGCTGACATACTGCCTTCAATATAAGGCACAGAGACTGCAGCTGTGCTAGCAACTAGAGCAGGAAGTACTGTCCAGCCAGCATTTTATCTTCCTCCAGTTTTTTCCCTTTTGTCTCTAGTACCTACTGTCCTGGTATAATTGTCATCACCCTCCCCCCCACTCCACTGCAGCTTGTTGGAAGTTATGCTGATACATAGAAGAGGTATACATTTCACAGCCTCATAAAACTATTTCACAAGCATGACACAAGCCCTTATCAAACCAAGGCTGCCCCCGGGTTAGCAGTCACCATTCCTTTTAATGGCACTGTAATGCAGCTTGTCTTGTTCTCCTTAGTGTTTCATGTTTCTTCACTTGCTGGGAAGAAGGTTTCTTTAACCAGCTTGCCTTGATGCTATTTATCCAGAGAACTGATGCCCTGCTGCTGCCACCAACACAGCCTTGCTTCAGCCCTTGGGAAGTCGAGGCACACCACATTCTGACAGGAAGGTGACACAAGCTGACAGCCTGAGGACAAGACACAGGGAACAGCAGGTTCTGCAACAACTGCACTCTCATTCAGCCAGTGCAGAGCCTGCAGAGATGCTCCCCTTGTCAAGGGCCCCATCTCCTTGTCAAGGACTGCTCCCTGTCCCCCCAGCTAGGCACAGACTTGCCAGGCTGATGCTCTGGCAGCTGTCAGAGCCCTTAGCAGGCTAACCAGCCCTCTCTGCTGCTCCTGCTAGTGGGAAGCCTGCAGAAGAAACACCCTCTCTTGGTGAGGTGACCCTCACCCATGTTGTGACTTGGGGCCTTAGGCCCATGGAGCCAGCTCTGACTCCAGGCACTCTCTCTCCCCACTTCTCCTTGAAAAAGCATCAGGCAATACACTCATTCCCTCCCCCTCTCCCCCCACCTTCTCTTTTCTTCTACCTGGGCACTTCCAGTTGAGTGCTTGGCCTCAAGCCAGGGCAAGTCTCTCACCAATTCAACAAGGCCCAAACAGCACCCCTGATTTTCAGCTAAGTTTTTGAGTATGGAATAGCAATAACCCAATCCCACCAAGAGTGCCTCTACTACAGAGTTACTATGACACACAGGACAGCATTCAGATCTAGGACACCCCCACTGACACCACTTTCCCTTCTCACCATAGTCTAATTCCAACAGATGCTTCTTCCCCTGGACAACAGCATGAAGTCACCACGGCTTTAAGTTGTTTTTAAAGCAGTTACACACCTAAAGGTACTACAGAAAGAGACAGGATAATCCTCGACAGAAAAAGACAAGCTAACAGTCCTTTCCCAAGCCAGAGCCCTCTAGGAAGGGAGCATTTCAACACCAGAAAGAGGACCAGAATGGGAGCAGTCAGTCTGCCTCATCTTAGGAAGCCAGGGAGCAGTAAAAGCAAGAACTCAATTCTGTCCTCCAGAGCAAGGCCAGAGCTGGAGACAAGACAGAGTAGCTGGGAGCATTAGGTCTCATGCTTATGTTAGGTCTGTCCCTACGCCAAGCAGGACTCGTGGATGGTTAACTTCACTAGGCCTGTACATAACACTAGCCCTGCTCTGAGCTGCAGCCCTTAGCTTCCCTGCTACAGCAACCCCAGTGCTCCCTTGCATGTCCACACAGGTAACTGGTTTCTGTCCCCCTCCCCACCCCCTTTGTGGCTGCGTAACTCCATACATCCACATGTCACATTAAATGGAAGGGGAGGACAGAGGCCAGGATTCCCTCATCAGCAAGGACACAGCCTGCACACATCCACCCACCAGCTCACAGCTCCAGTGCTACCCGGCTGCAAAATTAAAGCAGGCCTCCCTTTGTGAGGACAGCAGTGAGACAGGAAACCATATATTCCACACCATTAACCCTCAAGTACACTTCCCTCTAACCAAGCTCCAGACTACCAAGCCTCTACAACCTGCAACAGTTGGGTTTCAGCTATTTCAGCTTAACACTGGATACACTGAACTATTTAGCAGCTTAACACCCTTGTCACATTTAACTTTCACACCCAGAGATTAGCCTGAGAGTGCAGCCACTTTATAGGTCAAACCCTCCCACAGTGGAGTCTAGCTTTTTCTTAAAAAGAAAAACCTTCACCCCCCTGAGACTCTTTCAAAACCATTTGTGGTTTTTTATATTGGTCTCTTCAGGGCAAGCATCTGAAGAGAAGCAGTGTCTGAAGACCCTGTCACACAACACTAAGACCTCCCAGTCACTGCTAGAACTCCTCCCCAGCACACCTCACTGTATCCCCCAGCTCTTGCAGGTGCACCTCACTGGGACATGCCAGGTGAGGGTAACCACCTCACCCCCCCCCCCCCAAGACCCCTTCACAGCTGGGACACTGAGTGGGTGGCATGCCCACTGCTAGTTACTGCTTGTAAAGCATTTCCATGTGACTACACTAATCCCAACACAAGCTTTGAGCTCACCACAAGAAAACCCTCTGTGTCATCAGACAGAATCCACAAGGAAATCCTGACTATCAACTAGTCAAGCATCTTGTAGTTCAGCAAGACAGGAACTCACAATGAGGCAGGAGTTGAACAGTGCTGACCCCTCCAAAAGGCAAGCCTGCCAAGAGCCATGCTTTGCACTTTCAGCTACTTCCAGAGAAGCAAGACTCTGCACACTGGGCAGCACAGGGTGTCCTATCATTTTACCCTTGATGTGGTAGCTGGCCCCCTTCTGTGTCCTGGGGGCATAAGCCATGTCTTTAGCTAGGGCAGCAGCAGCTCAGGCTTTTGAAGCCCAGAGACTGCAGCAGAGCTCTCCTGCAGCTGCTTCTCTCTTCTCAGCTGCAGCACTCCACATGCCTTTGGAGAGCTCCAGAGAGAAACAAGAGCATCCAAAGGTGTTACAAGACAACCCTGAGAAGCTCAGAAAGAATGTTTGAAGTAGGTACATCTGGATAACTTCTATCTTAGATAGAAGTTGCTTAGCATGAGTAGCTAAATTTGCTGAAGCCTTAGGCCGCGCTCCTAGTTCGGTAAGAAAGGGCCTCAGAGCTGGTGCAGGCTGGAAAGATGAGGGAGTTACAAGCAGTCTGCATTCCTGTGCCCCACTCTCCGAAAGGGAGGATGTCAAGGCTGAGAAATAAGGCCTGTTTGGGTGCCAGGACCTTGGGAAGCAAAGCCTCCTCTCACTGTTGAAAACAGTGCTGATTAAGGGGTCTGGATTATGTCCTCTTCCTCAGGACCTTGGGAGATAACACCTACTGACCTAGCTGGGGCAGTGTTAATTGATCAGGACCTTGAGAAGCAGGGGTGGGACCCAGGGAATGAAGAAATCACTAACCAATCACTGTAAAAGGGAAAGTCACAAATCTGGCAATTTGTGTGTATAAATGCTACTTGAAAAGTTGGGGTGTGTGTGCTTGATTTGTGGGAAACCACTGAGCACCCAGGCTCACGCAACTCTGAAATAAACAAATGTCTCTCCTGAGTGTGTAATTATTGGCTTATTGCACACCGGGCAACAAATCCGCTTTTCAGACAACAAAGGGAGCTGGAAAGAGAGGAGACACTCATTTCTCCTCAAAACATAGCACTGCCAAGCATCTGCCAAACATGGCTGTGAAGCTATCTGACCAAACTTGGGAGGTCTTTGAACACTTTGTGTTTTGTCTCTCATTCTTCTCTGCTAGGCTTGATTACAACAACACTGCTTAACTTAAGCTTGAAGCATGAAGATTTCTTGAGAAGACCTGCCTTAAGTACTGGGACATTTGGAAAAACACTCTCACCTCCATCTCAGAAGGCACAGGCATAGTCAAGGAAGGACTCTGACCCAATTCTGTCATAGGAACTGGGTTTTGTGGTCAGAAAACAATGCTTTTGAAGAACTCCCTCCTGAGCTGGTCATCTAAGCATCTTTCACAGCCTCCCCACCTTCTTCCCCCCTCCCCCCAGCATAAAATAGCCTTTCCTGCAAGATAAGGAGAGGCAATAAACAAACTGCATGAAAGAGGAATTCAAGCCCTTTCAGCTGCAGAGATTCTACATCTGACCAGCTCCTTTGATTTCACACTTTTTGCTTTCCAAGAAATGAGACTGGGAGTTTTCAAGCTTCTCCTGGTGGGGCACTCTTCCCATTTAAAGAGAGCAGCCCAAGAAGCATCCTACCAGAAGCTGAAGGGCACAGCTTTTCAACAGGGACTCCTCAGGAGATCAGAAGTATTAGCCCCTCAAATCACAGAGTAACTCCTAGCAAGGAGCACTCAACCCTAGTTACATACTTACCTCCTAAGGAACAGGAAACACAGCAGGACTCCAGGAACAAACACAAGCTTACAAGCCTGGGTGATCCAAACACACACAGACACACAGTCAGCCTTTGCACACCTACAGCCCTACAATGCCAGGGCACCACAGCAACTTTAAGAGTCACCTCACACAGAGCTCCACACAGCATAAAACAGAGACAAACAACTAAACAGACCATGCACAAGCACCACCCTAGAGACCCAGCCCCCAAAACACACTCACCCTGCAAAACACACTCACCCTGCAAAACACACTCACCCTGCAAAACACACACACACACTCTCTCTCTCTCTCTCTCACACTCACTCACTCACTCACTCACTCACTCACTCACTCACTCACTCACTCACTCTCCCTCCAGGGCACCCAACAGGAACAAGGGGCCCCTCACCAAGCTTAAATGCAGCCCTCTGGCCAATGGGTAGAGGACAGGTGGGTGGAAGCCCCAGCTGATTCTGGTCAGGGAAGCCACAGCTGAGCCTGGTCAGGGCAATTAAGGCCTCCTGCTGCACCAAGGGCCCTAGTGCCATAGCAAGAAAGCTCTTCCATGTGAAAAGTGACAGTCCCTTGGAACACCTCACATGGAAGCAAAGCTTAACCAGGACAATTTTGTTAGGTGGGTATATCATACCCACATATATACATGTCACCTGCCCCCAAAGGCCTTTGATACGATGGTAGTGAAAGCCTTCTTTGAATACCTGCTAGCGTTTGATGTCGAGAACCTTCCCAACACTTCCAAGAAGCTGTACCTGCCTAGATGTGCAGCGCGAGCATACAGGAATCCTTCTCCTGCAGGTGTCATGTATCTTGCTATCTGTGGCTCAAGCATTCCCAGCACCAGAGGTGGTGCCTCTGCATTTCACATCCCTCACAGGTTTTTCTTTCCTGAGAGTTTGTCCAGGCTTTTTTGGAGCCCATGTGAACTGTTCACATCCAGCCAGAAATTCCAGCGCCTATTTATGCATTATGTGAAGAAACATCTCTTGCATGCTTTGGGCCTGGCCCTCGCTAGCACTGCTTAGGGGCTTTTTTTAGTCCCTACAACGCAAGAAGCAGAAAACAAACATTCCCCAGTCATTTTCCTCTCTTGCAGAATCTTTTGGTGTTTCCTCAGCAAACTACGTAAAACTCCAGCACCAGCTGGAGCTGGGTGCTGCTGAAGAGGGACCCTGAACAAAGAAATCCCTTGGGCAATTGTAACTCTTCAGTCTAAGTTCTCCACCCTTGTGTGGTAGTTGGGACCACCAGCAATACTCAGGTGTGGGGTCTTCCTGTTCCTCCTTGGGTCCCATTGGTGTCCCTAGGCAGGCTGTCTCTTCCCTTCTCTTTGCTGCTGTGACTTGTGCTGAGGGATGTGCCTTTGTTCCTTGCTGGGTCCTGCCCTTGTCTCCCAAGGTCCCGAGGAGGAAGAGGTGGTAATTCCAGTCCACAGGAACTACCCCTGCCCCAGCAGGGACAG
The DNA here is from genome assembly GCF_036370855.1 of Dromaius novaehollandiae. Lineage (NCBI taxonomy): Eukaryota > Metazoa > Chordata > Aves > Casuariiformes > Dromaiidae > Dromaius > Dromaius novaehollandiae. The sequence continues at coordinate 6,574,352 of NC_088101.1, forward strand.
GAGGCTTTGTTTCTCAAGGTCCTGATGGCCAGCACAGGCCTTATTTCAAAGTCCTGACATCCTCCCTTTCAGAGTGTGAGGCATGGGAATGCATGTCAGAGCCTTCTAGTGCTGTGGCTTCTGACTCCCTTCAGGATTATTTGGGAAGAGATGCTTGGTGTGTGTTAAACTCTCTTAAAGCAAGGCTTCATTTAATGCCCCGTGCTGCTGGTGCCCACAACACAGTTGTGTCCTTGTTGGGAATTGCTTCTGAGTCCCTCGGAGTGAGAGGGGAAATGGAGCAGGGACTGTGTCAGAGCAGCAAGTGGGAGCTGGAACTGGCACATGGCCTTCTTGCTCTGTAAGAGAAAACAATCCTTTGAAGTTCCAGTTGTTGTCCCAACTGGAATGCAGGCACTGAAGGAGAGGAGTAAACAGTGGCCTGGAAGAGACCATCCAGGCTCTTCCCGAATGAGCAGTAGTTGGGGGTAGTTGCATTAGGATGTGCTATCTCTTTTAGCCTTATGTTGATTTAAAAGAGAGCAAGTCTAAGCAAATGCTTCTCAGCCAACAAGTGTCAACTAACAACAAAGCAGGAAAAGCCTCAGGCAGTGAAGAGCTCTTCTCCCATGCACAAGGTGTTTCCTGGGTTTTTTGGTCAGCAAACTGAATTGATTCAGGCCCTGGAGTGGAAACCCAATGTGATGGGAACCCAGGTCTTGGCTCCAAGTCAAGGCAGGTGGTGAGGAAGGCCTTGGGAGTCAGGGTGCCCTGGGTCTGCTCCTGGGAGCTCCTCACAGCTGTAGCACAAGCAGATGCTGCCTCCAATTCTCCTGCCATGGAGGGGCTGGGGTGGGCAGGAAGGCAAGGAGGGGAGCCCTTGGCATGAGCCCTCAGAGTTGTCCCAGTGGGACCTGGTGCTTCTTGACTGCCCCAAAGCAGCAGGTCTGATCTGGTGCTGATTAACCAATTAAAACTGCCTGAATTTCCCTAACTGAAGGAGGGAAGGAAATGAGTGTGACCTCCCCCCCAACACCCCTTCCCATGATAATGGAGGAGGGACTGCTGTTTGTGCTCTGCCAGGGTGTGGATTTTCTCCCCTTCCTGGTTTTTGACAGCTGGTTTTGATGCTTTTTCTTCCCTGTTTTGGGGACAGTGCTTCTTGAGACAGGGGGCTCCTTCCCAGAAGCTGCTGGTGGGGTTGCTGTTTTCCAGTGTCTCTAAGTGGGTGCTTGGAGCTTCTCAGCACTGTCCCCTCCCTGGGCACCTGTTGGTGTTACTCCCTCTTTTGCCCTAGGGGCCCTTTGCCTCAAGGCTGCCTTTCTCCTTCCAGGAGCTTCTGGAAGCTTCTGGGGCTGCCTGTGGGGCGGGGCTGCAGCTGATTGGTGGAGGGGTGGGGCTGGTGTGAGCTGGTGTGAGGGCTGTTGTGGGGGAGGGGGGAGTGACAGGAGCTGCCTCAGGGAGTGGGGGGGGCTTCCCCCAGGCTGCGGGGGGGCTGGGTGCCTCTTGCAGGGGGTGACTGCCCCGGGCCGTGGGAGCCCTGCTGTGCTGGAGGCAGTGGGTGGCTGGGGAGGAGGAGCTGGGGACACCAGCCCCTTTGCAGAGCTCTGCTGAGGTCAGTGCCTGAGCCCGGGGGCAGGGCAGGAGGGACAGCTGGGGACAAGGCTGGTGAGAGGCCTGAGCTGGGGAGGCTGTGAGCTTCTGCCTCCCGGCAGCTGCAGCAGGGCTGCTTGTGCCTGCTGACCCGAGGGTCTGGGCAGGGCCCTGTGCCCAGTAGCTGAATGGGGCAACAAGCCCTGGTAGGACAGTTGGGAAAGCAGCTGGCTCTGGAAGGGGCTCGTGCAGCTTTTGCATTTGGATGTGTGATGTGCTGAGGGGGAGCAGCAGGTGACAGTGCCTGGGGGCTCCTTTCAGCAGGCAGCAGTCCCCTGTCTTCCTGCCAGACATGCTGTCATGGCACAGGCATTGCTTGTTGGGGGCTTTTTCCTGGGCCCCGTGCTCTTTGGAGAGCCCTTTTTAGTCTTTCTCATGAGAGGTTGTGAAGCTTGATGGGCCTGAGATGTTAGTGGCTTGTCAGAGGAGCCATCCAGTGAGGTGAGTTGCTGCATGCTTTGAGTTTCCAGTCTCTGCCTAGTCCATTGACATGGGTGTTGATCACCCCAATGGGCTTAAATAAGCCCCTCTGAGCAAGCTTTGCTTGGAGGTACAACAGTGTAGTGATTGCCCCTGTGTTTCAGTATGTGGCATGCCAAGTCCTGTAGCTAATCACGGGGTACAATTGGGTTGACTCTGCTTTTCCCCTGCAGGTCTTAGAAGAGTGCTGTGTCTCATGAACATGGCAAGATGGGGTCTGCTCCCAAGGCAGACATAACTGGGATCCGAAGGCTGCCATCAAAAGCTGAAAAATGTACCTGGTATGTTGTCTGCCTCGTGTTGCTTTGACTTTTTAGACATGATAGAAGTCAAATAGGACTGCTTCAGAGACTGCCTAAAACTATTTTATCTGTCAAGGAGATTCCCCAACTGCCTTCTACTATAGGGTGTGTGCAGAAACTGAGTGGTGTGTAAAACTAGCCCTTACCAGCCCCCCAGGAGACTCCTGAGCTTAGGACAGTGTGTTTCAACATGACTGCTTTGTGAGCTCTTGTGAGCACAGTCCAAATCTCTCCTGAATGTAGTGGGGCCAGGAGGGACTTGTGGGAGGAGCAGGGAGTTAAGAGTGTTGCCCTTCTGGTGACAGCTGGAACAGAGGCTCAAAAGGAGAGCAAGGGCAGTTTGGGTGGTTTGAGAAGGGATGAATTATTTCCAGAGCTGCTGAGAATGAGTAGCCCTCTTGGGAGGGGGGAGTATTGGCAGGCAAGGCCCTATTTAAATCCTTTAGTACTGCTGAACTGTGTCTTAAAATCATGTACAAGGTAAAGCCCTCGGGTAATAAGCAGAGAAATTGTCAGGCATGACACTAACCCTTGAGCATGGGGCTTCCCAAAGAGGCTCAGACCAGCAGTTGGTATTGCTCCAACAGTGTTAGGGAAGGTTAGGTTTGCTGCCCACCACAGCAGGGTCTGACCCTAGGTTCCTGCTGGGAAGTGTGGAGCCAAATCCAAGTGAATGAAATGAATTTTAATGGCATGTGTGCAGTAATTGCAGCTGGAGCTGGGTGCCTCTGGAAGGGGACCCTAAGGAAAGGAATCCCTGGGCAATTGTAGCCTTTGAATCCAAGGTCTCCACCCCTCATGTGGTAGTTGGGACCAACAGTGATATTCAGCTCTGGGGTCTCCTGTTCCTTATTGGGTCTCATTGTTGTCCCTGGGCAGGCTGTTTCTTTCCTCATCTTTACTGGTGTGGTTTCTGCTGAGGGATGTGCCTTTGTTCCTTGTTGGGTCCCTCTGTCTCTCAAGGTCCTGAGGAGGAGGAGGTGGTTGCAGACCACAACTCTCCCTGCCCCAGCAGGGAGAGGAGGCTTTGAAATAAGGCCTGTGCTGGCCATCAGGACCTTGAGAAACAGAGTTGTGACATCCTCCCTTCTGGAGTGTGAGACACAGGGATACAGACTGCTTGTGATGTCCTTGTCCTTCCAGCTGGAGCTGGCCCTGGGGCCTCTTTTCCTGAGCTGGATGCAAGTCCCTCCTGTTCTCTGAGTGTGGCCTAAGGCTTCAGCAAATTGAACTACTCATGCCAAGTGTTTATAGAAGTTGTGCTGGGCAGCTACCTCTAGACAGTTTCAGTTCAATGTTCTTTAGCAGTCCTCCCTTTGTTTTTATTAAGCATCCCTGCTAACACTTGAAACAGTCCTCAGTCTTCTGAGGCAGACTGTCACTTTCCATAATTTCATGTATAATATGGTTGTAAGTGATAGGCATGACACAGCTGAACTTTACTACTGGGTGCAGCAGGTGATTATAAATCCCTGTTGTGCTTGGTGACCATCCTAGGAGTGTTTCCCACCCATGATGGTCTCCATCCTTCCTTATCCTTTCTAAGACATGGTATCTCTTCTGTATCATGAGTGGTGAGAGTTCTTGTCCATTGTTTTGGATGCCTTCTAGCAGTTGATGCAGGTCATCATGTTGTAGTAGCTTTTTCACCAGTGTAAGATGTATTCCAGTGGGGGTAGGTAGTAAATTCTGAGTCAATGTATAATTAGATGGTAACAACTGTTAAGATCTAACAGGAGCTGAATGATTGAAGTTGCATCCCATAATTTTGGTCCAGTTATGAACACAAATATTTGAGTCACTACTTGTATTTGCAGCAGTGGTGTCTATGAATATAAGACTGCCAAGGGTTCTCATACATGCCCGTCTCTTTCCAGTGTATGCAAGTACAGTTCAACTTGAACAGCCAAGTAAGAACACAGCATGGCAGTATGTGGCCTGTCCCACTTAGGTTCTGACTTGGATTTTTGTAGAAATACTTTACCTAAAGCTTCATCCCCAGGCTGTCTGTCATGTGCCTGAATGTCAGATGGTACTGGCTGAAACCAGGGAGCCTGATTTTGTGAAGCCTTAAGCTGCTCCTGTAAAGCTAGTACATGTTGTGTCACTTGTTCATCTCTAACAGGCTGGTCTTAGCAGGGGTGTAAGGCCCTGGTATGGCTCAATGTCTCCCAAAGGGAATTTCTGCTGGTGTTGCCCCTCTGGGTTGTCATGGGGCATTTCAAACATCCCATAGAGCTAAGTTCAATGCCTCTGGCCATTTTAGAGCTCTGTGTGTGTGTGTGTGTGTGTGTGTGTGTGTGTGCATATTCTTGCTATTTTTTCTTTTAATGTTCTGTTCATTCTTTCTACTTGTCCTGCAAACTGTGGGTGATAAGGGATATGCAGGTTTCTCTCTCTCCCTAGGGATGTGTATAGTTGCTTGATTATGTTTGCTGTGAAATGGGTAGCCCTGTGTGACTCCATTGCTTCTGGAACCCCATATCTGGGTAGGATTTCTTTTAGTTAGGTTTTTACCACCCCTCCTGCCTCAGCCTTTCTTGTTGGGAAGTCCTCTCCCCAGTCTGATGACTGATCTCCTATCACTGACAAGTGTTTGTACCCATTGGTGGATGGCATATCCGCGAGGTCTAGTTGTAGCCTTTGAAAAGGGAAGGAGGCCCACGGTTGTCCCCCTAACTCTGAGGTTGGTTTGCTGCTGGAGACCTTTTGGCAGGTTGGGCAGCTATCAGTTATTCTTTCTGCAGCTGCATAAATTCCTGGTTTGGCCCATGCTTTCTGTGTCTGGTTAGCTACTGCCTGGGCTCCCCCATGAGCTTTATCATTAAACCACCTAGCTACAGTAATTACTTTGTTGGGGTGGGTAGAATGTTTTCCCCCAAGTGTCCATATTCTATTGTCATTTTGTTTTTTCCCATTGTTTCTTCTCTGCTCCTGAGCAGTCCTTTTCGTGCATGGTTTTGGGGTGTATTAAATTCAGCCATTCACTCTGGTTCCTGATTGGAGCTGCAACCACACAGTCTCTCAAAGGTTGTTGGGCTGCAGCCTTTGCAGTGGTGTTGGCTAAAGCATTTCCTTTCCTAATTTCTGTAGTGTCCTTAGTACGGACTGGGCAGTGCATCACAGCAATTTCTTCAGGCAGCTGGACTGACTCTAGCAAATCGCGTGGTTTCTTCTCCATTAGCCACTTTCTTTCCTGACTATGTGAAAAGTCCTCGTTCTTTCCAAAACATCCCAGTTGCATGACATACCCCAAAGGCATATTGAGAGCTGGTGTAGATGATGACTTGCTTTCCTTTTCCCAGGTGCGCTGCCTGTGTCAAGGCTACTAGTTCTGCTCCTTGCACACTCATTTGTGTGAGAAGCGGTTCAGCCTCTATCACTTGTTCCTGGCTGACTACAGCATACCCAGTTTGTCGCTGTCTGTGCAGCTAGTAGGATGAGCCCATCTACAAATAGAACTAGATCTGAGTTTTGCAAAGGAACATCAGTTAAAGGGGTTATTGGCTTACTCGAAGTGTGCATTACCTGCTCATGTTGGACATGTTTCTCTCCATCATCAGGCAGAGGTATTAGGGCTGCTGCATTCAAGGCATTGCCTCTTTTCAAGACTACATGATCTGCCATGAGGAGGATCAATTCATATCTGTGTGCCTGTTGTGGCAACAGTGCTTGGGTTGCATGTTGTTTTAGCAGTATCTCCCCTTTGTGTGGGACAAACAGTTACAGGGTGTCCCAGAATGGGAGGGTGGCTGCTCTCCACTAGTGCTGCTGCCACAGATTTGGTGCAGGCTGGTGCCCCTGCTGCAGCCTAATCTAGTTGAGCAGAATAACATGCTACTGGTCTCTGGTGGGGTCCTAATTCTTGCATTATTACTCTGCTGGCAATCCCCTTAGGTCCATATATGTACAAATCGAAGGGCTTTGTCTAATCTGGGAGCTGGACAGCAGGTGCAGATGCCAAAGCTCCTTTCATAGTGCTGAAAGCTTGCTCTCTTTTGGGGCCCTGTGCAATGGGTTCTGCTTCTTCATTCTGGGTTGCCTCTGCCAGGGGTTTTGTTAATTCTCCCAACCCAGGAATCCATGGTGTGCAAAATCCCCCAGCTGCAAGGAATCCTTGCAACTGTTTCTTTGTTCCTGGAGGTGGGAGATTTATTACAGCATCTCCTCTTTCTGGGTCTAGTAGTTGTTGCCCTTATTTCAGAATGAGCCCCAGGTATTCTACTTCCTTTTGACACAGCTGGAGACTAGATGGAGATGCCTGGTGACAGTTTTCTGCCAAAGCAGTGCAGAGATGTACAGAGTCTATTAGACAGGTATCTTCATCTCTACTTGCTATCAGCAAGTCATCTACATACTACACTAGAGCTAATGTGGATTACCCCCAGTAATTTGATATCCTTTACATCCTTCTCCAGTATTTGTGGAAAAAAGGGGTGGGAGACCCTGTGAAACTTGGTGGGAGGTGTGTCCATGTTAATTGTTGCCCTTTCCCTGTAAAAGCAAATAAGGGTTGGCTACTTTGTTGGCTGCAAACTCTTGGAGCATGGTCTGGGGTACTAGGATCTGCTAGTGAGAGTGTCACCTTTGGTGGGGTTCCCTTCCTCCCTGCTTTCTGGCTTGAATGCTCCTGTGCCCATGCCCAGTTATCCCAAATGGACCAGTAATCTGTTTGAGCTGGAAACCTCTCTTCTAGATGATGTTGCAGGAAAGCTACTGTTTCCTCATCAGAAGTCCCTTCTGCTGGCCACTGTTGTGCTGGATTACCATCTGTTGCGAAGGGCCACTCTTCCTGCCATAATGTAACTGTGTGCCTTTTTGACAAGCCAACTGTACCATCAGTCTTTTACAATTTTCCTGTGCCTCAGCTAAGGGCATCCCCTTCTCCCTGCCAGGTACATTCCCCATTGCCTGGGTGATGCCTTGTGCCACGCGGGGTTTATCCTGCATCTCAGAAACACTTTCCAGGGAAGTTGCTGCCCCGACTGGTTTCTCTGCCTAGATACTGAGAAGGGAGGTGATGCGGAGACACCATTTTGCAGGCACTACAGGGCCCATGTCTGCAGCTCTGGGACTCCCTGGCAATAAGGAAAAGCAAGGCCAACCTGTTCCTTTCTGGGCTGCGTCCCCAGGGCGACAGAGCGGAGATCTACCGAGAGCTGGAGAGAGTCCTGCAGGGCGATGACGGCCGCGTGCAGAGCGCTGTCCTGGCCAGAGTGATCGCAGCGGCCTCGAGGGACATGAGAGAGGCGCAGGTGAGCTGCTCCTCTCTGAAGGCAGCCAGAGGCGCCTGGCTAGAGCCCGGTTTGGTAAAATGTAGGAGGGCTCTGAGGACCTGTGTCTAGCACTAAGCCCTGTCAGAGGCTCCCAGACCCCCTGTGACAGCTCCTTCCCCGCGGATGCGGCTCCGCGATAGCAAAGGCCGTATCCAGCCCTGCTGCAGAGGGAGCGCAGAGCAGAGCAGCTGCCTGTGCCAGCGGCGCCTGCGCCCAGGGCTGGTGGCGGAGCTGGGACGTGCAGGGCCACGATTTCTGCACCAGCAAGTGTTTCCTGGAGGCAGAGGCCTTGGGGACTCATCGCTGCAGTGGATTTGGGGGGTGATACCTGGAGCTGTGCGGGGAGGTGGCCAAGGCAGGAACCGAGAGCTGGAGGCAGGCGATTGCTGCCGGCGCCTTCAGCCTTTCTCCCGCTCTCGCCAGGGTGTGACGGAGGAGGTGCGGATGGCCGCCAGTGACGTCCTGGTGGCTCTGGCCCACTCCCACTTTGATAGCGTCATGTACGAGCTGCAGTGCCACCTGAGGGCCCTGGGAGAGATCTCCGAGGACCTCGTGTTCGTCACCTTGGGCAAGCTGGCCAGCAGCTACGGTAGGGCCCGTCAGCCTCTGGCTCGGGGCTGTGGTCTGCGGTACCCGGGAGAAGGGATCTTCCCCGATCTCCCCAAAATGTTCCATGCTGAACCGGAGGCTGCAAGGTTTCGGTGCCGCTCGCTGGCTGCCGGGGCTGGCTCTGCCCCCGCCGCCCTCCCAGGCCCCCTGAAGGGCTGCCCCGCACCCCACTTGGGGCAGGCACCAGCACCCCATCGAGTCCCGCCAAGCCGTCCCCATGCCGGGGCCTGCCCCAGCCCCTGGGGCAGCTCTGGTGCCCCCCTGGCCCCCCGGCGCATCGCCAGGGGCCCAGCAGCCTGGGGGCTCCCCCCGCCGTGCTGCCCCGGGGCTCCCCCGCGCGCTGTCCCGGCTCCCAGTGATGACGGCCGCTCTCTGCGCCTCTGCCCTGCCCTCTCTGCAGCCCTGCGGTGCGTCCCCTTCGTGGGCATGACGCTCTTCGCCCTGCGCATGATGCTGAGCCAGGTGGGGAGCAGCCGGACCCTGCGCGCCGTCTGCAGCGGTGAGTGTCGGCCCCGCGGGCAGGGGCAGGGCCGGGGCAGCCTCGGCGCCTCTGCTGCTGCGCTTTGCTCCCGGTGCGACCTGCCGGGCTCTGAGCTCTGCCCCGGCTCCCTCCCGCCTGCTGCGTGCAGGGCGGGCTGGTTTTGGGGGGTTTTGGGGGAGAGGGCGAGTGTTTGGGACGGCTGGGGCAGGGACGCAGGGGGAAGCGCAGGAAGGGAACACGGCTGGGAGGAGGAGGAGGAGGAGGTGTGATGGGGAGGAGGAGAGCAACAGCGCAGCGTTTCCATCAGGGCATCTCCGAGCACCGCGCGGCTTGTGCCTGGGGCCGGACCCGGTCTCGGATGGAGCCGCGGCGAGCGGGGGGCTGCGGCTGAGGGCAGGCTGGGGCAGCAGAGCAAGGTCTCGTCCCCGCCACAGGCTCTGCCCTGATCCTTCTGCCCTTCTCTCGCCGCAGTCCTGGAGCAGTGGTCGAAGGCCGTGAACACCTACCTGGGCGCCTGGGAGCAATGCAGCTTCCCGCGCATGGGGCAGGCCCAGTTCTGCAGCAGCGTTTCCCCGCTCTTCCACCACGTGGTGGGGAGCTGGCTGGGCTGCGAGGAGGAGGAGGTGAGAGCGGCTGCCGTGCCGGCCCCGCGACTCCGGGGGCCTTTGGGCGGGGCCGGGGTGGGGACGTGCCCTCTCCTCTGGAGCAAGGCCTTCTCCTCCAGGGGAGCAGGGCACTGCCTCTCCGTGGGGAGGGCAGACCGTGTCGGGGTGGAAGGACGTTGGGCCCCGCTGAAGAGCGTCTTGCTGCCCTCCCTGCAGGCCAAGCAGGCTGTCCTGGGGGCGATGGCTGCCATGATGGGCCTCCTTGTGCGCGAGGAAGAGCACCACGAGTGCATGTGGGAGCAGCTCCCCTGGCTCCTGGGGCAGTACCAGCAGGTCCAGGACACTTTCCGGGTGACCAAGGTGAGGCGTTATGTGGGGCACGGTAAGGCTGTGGGGTCTGTGCGTGTGCCGCGAGGTGTTGGGGGTCTGTGGGGTGTCTGAAGGAGCTGGGAGCCCTTGAGAAGAAAGGGGGAGAGCAGGGGAGGCTTGAGGCCTGCTGGGCTTCTCGGGCAGCGCCAGAGCAGCCCAGGTGGGGCCGAGAGGGAGCTGAGCATCCCCGGGGCTGACCTCCTTGGGAAGGGAGGGTTTTTTTCCAGGGGGCTGGAATTTCATCACAGAAACGCTGGGTTTCCTTTCTTAAGACGTTGCTTTAGGTGACAGCCCCACTCTTCTTCCCACCCCCGTTCCCTTGCAGGCTCTGAGTTATTTTCTGGAGATTTTGGGGGAAGTGCAGATCCCCATCCCCCAGGACGAGGTCCAGGCCATTGGCACCGCTGTGCACCACCAGGTAAGGGCAGCCTGACCCCGTACCGCTTGCGCTGGGTGCAGCAGACCTGACCCACGGGGACAGGAAGGTCCTGCTGGGCGGCCGGGCAGAGTGTCCTTGCGGCGGGACCTACCTTAAGGCCAGGTCTATG